>NW_012142523.1:1380300-1384264 GCF_000956105.1 Propithecus coquereli | reverse complement strand
ACTTAGAACAGAGTAAGCTGCTCAAGAGATCTTGTGGACCGAAAAGTCTGTTTTAGCAGGTTGCATCCTTCCCCTTCCAATCCCAAGCGCCCCATGTCTCAGCAGCAACTACAGGCCCTGCTCAGAGACTGGGGGAGGGGAAGCGGGTGACCAGTCCTGCAGGACTCTCACCAAAATAAGATGTGGAAGGAACAGACAGTGAAAGAGCTTTGTGTTCTCAGCAGGAAAATACATCCTTGCAACCGTCTCCATCAGATTCTGTCTCCCCGCTCAGACGCAGCCTCTCCTCCAGGAGTCCTATGCAAACTCTCCACGTTAGACTTCTGCGAAATCTCCCACCAAGGTTGCCTCAGGCTCCCCCACACGATCCCCTCTCGGCCTCAGCCTCGACCTCCTTTTCCCACAGCCTCCTCCCTCAGCCTCGACCTCCTCCTCTCAGCCTCCTTCCTCAGCCTCCCTCTCCCCGCGGCCTCGGCTTCCAACGCCTCAGCTCCCCGCAGCCTCCCCTCTCCGCGCTCCAGCCCCGGCCCGGCCAGGCCCCGCCCCCGCCGCGAGGACGGTGCTCACCGTCGTAGTAGTAACAGACTTTCCTCCTGGTGCCCTGCGTCTGCGCCATCTTGCTCGCCTCCCGTCCCTCCCGTCAGTCGGTCCGTCCGCCCGCCCGCGGCTCCGCTCAGCGTCCGACCCAGGGGGGAGAGGGCGGGTCTCCAGCCCGCTCCGCCCGTCCCCTCCCGGGCTCACCTATAGCCGCGCAGCCCGGGCACCGCTCCAGCCAATCAGCTTGCGCAGGGATGGGCCCGGAACTCGGCAGGGGGCAAGGGCAGCCCGGAGAGGCCGCCTAGGGCCCCCTGGGCCTGTACCAAGGGCCGCGACGGAGGGGTGGGGGAGCTGCCCGGGGACCGTACCATCAGTCCCGGGGGAGGAAAGCAGCTCCGTGAACTTCACAGTCCCATTTCGGTGTTGGAAGCGTGCTTGGAGGTCAGAGGCCAACTTTCTGATTTTACAGAGAATAAACCGAGGCCTACAGCGGGAACGTGACTTGCACAAGGTCACTCAGTTAATAAAGGGACTGAACCTGGGTTAGAATGCAGGGTCTGAGGGGGAGAAACTGACAGGAAAGGGAAAGAAAACTAATGTGCATGGAGGGCCCGTTGTGGGCTTTTAATCCCCATTTTACGGATAAGGATAAAGAAGTTCAGATCTTTGTGAATTGCTGAGAGCTACACGACTAGTCATTCTGAATGCCTGCTATGCACCAGAGACACTGTAACAAGGTGGCAAGACCCAGGCTTTCTGACACCAAAGCCTCTCTCCCTGAAGTCACCAGGGATGACCGAGGAGTCTTTTTAAACAGGAGGAAACGGGTTATCCCATTATAGGAGGACAGGGTTTCTCAACCTGGAAGCTAATAACATTTTGGGCTGGATAGTTCTTTGTTGTAGGCGTTTGTCCTGTACATTGAAGGATGTTTAGCAGCATCTTTGGCCTCTACGAATTAGATGCCAGTAGCAACCCCACCCCAGTTGTTACAACCAAAATTGTTTTCAGACATTGCCAGATGTGAGGGGGTGGTTAGAGGGGGTGTAAAATCACCCCCACCCTCCCCTTGAGAACCACTGCACTAGATCATCAATCATCAACTGGTTACTATGAAAACTGAAAATGGGTATGGTGGTTCACACATGTAATCCGAGAGCTTTGGGAGGCTGAGGCAGGAGGATCCCTTGGGGCTAGGAGTTCAAGGCCAGCCTGGGCAACATAGCAAGACCCCCTCTCCTTAAAAATTTTTTTTAATTAGTTGGGCATAGTGATATGTGCCTGTAGTGCCAGCTACTGGAGAGGCTGAGGTAGGAGGATCTCTTGAGCCCAGGAACTGGAGGTTACAATGAGCTATGATCTTGCCACTGTACTCCAGCCTGAGCAACAGAGGGAGACCCTGTTGCTATGGAAAAAAGAAAGAAAGCAAGCTGAAAGATGGAAAAGTGCCATGCTGGGCTGTTAAAATGACAACTAGGAAACAATAATGAGTACTTACTATGTGACGAGCATTGTGTTAAGTTAGCTATTTACATATGGTCCTACACTCAATAAGATACATTTGCTACCTCTTTAAAGAGTACTTCGAGACTTGTGTTCCTCAGCTGGGAACTACATTTGGACCATTAATTATAAGGTAACAGAAGAGCTAAGACCAGGCGGTCCTATTATCGAAAGAACAAAGGGCCATGGAACAAACCCTATTCCCAGTTCTGCGCTGCTGCTTCCCAGCTAGCCTTGGGTGGGTTTAACCACTTAACCTTTCTGGGCCTCCATTTCCCTCTTTGGGAAATGAGGAGAAGATTACAAAGCACCAACTCTGGCTGCACACAGTGTCCAGAAGTGGAGGAGGGCGGAGATCAGATGACATCATGGGTGTGGTAGCAGGTCAGGCAGGTGATGTAAATGAATGGATTTATATTATTATGACTCAGATGCTCTTTGTTTGCATATTGTTAAAATTAGATTATTTTTCACTTTCATAAAGAAGTATGACTTTCCCCCATTTTTCATCAAACACACTGCCATCTACAGGTATCTTTAATTTTCTGACTTTTTAATGGAAATGTGGGGGCAGAAAAACTATTTCTTCTTTGTTATAAGAACAACAGAGCAAGCTTGATGATCAATAGCTACCGACAGTCACTTTCATTGTCTAAGGGAACTCTGACAAAGGGAGAGTCCATGCCCCACCTGAAGCAGGTAGCCACTGCTCAGCTCCCAGAGGACAGGTAAACTCAACATGTCTAAATCTTCCTATTTTTCAAGAGAAGGCAGAAATCTGAGTCTTATACAAAAAGTTTTATGCAAAATCTGTCCAGTTTCATAAATTGGCTAACTCAGTCCATTTTTAAGACAGTAGTAAGAAAAAAAAAAAAAAGACAGTAGTAAGAGCCATCCTTTTAAAATCTAAGCCAGATCATGCCACAGCTTTGCAGAGATCACTGCAAAGTCTCCTCAAAATGGCTTCTGCAAAGGCTACAAGGCCCCAGGCCCATAGGATCTATATCCCCTTCTCAGAGTATGCCAGGTAAGTTTCTGCCTCCAGCTAGTCCCTCTGGCTGACTACTCCTCCCCTATACCAGATGGCCGTCTCCCTCATTTTCAAATCTTTGCTCAAAAGTCACCTCAATGAGGCTTCCCTTAACCACTTCCTGTAAAATTGCAAACCTCCCCCTAAAGATGGCTTTCCTAACTCCCCTTACCCTGCCTATTTTTCCCTTAGCACCCATCACCTTGTAGCATACTATTTAATTTACTTTATGATGTTTATTGTCTGTCTTCCCTTACTAGAATGTAAGCTCCACAAGGGCAGAGATTTGTGTGTGTGTGTTGTCTATTGTATATCCTGTGGGCCTCAAACAGTGCCTGGCACACAATAGATGTTCACAAATATTTTTTAAATGAGTGAATTAATTCATTTTGGGGGGGGGGTTGACAAAGTCTCACTCACTGTACCCAGGCTAGGGTATAGTGGCATCATCACAGCTCACTGCATCTGCCCTGGTAGCTGGGACTACAGGCACTGGCCACCATGCCCAGTTAATTTTTTCTAGTTTTTGGTAGAAATGAGGTCTCGCTTGGTGCTCAGGCTGGTCTGGAACTCCTGGCCTCAAGTAATCCTCCTGCTTGGCCCTCCCAAAGTGCTAGGATTACAGGTGAGAGCCTCTATGCCTGGCTAATTCAATTTTTAAAAACATCCTTATGGTGAATCAAAATGTATCTGAGGACAGTTACAGATTCCTTTGTTCCTTCTCTATTCCTACTGCTTCACTTTACTAGCCTTAAAAAAAACAAAAAACTGAGGTCACATATAGCCCTTGAATCAATAAAAAAATGCTATTGCCAGCTGGGCGTGGTGGCTCATGCCTGTAATCCTAGCACTCTGGGAGGCCAAGGCGGGCGGATTGTTTGAGCTCAGGAGTTC
>NW_012142523.1:1374708-1376304 GCF_000956105.1 Propithecus coquereli | reverse complement strand
ATAAAATTTAAAAAACAAAAAAAAGGAGATGGAAGTCAGCCCCAGGAGATGTGGCATCTGCTTGGGGTTGTTAGAGTCACACCCCTGAGAGGATAGAGAAGATACAGCTAGAAAGTTTCAGATTCTGAACCTAGAAAAAAGTGAGTGGGAAGACATGGACTTGGTGCCCTTCCCATCACCTTTTTAGTTCCTGCCCTTGGCCCTGACCTGGGTAAGGGATGCGGCCATGAGTGACAATCTCCGTCAGCAGAATCCCGAAAGACCACACATCCGACTTGATAGTGAATGTCCCGTAGTTAATGGCTTCTGGTGCTGTCCACTTAATGGGAAACTTGGCTCCTAGAGGCAGGCAGATGAGGTCACATGGGTCTGCTTGGCCAGGCCCTGCAGGCCTCAGACCTCCCTCATATCCCACACCTACCCTCCCTGGCTGTGTATTCATTGTCCTCAATGAGGCGTGCTAGGCCAAAGTCTGCAATCTTGCAGCTCAGGGTGTCAGACACCAGGATGTTGGCAGCCCGCAGGTCACGGTGGATATAATTCCGCTCTTCAATGAATGCCATGCCCTCTGCGATCTGCAGGCCAGACACAGGTCAGCAGTCCTGAGCCAGACATCCTCACCCCACTGGCTCCCACTGGCCTATACCTATGACCAGCCCCTCCCAGTCTCCTTACTTGGGCTGCCATGTCCAGGAGTTTGTTGATGGTCAACTTGATGCCTGGTGGGGTCTTGAGAAAATCCACCAGACTCCCTGTGGGCAGAAACAAGAGCTGCTGACCCAAGTTGCCACAGAGGGAAGCCCCAGACCCTTCTCCCCTAAATGGGGTTCTAGAAACAGGGTCTGACATGTGGAAAGGAAGAGTAAAGAGTCAGAATGGAGGACGTGTGTTCACAGTGAGGATGCCCAAGATATGTGAAGGTCTTTTCTGAGGGGCCTAGGATGGGGGACGGTTGGAGAAGTGTGTAAGCTTTTTGTCACCAATGGGGTAGAACCCAAAGTTCTCAGCTAGGCATCCAAAGCCCTGCATGGTTCACATTTGTAGCTTCTTCTCTTTCCCCCACCCCACCTCTTTCACTTCACACACCCTAGACAATTTTGATCCTTCACTCAGACCACTAGATTCCCACCTCAAAGCCTCTTTGTTTCATCTCTGCCTGCTAAATATTCTACTTTTCTTTCATGGCCCAGCTAGACTACCCCCCTAGGAAGCCTCTCCAGATCCCACAAGGCATAATAAATTACATCATCATCTACACTCCCATGGCATGCTGGAACTTTCCCATGGCACAAACTCTAGTTTTCCTGGTGCCCATAACTAAAATCAGGTTTCCCTGACAGCAGGAACCTTCTTTCATCCATCCATGTTCCCAGTGCCTGGCCCAGAGTAAGCAACACCAACAGTGTGCTGAATGTATTAAATGGAGAACAGAAAGAAATGTCTGTGGGTCTGGTGGACCACCTCTCTAGTAGTGGAAGGCAGCTAGGAGAAGACTATGGATGGAAGTTGCTGGAATGGAGTGAGTGGCCACTGGCCCTTCCCAAGAGATTAAAATCCTGTGTGAGCCTGTAATCCTAGCACTCTGGGAGGCCGAGG
>NW_012142523.1:1371522-1374658 GCF_000956105.1 Propithecus coquereli | reverse complement strand
GTTCCAGGTGGGGAGGTGGGGGTAGCCCTGAATCCTTTGGGGAGGGGGTCTGGAGCACTGTCCCATTTGAAAGCGTTCACAGAGCCCATACAGCAGAGTTGTACGGACCTTCTCTTTGCCCCAGCATCACCGGGACTGGAAAAAGTTCAGATATCCACTCATTCCATCTTTTACCCCAACTCAGGGTGACTCTGTTTGCATCTTCTGAACCCATACTGCCCCCAGCAAGGGAAAGGAGATGGGAATGTACAGCACAGAGATGCACGACCTTCATCAACAGACATTTATTGAGCTCCTGATATGTGCCAGGCACGAAGGAGGAGCACACAAGAGGTATTAGATCAGGTCCCAGCCCTCAAGGAGCTCCTGGATGACCTGAGAAAAGAAAAGGGGGTGGGGGCAGAAGCTGGTGTCAATCACAGGCCTCTCTCCTCTCTCTGTGGTCTCAGGAAACGGGAGGGCCCAGAAAGGGACACCTTAGACAGTTTCCAAGACACACATGCACAGGCTACACATGTACAACATACATATGCAGAGTCCACACAAGTACAGGAGGCATGTAACAAGACACAAGATGCATATGTGTCTCACGTGGGCAGGATTCGTGTGCAGAGTGCATATGTGCTTAGGCCATGTGGGTATGGCACAAGAACTCCACCTCCCCAAGCCCGGTTGGCACGATGCAGGGAGGACCCTGGGCCCGCTAGGCCTCTCAAGGCTGAGGCTGGTACTGGCCCTCTGTGGCCGTGAAGAAGTCCTCTAGCACGCTGCGCAGGTAGTCAAAGGTGGGCCGGTCCTCTGGGTGCTCCTTCCAGCACAGCATCATCAGGTGGTACAGTTCCTCTGGGCAGTTGTCAGGTCGCACCATGCGGTAGCCTCGCTCCAGGTTCTGAATCACCTCAGGATTGGTCATCCCTGGAGGTTGATGAGAGAAAGGACATCAAGGCTCCAGGCATTGGAAGCCCATAGACAGGGGTGATGTCCGGAATATTTAACTGGCATGGTGTCCACACCAATCCAAAAGAATCTTGGTCTCCATCAATGGTAAGGCCACATACGCAATACCTGCCGAATGTCAGTGCTCTAGACCACTCAGAGCGCCTGGTATAGATTAACGCTCAATAACACACACACGTTAGTTGTGGGACCTTGGGTGAGCCACCTTACCTCTTTGAGCCTCAGTTTCCTCATCTGGAAAATAGAGTAAACAGTTGTTCCTACCTCACAGAGTTTCGAGGATTGAATGAGATAGCGCATATAAAAGCACCAAGTGTAGCGCCTGGGTAGGAGAGCCTTCACAAAGGGTACCTGTGATCATTATTATCTGATGGGAATGACAGCATGGGCAGGGCCCAGGACAGGATAGGAGTCCACAACCAGGATAGCGGTGAGGTTTCTCCAGTTTTGAGACCAGGCACATGAGATACTGCCTGAGGAAGCCAAGTGGACTCCGGCCCCCAGCAAAGCAGACCCTGCCTGGGGCTGAGAAGGTTCATGACCCAGATGAAATAGTCTTTGGGCTGGCTCACTCCCTTTGTGCTGGTCCTGGCCTCCCTGGCAAGCTTCTGGCATGTGGACCCCAAGAAGAAATGCTCTGGAGAACTGCATGGTCACAGCAAAGACCTAGCTCCCTAGTTCTAAATGGCACACACAGCCTCTAGTTCCTCCTTCAGTCTCCTGAGAAAAGATTGTGACAAGCAGTCCCCAAAGACCAAACCCTTCTAGGGTCCTGGCAAAGTAGAAATTTTGCTCTGGCAAAGCTTGTGGCTGGACCCTGGCCAACAAAGACCCCTCTTCCCCAGGCCTTGCCCCTAGGAGGCCTCTACCTATGGATCCCTCACATTTTATTTTATTTTATTTTTTTGTTTTTTTGTCAGCAGAGGATTGAGTTCAAGGATCTCTCACATTTTAAAATCAGGATTGGAGGACATAGGCCAGGAAACCAAACACCCGTGGCCAGAGTGAAGGATGCAAACTCATAGTCTAAACCCAGTCTAAATATAGCCCACAGACCCACTTTGGTTTGGACCTATAGTGTTTTTTTGTTTGTTTGAGACAGAGTCTCACTCTGTTGCCCGGGCTACAGTGCCATGGCTTCAGCCTAGCTCACAGCAACCTCAAACTCCTGGGCTCAAAAGATCCTCCTGCCTCAGCCTCCCGAGTAGCTGGGGCTACAGGCGCATGCCACCACCCCAAGCCCGGTTAATATTTTCTATTTTTAGTAGAGACGGGGTCTCACTCTTGCTCTCAAGCAATCCTCCCAGAGTGCTAGCGTTATAGGCGTGAGCCACCGCACCTGGCCTGGACCTATGGTGTTTTTAAACAATTTGAATCAATTACCAATATTTGAAAATGAGCAAATTTTCCTAAAACTCCAAGTTTTGGCTTCTCTTAAAAAAATGAAAGCTCTGTTTTTTGGACCGCCATGTCTTAATGGCAACCATCTGCTGGAGCAGCTGCAAGTTTACCAAGGTCCCTATTTCTCCCCACTTTCTCCTGGACCCTGATGCCACAGGTCAGCTGCCATTTATCATCATGCTTTTACTGCTTTTTTTCTTCTGGTAAAGACATCCTCTTTGCGTTCACCTTAGTGGGCACAGAGAAGGAGTAGTGAGGACCTTGGCAGGACAACTGGAGTGTGTTTCTAGCTCCAGCACTGCCCCTGGACTCTGTGATGGGGCAAGCCCAGGACAAGGAAGTCCTTCAAACTCTCACCTGCCTCCAAGATGTCTTTACCTTCCTAGGAGCAAAGTTCTAGTCACATTGCCCTGGGGATGTGGAAATCCGCAAATCCAGCTGCTGCGCTCCATGACCTCCCTGCTCATGTGTTTGTGCTCCATTTCCTTTCCCCAGAGTTTCTCCACAAGTTCCTTTTGAAAAATTCCACCTTACCTTGGCTGAATTCAGGGGTAAAAGGCTTTGTCCAGGAGATGGGGTATGTTTACCGAGTACCTACTGTGAGTCAGGCTCTTTCACAAACAGTCTCTCATTTTTCATACCAGGAAACTGAGGCTCAGAGAGGTGAAATGACTTGTCCAAAGTGATGACTAATAACAGCTTAGGGCTGGTTTGATGGTAATGAATTATCAGAACTTATTAACGTTAGTGTCACTGAAGTTGGTATACAACCCCCCAC
>NW_012142523.1:1363841-1369130 GCF_000956105.1 Propithecus coquereli | reverse complement strand
CTGAATTAGTCACCAAAGATAAAGGTCTCACCAGACACAGCAAATACGTGGACATAAACTGCCATTCCTCCATTGTGTACATGGCAGATGTTACTAATCATTCCTAGCACTCACTTCCAATGAACCTCAGAATCCTCAACCCAGCAACTCAAGCAAATACCTATCAAACTTGAAGCACGTGATAAAATCTATTTGCCATTTCCAGAACCCATTAGCCAATTAACCGCTTGTTTTCCTTCCTGAAAGAGGCAGATCTTGTACAGCCAAAGAATCCGAGTCAGATAACCACACGAACTTATTGAGCAGTTACTATTCGGCAGGCACTGTTCTAACTGCTCTGTATGCGTTAAGTCTTTCAACCTCACAAGACGCTATGAGAAGTTACTACTGCATTATTACCACCAGCCTACAGATGAAGTGAGCAGAGTGAAGTGATGTGATTATCCCAAAGCCATACAACTGTGAAGCCAGGATTCTGACCCAGGCAGTCAGACTTGGGAGCCCTTGACGAATACTCTGTGTTATTCCTGGGTCAGTCCCTTTAGATTTCTGCCGTTGTACTTGGGGAAACTGATCACCAGAGACAGAGCAGGCACTTGGCCTATGTCACACAGCAAATCAGTGTGAGCAAAGGTGAGCCTAGAAACTTGTATCCCTCTTCCTGGGGCTCTCACTGTGTCCAACAGCAGACCAAGGGAGGTGGGGATTCACTCAGAACCGAAAAAGAGGGCTTTGGGGCAGATCTGCCCTCCCAAAGCTCAGGAGAAGGAGGGAAATAAATGTGGCTAGGGACCACTTATTTTTCTCAAATCAAGTATCCTGAGATCAAGGTAAGGCATTGAAGAAGGCAAACAGGTCTGCAGGTCAGGGAAGACTGGGGTGAATGCTCTTCCAGAGCCTGCCACCGTAGGCTGAGTCTCCAGCCAAGCTCAGACAACATACTTTCTTTGCATCCCTGGAGGTGAATCTTTAGGGGCCCAGGAAAGCTCAAGAAACCTTTAGTGCTGGGCCAAAGGAAAAGGTATATTTCTACCCTCCTGCAGGGCCAGAGGGGACAGCAATGTCCCCCAGCAGTGGGCTCACAGTGGCACCCACCATTCTCCATGTATTCAGTGATGATGTAGATGGGCTCCTGGGTGACCACTGCATACAGCCGGACCAGCCGCTGGTGTTGCAGCTGCTTCATGAGGTTGGCCTCGGCCAGGAAGGCATCAGGGGACATGCTGCCCTGCTTCAGGCTCTTCACTGCCACCTTTGTGTGTCCATTGTAGTACCCTGGGTGTGAGGGAGGAAGGATTGGGGTAGTTGCTGGAGCCCCATGCTCCCAGAGCCAGGCAGCTGTCCTGGGACCCTCACCACCTCAGTGGACACCTCCTCCTCCCCTCTTCCCCTGAAGTCCTGGAGGGCCA
The DNA here is from genome assembly GCF_000956105.1 of Propithecus coquereli. NCBI lineage: Eukaryota > Metazoa > Chordata > Mammalia > Primates > Indriidae > Propithecus > Propithecus coquereli. The sequence continues at coordinate 1,367,721 of NW_012142523.1, read as the reverse complement.
CACTCACCCATCCACACCTCCCCGAACTGGCCAGCCCCCAGCCGCTCCACCAGTTTCAGCGTCTCCCTGGGAACCTCCCACTCGTCCTCCCACCATGGCTTCTGGGGCTTCTGGGTCTGGCAAGGGCGACTCAACCGCGTGCACAGCCCGTCTGGAGTATCTGCGAGGACAAGGGAGAGGGGAGAGTGTCAATATGGCAGGCCTTGGGTGCCCCCAACAGCCCCCACCTCTCCAAGTCCCCATCTAGGGGAAATGGACTAGCAGGGGAGTTGTGGACTGTCACCCGAAGTCTTGGGCTGTAGGGTCAAGCACCACACCTCGCCCATAGCGGGAGATGAAGAAGTGCACCGAAAGATGGATGGAGGGTACCCCAGGGAGGGACTGAGGGGACACACAGGCTGACAGGGCACAGGCGAGGGGTCCTGCCGGCGCTCACTGGTGTAGTGGCGGACCAGTTCATGCAGGCTGGTAAAGGTGATGCGGGGGGAGATGTAGAAGCCGCCCTTGTCCAGGTTCCGGATCTTGTAATGTTTCACCACCTCTCCCTGGTTCTGGTCGAAGTCCCGGACCGACAGCGAAAACGATCCTGAATGCACGAATGTCTGAGCGAACGAAAGAACGCACGGGAGGGGAGGGGTGGCCGCCCCGCAGCGCTCCCCTCGGGCTCTCCCGCGACACCCGGCCCGCGGCCCCGCCCCGGCTCACCCCCGCCCCGGCTCACCCGCGGTGCTCTCGCTCTCCCGGATCAGGAAGGAGCCGTGCGTGTTCCCGGGCGCCAGGAGCTGCCGCTCCGCATCCTTGCGGCTCAGGTTCTTGAAGAACCAGCTGCCCAGGCAGAAGCCAAGCCGTTGGCTGTCGGTCCGGTCTTCCTCCGTCACCCTCAAGCGTTCACCGCACCCCCAGGCCACTCCCCTGCTCGTGGTCCCTGGATCTGCTCCCACCACCCCCACGACGGGCCCTCACTCACGGTTCAGGCTCCAGGCTGTTCGCTTTGGCCACAAAGTTGAAGGGGATGAAGCCTTCCTGGCCCGTGGTCAGGGACTGCGCCTTCCACCACTCGCCGCTCCTGCGCCACGGAGGCGGGTCAGCCTGGCCTGCTCAGCCGCGGACTCGGCTGCAAACCCTCCCTCAAAGCCCGGGGTTACCCAGCCTCCCCGCCACCGGCGCAGCACTGTGGAGCCTCCCATCTTGTCCCAAGGACGCCCACCCTAAGCCAGTCAGTGGCCGCAGGGGAGCTGCCATACTGGGGTCCCCTGCTCCCTCCCAGACTCCGCCAGGGCAGGGTCGAGGGGCACTCACTGCTCCAGGATGCGAAGCTGTTCACCCTTCTCAAAGCCCAGGTCTCCATCATGAGAGGGCTCATAGCTGTGCAGAGCAATAACCAGGTTATCTGTAAAGACAGGGGGCGTCAGGGAGAACTGGCCTGGGATAGGCAGCGGGCATGGAGGTCTGGAGTTTCAGGGTCGGGTACAAGACTGGAGGCAAGAGGGGCAGGATAGTGTAGAGGGTGGGTGGGGTGGAGGTGGAAGCTGACAACCAAGGATCCACAGGCCTTATCTTCCAGGCCCTGTTGGTTGGGGTCACCTTGCAGTGGGGAGGCTGGTGGGTTGGAGCCCTCGTAGGTGACCAGTGGGTCCCGCACCTCACAGCCATTTCCCATGGGCAGCTGTGGGGGTCAGAGAACAAAAGACTGGGTCAGACCCTGGCTGCCCCGACCCCACCTCTCCCTTGCTTTCCCCCTCTCCAGCATGGCTGGGTCTTATCCCTGAATTTACTAACTCCTTGCTGTGTGACCTTAGGACAGTCCCTTCCCCTCTCTGGGCCTCTTTTCCTTTCCTACTCCGGGGGAGAGGGCCACTCTGTTATTTCAAGGGGCTGTGGTGGTGGTCCATTTCTTTCTCCTGGGTTGCATACTCCACCCAACTCCCTCACCAAGTCCCCTGTCTTGCCTCTTACCGTGGCCTTGCCATCCAGCGGGACTATGGGATAATGGCAGTTCTCACACACATCGATGTTTTCCATCCAGTCATCTTCAGGGTTTGAGCTGCAGCCACAGCCCATGGTCCCTGAGGGAATGGAGAGGGGGCTTAAGGGGCTCCCCCAAGATCTGTTTCCCCAACATCAGATATCCTAGGACTTGCCCTGGGAATTTCCAGAAGTACCTGAGACTATCAGATCCCAGGCCCCCATTCACCAGCCACAGTAAAGCTGCAATGGGGACCCTAGCTCCTGACTGGCGCTCCTTCTGAGCCCTCAGGCCACAAGTAAATTCACACAGGGCCCCAGGCCCAGGCCGAGCCCTAGGCCCCGCCCTCCCACCTGGGATGGGCAAACCGCCACAGCCACCTTTGTTGGTGTAGTTACCCACTTCCTGCCTCTCCCCCTCCCTCTCCCTCTGCCGCTCTCACTTGTTGGGGGACTACCTCCTAGAGTCACACAAGCTTCCCCAAGCCCTGGAGGGGATCCCTAACTTTTGATCAGATCCTCCCCTACCAGAGAGGTGTTTATGTGCCACCTCCTAATTACAATTCCCCAGTCTCGCCAGGGAAGCTGAATAAGACACTCCTACCACAGTCAGCCATGGCCTCTGCCCCTCACCCCTCACACCTACACAGTCTCCTTCAGAGGGTTCCTTCAAACAAGTATTGCTTCTCCGCAGCAGAAAATCCTATTGTGGCCCTGTTGGCCATAACTTTTTTTATTTGTCTGCCTGTCTTAGCAATGGAAATTTTTTGTCAGATGAAATCGAGCAGAACCCCATCGATGAAGCGGGCGGACATGGAGCTGCTCTGCTGAAGCAGAGTGGGGCCCTCACCCTGAAGCCCTTGGGAGTCCCTGAGGCACCTCCTTTCCTAGGGCTGCTCCTCAGATAAAGCACTGGTTCTCAGATAAAGTTTAATTGACAGGCATTCAAGAACCTTTAATATCAAGATCAAACCCACCTCTTCTGTCTGTTCTTCTAAACACACACACACACACACACACACACACATAGCCTGTGTTCTGAGCTACTCTTTGTTTGTTTGTTTGCATTTTGAGACAGAGTCTTGCTATGTTGCCCAGGCTGGTCTCAAACTCCTGCTTGAGGATCCTCCTGCCTCTGCCTTCCAAAATGCCTTCAGCCTTCCAAAATGCCTTCTAAAGTGCCTTCCAAAGTTCGTGGTGTACCACCCTGCTGCGCCTGAGCTATTCTTGCCTTTCCCAAACACATCACACTATTTTCTTACTTCACACCTTTGTACTTGCGGTTCCCCCACCCTGAGAGTGCTCTGCTGCGGAACTCTAACTCAGCCTTTAAGACTCAGCTCAAATATCACTATATGAAGTCTTCCCAATGCTCTTTGCTTCTCTCTCACCCGAGGCTCCTACAACATTCTACTCAGACCACCATCATCAACTTAGGCACTGAGTTCCGTGATTACTAATTTATGTGTCAGTCCCTCTCCCACCCCCTTGATGAGAGTGGGGATCATCAAGAACAGAAGCTATGCTCTGAGGCCTAAAAGCCCCCAGCACCCAGAACTAGTTGTTGTTAATAAATATCAACTGGTATGTGGAGGTATGCACAGACTCTCTCATCTAGAAAGATCTTAGAAACCATCGGGCCTGGCTGGGTGTGGTGGCTCATGCCTATAATCCTAGCATTCTGGGAGGCCAAGGCAGGAGGATCGCTTGAGCTCAGGAGTTTGAGACCAGCCTGAGTAAGAGTGAGACCCTGTCTCCACTAAAAATAGAAAAAATTAGCCATACATGGTGGTGCTTGCCTGTTGTCCCAGCTACTTGGGAAGCTGAGGCAGGAGGATCCCTTGAGCCCAGGAGTTTAAGGTTGCTGTGAGCTAGGCTGAAGTCACGGCACTCTAGCCTGGGCAACAGAGCGAGA
>NW_012142523.1:1360822-1363196 GCF_000956105.1 Propithecus coquereli | reverse complement strand
TTTTTTTTTTTTTAGTAGGGACGGGGGTCTCACTCTTGCTCAGGTTGGTCTCAAACTCCTGAGCTCAAACGATCCTCCCGCTTCAGCCTCCCAGACTGTGAGAATTACAGGCGTGAGCCACTGCGCACGGCCTAGGCTCATGTTTCTTAAACTGAGATACTCACAGCCTCCCACGGGTACCGGAAGACACAGCAGGCGCCTTCCCAGAGCGTGAATGTTACCTGACCTTATTCATATCAGTTAAACAAACGTGGGCCTATTATGGAGGAAATTGTAAAACGTACATGAAATTTTAAGCCAAATCAAGAGAATTTCAAGGAAAAGTGTATGCATTCGCTCTTCCCCCCAGCCCAACTATTACGAGTCCTGGGGGCAGGTAGACATTTGAGAAATCCTGCTAGGCCAGAGTTCACCCACCTGTGGCTGCATATGACTTCTTGACTGCTAACTGTGTTATGACCTGGATGTGATTAGCAGTAAAAGCCCCCAGAAAAGGACTGATAGCAACCAGCCTAAGATGAGCTGAGCTGTCTAGTAAGGTAGTGAGCACCGTGTTGTTTGTGACTTTTCAAACAGGCCTTGGAAAACCACAGGTTAGTTATGTAGAGGGATTATCAACATCAGATGGAGTGTGGACTTAAATCAGTAAGGACTCTTCCAGGCTTGACAATCTTTGAGTTTTAGAAAAAGACGAGAGAAAGATAAGAAAACTTTGGGGTTAAGAAGAGGGAATGAACTGGGGTGCAGCAGTGGGGAGAGGCCAGTGGAAGGGGCAGAAGGAATCTAGGCTGGAGATCATAGCCCTGGAAGCTGGTACCTGGTCTAGGCTGAGATCAGGTTGGGAGGTAAAAGGAGCCACAAGGCCTTGGGCTAGAATCCAAGAGAGCATGGACAGGCAGAACCTATATCCTGGACTGAATCTGGGCCCACCAGGAAGTACCTGACATCCTTTAAGACTGGGGCCAAAAATTAGAAAACATCAGGCTGCGTTCAATTAAGCCTAGAGGAACTCTGTGACTCTGCTGGGTATCTGGTGCCTACTGTTTCCTCTATGGCCCTCCAGCTGCAGGTAGCAAATCTTGCGCTCCGTAAGTGTGTGAGCTCTGGAGTGTAGCACCTGGCAGCAATCCTAAGTTCCCAGGATCTGGCAATGCCAGAAATTATTTTGGTCAGTGGCTCCCAGCGTAGAGTTTACATGATTCCACAAGGCCCCAGGATAGTGTTAGAGGCCTTCAAGTTATTTTGATATTTCAAAAATCTGAAAGGAAATTATACTATGATTTATTTCTTAGTTTGACAGACTGTATTACTGTTTCTTCAATGCATACCTAGTTAACTCTGATTAAAATTTGAACTTAAAAGCAAAATTAGCATCTAAATGAAGGAATTTAGAAGATAAAAACTTCAAAATCATGAGCTCTAAGAGGGGAGGAGGGAGTGTAGGACAGGGAATGGCAAAAGAGTCCTTGAGAGGGAAAAGTTTAGGAAGCACTAATGTCATTCACCAGCCTCACTTTATAGATGGAGAAACTGGAGGATCACAGAGGTTAAGTGATTTTCCCAGGAACACACTGAGGATTCTTGGCAGAGGCAAAACTCAAATCAGGCCCCTACTTCCTTTATCAAGGTTTTCTTCTCCACTCTTTAACCCCTGGGAAGTCTAAGGGGGTCGGGGGTAGAGGGGTGGACCCTGAGAGGTCAAGGAGAAAGTGAGACCTGGAGGAAGGTTTGACAGGGTGGAGTCCACTCCCCATCAAAAATGTGATCGTTGTGCTATTAACAAAGGCTTTTCTTTCCAAGACAATTCTCCCTCCACCTGGAATGCATGTTTTTGCATGAATATTTACCTGACTGGTGAATGTAGTTCTGTGCATATGGAGGCATATTAGGGAGTACAGTGCTTTAGTGTGCATATCTGTGGCTTTGCATGAGTCCGTGTGTGCAGAGGGACGTAGAACAGAATTCCCATGTGTGTATAGCTGTGCCTGTCCCTGTGTAATTGTGAGGTCTTAAACGCATACATCTGTTAATACAAAATGTGGGTCCCATCCTTCTGGTCTTAGTTTGACAAAGATTGCTGGGCAGCTGAAATTAATCTAACCAGGTTAATAAATGAGGTCAGTAAAAAGAAAATCAAAATTAAAGCTTAATATAAATTCCTCATTGTCTGAAAGAAAGAAGAAGAGGGAAAAAAAACCAAAACCAGATCCAAGGAATCCCCAGGGCTCCCAGAAGCAGCAATGAGGGCAGATTCCGGGGTGAATGAAGCAGGACATTTTCTTCTCCCAACTCAGGAATCCAAGGTCAATAGTGAGAATTTTGCAGAGTTTAGGCCACCTCTGACTAGGGCCTGTGATGCTCTCCATCAAACTCA
>NW_012142523.1:1271155-1358527 GCF_000956105.1 Propithecus coquereli | reverse complement strand
TTTTTGATATAATACCACTTTTGAATGAACTCTGTTGCCTGTCACCACAGAGAACAGAATAAAAAGGCTTCTTATATATGTAAACAAGATGGATTTATTTTCACAAACTGGGAGTGGCTTGAACATAGAACTGATTCTGTTAGCTAATCATTGTCATAGTGAGGGCTATGAAGCAATTATTCTAATTGGTATTTTAGTAGCGGGCCCCCGTCCAGTCACCTGCATGTGTCTAGTAATCCCTTTCACTGAGTGCCCTCCCTTGGGTACCTCTGTGTGCACTTTGCATCATGGGAGTGCTGTAAGATGAAGACATACAGCTTGGCAATCTATACTGCTTTATGAACGTTTCTGGAAGTCTGCAGATTATGGAGGCTCAGCTCACCATGTCCATGTCATAGTGACCCAAGTTCAATCCCAAGGTCTCCCAATCACTCACTGGCAGAGGGTCTTTGGGCAGGTTACTAAATCTCTTTGAGCCTCCCTCACTCAGTCCCTTCATATACAAAATGAGAACAAAAACAGAATCTGCATCTAGAGCTGTTGTGAGCATTATATGTGATATATAAATGATCCCATATAATAAAATGCTTAACATGGTGCTTCGTGCATAGTAAGGACTAAATAAATAAGAATAATTGTTACTTGAGGGTAGTATGGGCATTTCATTGCACTTAAACATCTTCCAGACTAAAATAATCTATCATTTTCATTTTCCTCTGTGATTTTTGGTACTTCTACAGACTACCTTTTCACCTTTGATATATTTATCTAAAATGGAAACTTCACTACCATAAATGGAAAACCAGTATCACCAGCCATAACTAGAAGTTACACATTAGTGCACATTAAAATAAACACGTTAATTAACATTTGTGAACATTCATTCGTTATCCCCTAAAATTACTCACACACGTCAATGGTGTACAGGCCATATTTTGGGGAATGCTGTACTTTAAGAGAAAACTTTGGGCGTAGGCCTCCATTGGTGGGTTAGCCTATTAACAAAAATTTAATGGATACCTTCTACGTGCCAAGGTCCGACCTAGTGCTGAGGACACAGAGGTGAGCAGACAGAGAGGGTCCCATCCACATGGCCCTGTCCTCTGGGACTGAGGTGGGTGCCTCTCTGGTGGGTCACTTCATTTTCACAGGAGGCTGTAAGGCCTGTTATTAGCTTGCTGATCAGTAACATCTCTGACTGCCAACAATATGGCAACACAAGACAGCAATACTTGCCAGGAAGTAGCATTTCAAAATCACCACCATTACCCATTTACCAAGCTAACATTTAGCTGAAACCATTAAAAGGATGAAATAGAGCTCCACGTACCGTCATGGAAAGATGTGCCAGATACAACATGGCCAGCAAGTTGCAGAACAGAATGTAGCGTATAAATGTACATTTAAATATGTACATGTGGGACCGGGCAACGGTGGCTCAGGCCTGTGATCCTAGCACTCTGGGAGGCCGAGGCAGGAGGATTGCTTGAGCTCAGGAGTTCGAGATCAGACTGAGCAAGAGCAAGATCCCCTCTCTACTAAAAATAGAAAAACTAGCCGGGTGTTCTGGCACATGCCTATAGTCCTAGCTACTTGGGAGGCTGAGGCAGGGGGATTTCTTGGCCCCAGAAGTTTGAGGTTGCAGTGAGCTACGCTGACACCACTGTACTTTACCCAGGGCCACAGAGTGAGACTCTGTCTCCAAACAAACAAACAAAAAATGTACATACAGGGGATTCTTTTAAGCCAGCTTCTGTGCTAAGCCTTTATTTGCATTATTTCATGTAATTTTCATAATAATCTTATGAAGTAAGTGTTGTTATTGTTCCCATTTTACAGATGCAAAAACTGAGGCCCAAACTGCATGAAGTGATTTGTCTGAGGCCTCATAACAAATGAGCAGTGCAGTTGCGAATTGAACCCTGGTCTTCCCACCTCCAGAGACTAGACTCTTAACTGCCATGCTTTTCAGCAGCCATGCAGCCATACGCAGGAAAATCTGGAAGGATGCACAGCAAATTGTTCTCAGTGAGCACATCCCAGAAGTGGGATTAGCTGTATTTCTTACATTTCTCTATATGTCTCTGTACTGTTTCAATTTTTAAAAACTGCCATTTGCTAATTTTGTAATTGTAAAGCAAAACCAACAAAACCATTACCAACATAAAAACTCTGCCAACAGACACGATCATTTGAGGAGTATCAACTGCACAGCACACCCAGGCCTTGTGCTGCTCTCCTTGTCTCAAGAGGTGTAGGCATGGAATAGGTGACATGGAAAAAAGGGGTCTGTGCCTCAGGAAGCTGGGGAAACACGGGATTAGACGAAATGAATCAGGTTTCTTCTCTGCAGAGACTTTCAGAGCTTTAACAAGCTAACGTTGATCATGAGGCTAAGATAGGCCAGAGTTTGTAGCTGAGACTGTGGTGATTTGGCCCCAGAGTCCTTTTTTTCCAGGTGCCTCATGGAACTAGTGTTCTTTATTTAGCACAAACATTGGAAATACAATTCCAGATACTTTAAAATCAACCCTGAAGTTGGTTGTTAGAGGCCACATTCCTGGATGGAATCTTGGTCCTGCCTTCCCCCATCTCCTCCAACCCCCCGCCTCAGAATTGCTTTCGCTGAGTTGAACTTGGCCTTGAAGCCATCGGCTTGTGGGTGTGTACATGGAATTGTAGGATCCAGTCTGTGTTGTACATGTAGTCCCGGCCCCTGCCTCTGAACTCTGAACGTATCTGCACGTGTACATTTTCCTGTGATGATAGGTTCGGCGTTTGGGATGTGGTGTGTGTGTTTGTCAGGGGAGTGTGTGAGGGAGCCTCTTCTAAAGTAGACCCCATGGCTGAGCTCAGAATCCATCCTGCCTGAGTTCTCACACCCACTATATACAGGAAGCAAAGTCATTTGCAAAGCCACACCACAAGTGTGAGGGGAATGGGTGGTTTGCTGGCCTGCCAAAACGCTGAGTGGGTGTCATTCTGGGTGTGGACAGACCTCCCTTTGGTACATCATTTGCAGGAGGAGGGAGTGCCTAACCTCCCTTGAGCACCTACTATGTGTCAGGTACTATCCAGGGAATGTAATAGTCATTATTTCCTTGATTGCCCACAAGCACTCTGTAAAGGAGGGATTTCTTATTGCCTCTTTACAGATAAGTAAACTGAAGTTGGGAGAGGTGAAGCCACTCGCTCAAGGAAGTGGCAGAACCAGAATTGCGCCTGGGTCTGCCTGACTCTGAAATGCATGTTCTTTGCACTATACCAAATCCCTGGGCTCTCTTGCCTTGGACGTTGCTCTGAGGTCTCTGCCTTCACAGTACCCAAGGACAGAATCCAGGGATAATGACCTTGGCCTCGTGTCCTACGCACTATCCAAAATGGGCCTTTGTCCTTCTCAGAACTGCCTTGACTCTTCCAGGAAGCTTTCCAGAATCCCCCCAGAAGAGCCTTCTCCTCTCCTCTGAACTTGGCCTGTTTTCCACCCTTTCTCCCTTTGAGAAAAGCCTCTGCTCCTGGGTGCCCAGGCGCGGGACCCTGTCTGCTTCGTCCGTCAGTACAGGGCTGGGTGGAGGGAACTGCTCCACCTGTTCAGGGGTGGAGGAGCTGCCCTTGGAGCACGAGGAGAGCCGGGTGGTCCCCAGCCCCCACAGAAGCCACAGGCCTTGGAGCTGGAGACAAGAGCAAGGCTGCGATATGCTGACTAGGCAGAAAGAGTGTGTCACGAAAAACTCCAATGAAGCAGGGGGAACCTGGAAAGTCTGGCTGGGGTGGAGACTCCCCCCAAAAACTGAGCCTCAGAAGTAAAGAGGGAGGGAGTGAGCATATCGCTGACCGTGCCTTCCTGGGCCTCCTCCCTGGGGTTTAAAGCAGCAGAGCTGAAGCAGGAGGCAGCAAGGGCAGAGGGGAGGACATCCTGCTGTGACACTTGGCAGGGACAGGAATGGCAACTTTCCAGGTGGAAGTTCAGCAGTTCCTTGTCCAGGGACAACTGCACCCTTGTCCGGGATAAAAATAGCGCTTCCTCTTCCCTTCCTTTGTCACTGTCTTTCACCTCCAACTTCCCAGAGTCAGATCAGATATATCTGTCCGCCCTGGAGACTCCCTCCCAGATGATAAACACTCCTTACACGTCCATCTGCCATCGGGGGGCTCCTCCCTCTCTGAGGCATTGCTGGTCACCGAGGCCATCTGAATGCTCTGGGTGACTCCTGTCTTTCTCTCTCAGGAAATTCTTGTCACTGGGGTCTGCCCCCGGAACCAGAAGATTCCTGGGTCCCCTGACTCGAGTCTGTCCCTCACCCTTCTCCATGGGGCGCTGAGGGGATCACAGCCTCGGCCGTCACTCCCTCCCAGGGCCTGGCTCTGCCACTGCCTTGCTGAGAGGCTGAGCAGTGAGTGCTGGGCCCCCTCTGGGCCTCAGGAGCCTCATTCTCATGGGACAAGGGACTGCCTTGGTGATTTCTGAAGGTCTTTTCAATATCTTACAACCCATGTGCCAGATCTCCCAGAAGCATGCTCCCAGTGAGTGGGGGCTATTGGCAGACAGTGTAGCAGAGAGAGACAAGAGCCACCACTTTGCAGGAAAGAGGTGACCCAGCTGCACTGCGTGCTTCCCCCCTGACCTCCAGCAAAGATTTTCTGTCTCCCAGCCTGAAGGGCTGCTGCGTCCCCAGGGAGCCTGGCCCCACTCACAGCCACAGCCCTCAGCTGCCAGGCTCCCCACCACGGCCCCTAGGCCCCTGCATCCAGCACTCCTTACCTGCCCAGCCCGGGAGCCTCCGGCCCCATTCACATGGTCCTCCTGGCCTAACCTGGCTGCCCGGACACCTTCAGCTCCCCTCGCCGTCTTAGCCACCGCCTGTCTCCCCGCGCCCACGTCCCACCCTGACTTCCTGCCTCCTCCCGAGGGCTCCGCAGCCAACCGGGCCCCAGCAGCCCAACCACAAGCCTTCAGCACCCCAAGCTTCCTGCCACTATAGCCCCCCACCCCTCAGCCCCTGAGGGTCCCCTACATCTCCAGACCAGGCCCTACTCACCCTGAGGGTGGCACTTGGAGCCTTAAAATTGAGGGAGGGTGTTTGATGGACCCTCCCTTCTGGCCTCCAGGGTGCACCTGGCCTAGAGATTCAAGGGCAGCCTTCTGCCCCAGCAAGCAGGGGCAAGCAGAGACACACTCCGCTTACAGTGAAAGGCAAGTAGCACCACTGTTAGAGCCTGAGAGCTGAGTGACCCTTTTGTTTCAGTCTGACAGCAAAGGTAGCATCGCTCGGACTCAGAGAACAGGACAATATCCGTGTTAAAATGTTGGAGAGCAGACCACACGTTCCAGCCAGATGTCAGGCTAAATCAGCTGCTACCGTCGGCCAACAGAACAATACCCATGTCATCTCAGGGCACAGGACAATAGCTTTATTATAGTCAAGGGCAGGCTACGGGTAGGCTGACAGCCCCCTTACGGACAGAATGCTGGACAGCAGCCTGTTTCAGGAGGCAGGCAGCCCCCTGTCTTCAAGAGGGCATAGTAACAGCTCCTGCTATCCACAGAGAACAGGACAATACCCACTAATCATGGTTGGAGAGTACAACAAATTAGGGCGCACTTCTAATTTAGGTAGAGGCAAGGCCACAGCCCCTGGTGGAGGTGCAGGTCTTGGTACCGTCTCCTGCAGCAGGTGGGAGAGCTGGGCCCAGACACCCAGGTGCAGCCAGCAGACTGATGGGACTTTCTGTTATTGGCAGGAGGCAAGAACGTCGTCACAAGCAGCAGGCTGGCCGAGAATTTCCATTTCGCCTGGGGCCAGGCTGAGGGTGGCACCCATCACAGGCTCGGGGCCAGGTCGCCAGTGATATGAAGAACTCCAAGTGGCCTATATTAGGCCCAAGAACTGGGCCTTGACCCAACCTGGAGGAAAGTGTAAATGCGTCACTGCCTGAGCTAGCCGGTGGGGGGAGGGAACCCACAGAGCATTGTTGGGGTTTGTGAGGTGGAAGCCGGTGCTGTGTGCACCTCAGCTGCGGAGGAAGGCGGGGCAGGAAATGGGTGGGGGGAAGAGGAAGCCTGAGTTGGAAAGTCAGACAAAGAGGGTAACACAGAAACAAAGGCTGAGAGAAACAAACTAAAAACCTACAGAGTGACACAGATCCCAGGGTTGGGGCTGCAGGGCCAGCTGTCCTTGCACTGTAAACCTCAACACCTCGCAGTCCATTTCCGGGCTTCTCACGAGAGTAATAAAATTGCTGGTGACAGTAGTAAGTGCTTACTGTACACTATCTCACTTAAGGCGTGTCCAGCTGCCTGTGGAGTGAGAATCAGCATCTCCACTGCAGACGTGAGGAAACAGATTCAGGGGCTCAGGGACCTCCTCAAGATCCAATAGAAATAAATGGGAGCACTGGCTTTGAACCCAGGTCTGCCAGGTTCTGCATTCTATAGCAGCCCGATTTACCTAAGTCACCTCCCATGGGGATGACTTAGGTCTCTCTCTGTTGCCTGGGCTAGAGTGCAGTGGTGTTATCATAGTTCACAGCAACCTCAAACTCCTGGGCTCAGCAATCCTCCTGCCTCAGCCTCCCGAGTAGCTGGGACTACATGTGCGCACCCCCTCGCCTGGCTAAGTTTTTTTTTTTTTCGTAGAGATGGGGTGGTGCTGTGTTGCCCAGGCTGGTCTCCAACTCCTGGCCTCAAGCGATCCTTCTACCTTGGCCTACCAAAGTGCTAGGATTATGGGCGTGTACCATGGCTCCCAGCCCTGACTCTGGTCTTGGTAAGACAGAGAGATGGGGCCGGATCTGTGGAGGAGGTGGGGATCCATCACTTGGCCATCTCCACCCCCAACATGGGCCATCTTTCCTGCAGTGGACCAATGTGGTCCCAGCGACAGAAGACAGACAGCGGCCTTGGGCCTGAATAAAGGACTGCAGAGACGTTGGTGGGAAGCACAAAGGGCGTTTATTGAGGAGCTTGGGGGTCTGAGTTCCTTCCCTTGCCCCTGGCTAGCTAGGGCAGCAGGGGTGACAGGATGGTTGGGCTTTGCACACTTGGGACTCATTTCTCAGAGACCTGAGTGTTCCCCACTTGCCCACCAGGTGCTGGCGCCTCTGGGGCACCCCTCTCTCCCTCTTCCCAGGCAGGCTGGGGAAGCGGCAACAGGTGTCCCCGGAGAGCAGAGCAGGTGTCCCTCAGCAGAGGGTGAAGCGCCGGGCGCTGATGTTCATGCGCGTGAGGCCCAGGTGACGCAGCGGCGGAGCCAGGGTCAGACCGGCCCCAGGCTCCAGCTCCAGCTCCAGCTCCGCCTCATCCAGCAGCTCCTGGTGCAGGTGACAGGCTTGGTCCATCTTCAGCCGGTGCAGCTGGGCCCGCAGCCGCAGCAGCTGCCCCGCCAGCTGCCGGTCCTGAGCTTGCATCTCCCGCTGCGGCCGAGAGGGGGCGTGAGCCTGCTGGGCTGGCCCTCAGCCTCGCTCCCTTCCTCCCTTCCTCCCTTCCGGTCAGCAAGGGCCTTTGCACCGGCTGTGCCCTCCCCAGTCCCCTCTCACCTCGGCTTGATGCCTCCCCATCTCTCAGACCTTGCTTCACACTGGTAGTTCTCAAACCGAGCTAAGGAGCCATTGCGAAGCAAATACAGATCAACTAAGCAGAATCTCCACGTTGGAGCCTGGACATCTTTATATTTGCACATGTTGGGTTGACAGCCACCTAGTCAGCCCTCACCTCTTCAGATTCTGCCCACAGCATGGTCAGTGCCTCCTTCTGTACTTTACTGTATCTTTGGGGTATAGCAATTCCCAGAGTAGGGCAGGCCATGTCTTTTCCCACCGATAATGGTGGCCCCCCAAGGGCAGGGCTCTGCCTCCTGGGCCATAGGAGCACTAGGTCAGTAGATAGGATGGCATCCTTCTATAGCAAGCCTCCCGAACGAAACATTGGACGCGTCTATTCCTGGCTCCTCAGCGCCAGGACACAGGAGTGGGCACTTGCTGGAGGTGGAGTCCATTCTTATCCCCTCCCCACACCCGTGATCTTGGGCCCTAAAGACGACTGGCCTGAAGGCCCTGTGCAAGGCTGCCCACCCCACCAGACTCACCAGCTCCTGTCGGAGCCACTCAAGAGCGGAGTCCATCGAGTCGAAGCCACAGATGGCCCCAGGTCCTCCTGGCCCAGGTTTGGCTTGGGCCCTGCGCCAGGCCTGGCTCTGGACCTGGGCTGTCCACTCCAGATAGGAGGGCCGCCGAGTCTGCAGCTGCAGCTTGGCCGTCAGTGCCTTCACGGAGTCCAGGCTCTCCTGCTCCTCGTCCTCATCTTCTTCACCCATTGCCTGGAATTTCAGTGGCCCCAGGGACATGGTAGGTTTGAGGTAAGTGACAGGGCAGGGCTGCCACTCTGGGATTAGGGAAAAGCTGGCAATATTTCCCAGGGACAAATGGCAGAAGCTGGCCATGAGCGGTGTCTCACGCCTGTAATCCTAGCACTCTGGGAAGCTGAAGTGGGAGGATCGCTGAGGTCAGGAGTTCGAGAACAGCCTGAGCTAGAGTGAGACCCCCGTCTATACAAAAAAATAGAAAAATTAGCCGAGTGTGGTGGCGTGCACCTGTAGTCCCCCAGCTACTCTCAGGAGGCTGAGGCAGGAGGATCCCCTTGAACCCAGGAATTTGAGGTTGCAGTGAGCTATGATAATGCCACTGCGCTCTAGCCCGAGAGACCAAGCAAGACTCTTTCTCAAAAAAAAAACAAAAAACAAGAAAGCAGCAGAAGCTTGAGGGTGAAAAGAGCGTGCGATGGTGAATGTTCAAGGTGGGTTAGGGAGGCTGAGTGTGCCAGGGTGAGTGAGCAGATGGCTGTGTGAGGCCAAGTGTCCAAGGGCTGGAATTTTCCTGGACTGCTAACCCAGTAGCCACGTGATGCCCATCCGGGTGGGGGCAGGAGGAGCCCTGCTCCTCTGGCCCCTAGGATGAATTTTATTGTCTTTGCCCAGAAGGAGACACCCAGTTCCCAGAAAGGAAGTTGCTCCAGGATGAGAAAAGCATCACTCACACCGGAGTCTTGGCTTTCCTCCCAAGATCCAAGTTAAAGTAGTTGAGAGGTAGGAGGAGGTTGACTAGTTGCTCCCTGTCCTTACTCAGGACACCAGCCCTTTAGCAAAGGAATAGCGTGCAGGGCCCTGGCCTGGGAGTCAGGAGACCTGGGTTCTAGTGCTGGCTCTGTGGAACCTTGGGCAAGTCACTGACCTTCTCTGAGCTCTGCTGGGACAGATCAAGGACTTCGGGCTATACTGTAAGGAACCATAGGTTCCCTTGGAAATCCTTCAAAGGGCTGCCTGCAGGTGGGGAAGGGCAAAGCCGTGGATGGTTCCAGTCCTCCCTCTCTCTGCCCCACCAGGCTTCAACCAGAGCTGTTCCTTTTTTTAAACTTTGTGTTGCAATATAACATACACACAGAAAAATGCACATATCATAAATGCACGGCTTGACGAATTCTCCTAAACTGAACACACCCATGTAACCAGCACCCAGATCAAGCAACAGTATTCCCAGGACTCAGGAAGCCTCCTGTGTGCTCCTTGCCTGTCACTGCTTTCATAAGGGTAACACTACCCTCGTTTCTGACAGCATACATTAGCTTTGCCTGTTTGTATACTCTCCAGTGGTTCTCAAACGTTAGCATGCTTCAGAATCACCTGGAAAGCTTGCTAAGATCAGAGTTTTGATTCAGGCTGTATGGGATGGGGCCTGATAATTTGCATTTCTACCAAATTCTCATCCCAGCTGCTGCTGGTCTGGAATTTTACAATTTGTACTCTTTCGTGTGTGATTTCTTTCACAGAGCAGTTCCAATTTCATGTTTATATTATGGGGACCCACCTATGATTTTATTTTTTTTCACTTGAAAGTCTGGAACCTAGTGGACCAGAAGGCCCTTTGAAGGGAAGAGTTGTTCTTCCTCTTCTCAGTAACCAGC
The DNA here is from genome assembly GCF_000956105.1 of Propithecus coquereli. Lineage (NCBI taxonomy): Eukaryota > Metazoa > Chordata > Mammalia > Primates > Indriidae > Propithecus > Propithecus coquereli. The sequence goes on along the minus strand of NW_012142523.1, from coordinate 1,348,572 downwards.
ACCCAGCAGAGTGCAGGCACCAGCGTTTAAGAAATGAAAAAATAATTAGGAGAATGGATGAATGGATGAGTCCTCCAGTAAATCAGTTTAGCCTCCTACTGTAATTTTACCAGCGTAAGTGTGTCTCTTGCCAGACTGAAAACCCTGTGAATAGAACTTCCTGTCACCCCTGGGTCCCAACACCACACACAGCTCACAGTATGGGCAATGCATGCTTGGTGAAAGGATGTCGTGACAGAGGATGGGGTCTTTGAGGGCAGGACTCAGTAAGAAGTGACCCGCAAAGAGGGCGCCCACAGGCAGGGACTTCCAGCTGTGGAGGGGGAGGGGCATTTAAGGTGGACCAAGTGATTTCCTCCACTACCCTTTACATACCAGGAGGAAGCAGGAAGTTCCCAATTTCGCCCCTACACTTTCCAGCCCTTCCACCAGAGTACAGCGGAAGAGATGGTTATTTTTCTTTGTTTTTTTGAGTTAGCGGTAATGCTAGCACTCAGGGCTTAAAAAAACAAAAATATTGAGTGTCTCCTGTGCCCTAGGCACGGGGTTAAGGGCTTTGGGCAAGATTATTCTCCCCATTTTACAGATGATGAAATCGAGGTTTCCTTATAACAGGCTCTGACCAAGGACCTCGCTAAGAGATACTGGCAGTGTGAGGGGAGGATTCCGGTGAAACTCTGAGATTCCTTCCTCTGAGGGGCCTCCTTAACAGCTGTCCTGCGGGTGTCGCCAGCTGCTCAGCCAGTTCCTGTCCTTTTTGGAGACCGCGCGTGCCCCGCCCGACGCTCCCGGAGTCTGCCCTGCTGGGCCCCAAGTCCCCTACTGGCAGAATGGAGTTCTCAGAGCTGATCCGTACAGGCCGGGCCCAAGCACAGCTCCTGCGGGGCCCGGAGGCGCCCCCGCTGCGCGGCACGCTGTGCGTCACCGGCCACCACCTGCTGCTGTCTCCAGGGCCCCAGTCGACTCCAGACCTGTGGCTGCTGCTGTTGCGTAGTGTCGACTCTATCGAGAAGAGGTTAGACGTGGCGGGGGCGTCCCCGGAGTAGGGGAGCTCGCGGCTCGGCGGGAAGAGGGGGAAGGGCAAGCGCAGCTGGAGCGGGCGCTTTCCTGCATAGAGTCCTGTCCTATGAAACTCGTTTCCCTTCCCCCGATGGGGGGCGGGGGACACTGAGCCTGGGCCCGTCCATCCCCAGAGTTGCGGGTGACTCGGGCACCATCACGCTGCGCTGTAAGGACCTGCGGGTGCTGCAGCTGGAAATAGAGGGCGTGGAAGCGACGCTGGACATCGCCCGCTCCATCGAGGTATGCTGAGAGCACACCTGAAGCCCTTAAGCTATGCCTGTCCCTTATACAGGGAAGTATAATAAAAAGGCGCTACTGTGCAAAGGAGCACTGCATCCAGTCTGTCTCAGGGCACGGGCAAATGGCAGGGGGCTGCAGGGTGGTCTGAGATACGTGGACAGGCTGCGAAGCGGAGGGGCTGGAAAGGGCGCGGGTGACGATTCCGATCATCCCCAGAGCCCCTGACTTCCTTCCCCAGGCGCTGTCCTCCCTGGAATCGGTCATCACGTCCTTTCCGTTCTTCTACCGTCCCAAGGGCCTGAGACTGGGCGACTCCTGGCACTTCCTCCCGCCCGAACGCTACTACAAGCGGGTAGCTCGCGAGGTGGGCACGGTCGTGGGGGCCTGGGGATGTGGAAACGCCGGGCCTGGAAGGGGCGCGGGGACAGGGCACTCGCTGGGTCCCCTAAACCTGGCCTTCGCCCCTCCCTGCGCCGCAGACCGACGCGTGGCGGCTGAGCGAGGTGAACGAGGACTTCGGCTTGTGCCCCAGTTACCCCCGTGCCGTGATCGTGCCTCGCGCGGTGGACGACGATGTCCTGGCGCGCAGCGCCCGCTTCCGCCAGGGAGGCCGCTTCCCTGTGCTCAGCTACAGCCACGCTCCCAGTGGAACCGTGAGCCCCGCCCCTCCCAGGCTCCGCCCCTGGGACCCTCGGCGTCCTTCCTCGGCCGGTTCGCAGCGTTCGCAGCCTGGCTGCTTCCCTATCCCGGCCCCGCCCCCTCCGCTCAATCCAGCTTTCGCCCACTGTGGCCCGGCTGTCGGCGTCCCTGGGCTACTTGAAGTTTAGTTCCTTCTTTGTCAACCCAGGACTTACCCACCGGCTATTCACAGGGTCCCTCCCCACTCTGGCCACAGCACACACTGACCGGTCCAAATCCTGGAGAGTTCCACCCCTACGGCCCCTGTGCTCCAGCTCGCCCCGCCCCTGCCAGCTCTAGTCTGGCGCCTGTGTGTAGACCTGGCCCATGGGCTCCCCAGGCAGGGTGGGCACACTTCAGGAGCTGAGTCCCTGTCCGCAGGTTCTGTTACGCTCCAGCCAGCCTCTGACCGGTCCCCAAAAGCGGCGCTGTGCTGAAGACGAGGAGCTGCTGCGAGCGGTGCTGGCGGGGGCTCGCCCTGGGGCCCGGGGCTTTATCCTGGACACACGCTCCGCCCAGGCCGCAAAACAGGCCCGTATGACTGGCGGTGGCACGGAGGCCAAGGCCGCTTACCCTGGCTGGAAACGGCTGCACCGGCCCCTGGAGAGGTAAGGGGCCTCCCATCCTCCCCATGCTCCTTCCTGCAGGACTCTATGAATGTGTCTGTGTGTGTGTGGGGGAGAGGTCTTCCAGGAGCCTTGAAGATTGCTAGGCCTTTCCTGTTGGCCATCCCTCCAGGTGGGCATGCCCACTGGCACACCCCACCGAGACCTCATTACTCTCCAGGCACCCCACCGAGACCTTACTTTCCAGGCACCCCAACTAGACCTCATTACTCTCCAGGCACCCCAACTTTGCCTGCAAAGAAAAGGCTCCTCTTTACATTAAACTGAAATTTGTCTTCCTGGAACAACACACACACACACACACACACACACCCTCACACACCTGGAACAACACACACACACACACACCCTCCCTCCCTCCCTCCTTCCCTGAGGGCTGTGCCTGCACAGATGGATCTGTTTCCTCTGTCTCCAGGTGATGGTAGTGCCAAGAGGAGGTCCTGAAGGAGTTTTTGTGCTTTGGGGAGGGTTAGACTGCTTCCCTATCCAAAATACAAAACTGTTTATTCATTTATTCATCCTGCATTGAGCACAGGGGCTGCCATGGTGACCAGCCCAGACATGACAGAGATCAGCAGTAAATGGGCAATCAGAGCCCACTGAGATAAGTAGCAGCACAGAGGAGGTGCCCCTCTCTTAGTAAGGTGACTTTAGGTAATCCAAATGTTCTCCTGAGACTAGGATGCTTTAGCTGAGACCTGAAAGCGGGGGAGTTAGCCAGAAGGAGGAAGGACACTCCAGATGAAGGGAACTGCAGGTATATATTATAGGTGCAGAGAGTGCCTGGTTATTTGTCCTGTTTGGGGAACTGCAAGTTCGGTAGTTCCCGCTTTATCCTCAGGGAACATGCTTTGAGACCCCCAGTGGATGCCTGAAACCTCAGAGAGTACCAAACTCTATATATACTATGCTCTTCCTATACATACATACCTATGGTAAAGGTTAATTTATAAATGAGGCACATTAAGAGATTAACAATAATAAAATATAACAATTACTGTACTAAAAGTTTTGTGAATGTAATTTCTCTCTCAAAATATTGCATTGTACTGTATTCACCCTTCCTCTTATGATGACGTGATAAGATAAGATAAAATGCCTATGTGATGAGATGAAGTAAGGTGAATGCCATAGGCATTGTGATGTAGAGTTAGGCTACTGCTAAGTGACTAACAGGCAGGTGGTGCATACAGCGTGGATATGTTGGACAAAGGGATAATTCACGTCCTGAGTAGGACAGAGCACGGTGGCTCAAGATTTCATCATGCTACTCAGAACAGCACACAATTTATCTTATGAAGTGTTTATTTTGGGAATTTTCCATTTAATATTTTCAGACCACAGTTGACCATGGGTAACTGAAACCTCAGAAAGTGAAACCATGGGTTCGGAGGACTCCTGTACTTCAGTACGATGGGAGCACAGTATGAAGTGGGAGTAGAGAGAGATGAAGCTAGAAGGATGAGGGGCCAGAGCGAAGGTCTTGAGAACGGTGGTTATGAGCTTAGACTTTATCCTAAAGGCAGTGGGGAGTCACCAAAGGCTTTTAAACAGCACTGAAAAGTCTGCATTAGATTTTCTGCAGGAGGTCACAAGTGACCTTGGGCAGAGCGGATTCTGGAAGGTAGGAGCAGATGCTGAAGTCCAAGAGCATTGCGTTTCTCTTGTCAGACAAGGGCTCCCCAGGGAGCACTATGTTGCTCTCATCAGATTGGGTCATGCAAGGATATTGTGACACTTACATCAAATTGGGGGCTTCCCAGGGCATTCTGTGTTTCCCCAGAGGGCTATGTAACCCCTCCCCAGGTAATGCTCAACAGGCTAGGTCTCCCCAAACGGTCTTGGGTCTCTCCTAGACTGGGGAATCCTCAAAGATACAGAATCATTTCCATCAGTTTAGGAGCTCTTTGGTGGGCTTGATGTTCCATGAGACTGGGCTCCCCAAAGAGTCCTGTGTCCCTCTTATCAGATGCGCTCCTCAGAGGGTTCTATCTCTCATTGGTCTGGAGCACTTGCTCCCAGACTGTGCTCACTAAGACCGTGGGCTGGGGGAAGGATGACCAGACTCCCACTTGTCCAGGGGGCGGCCCCTACAAGAGAGCTTCGTGCGCCTGGTGGAGGCCTGTGGGGATCCGGAGCAGAGCATGGACCGCTGGCTGAGTCGGCTAGAGGGCTGCCGCTGGCTGGCACACGTGAAGGAAGCACTGAGCACTGCCTGCCTGGCAGCCCAGGCCATGGAGAGGTAAGGCCCCTACCCTGTGAGACAGAGAATGGTGGGGGACAGGCAGGGCCCTCAACCCCTGGACACAAAACGGTGACTCAGTACAGCCTAGAACTGCGCCCATTCTATTCCTGGCCTGGTCACCCTGGGCAGGGGACTTGGCCACTGTTGATGAGCCCTGGGCCCACAGGGAAGGGGCCTGCATCCTGGTGCATGGGGCTGAAGGCACGGACAGCACCTTACTCGTGACTTCACTGGCCCAACTCATCCTGGACCCCATGAGCCGGACCATAGCTGGATTCCAGGAACTGATAGAGCGCGAGTGGATCCAGGTAAGTGACCACCCAACCCCAGCCCTACCCCACCATCCAGAAACCCTGCTTCCTTGTGCCCATCGCTCTGCCCCCTCCCCAGGCCGGCCACCCCTTCCAGCTGCGCTGTGCCCACTCGGCCTTCTCCCAGGCCCGCCCCAAGCACGAGGCACCCACCTTTCTCCTCTTCCTGGACTGCGTGTGGCAGCTGGGCCGCCAGTTCCCGCTGTCACTGGAGTTTGGGGAGGGGCTGCTGTTGGCGCTGTTTGAGCACGCCTATGCCTCCCCCTTTGGCACCTTCCTCTGCAACAGCGAAAAGGAGAGGTGAGCTGAGGTGCGGTGGGGCAGGGGCAGGCACAGGAAAGGGTCAATTAGCTGCCGCATCAGCACCTTACTTCTTAGGAGCCATCTTTCCTCTCCAAGTAAATTCTCTTTTAGAAAACTCTTGCGAGTCTTCCTCTCCCCTCCTTCTAAATCTCATACTTCCTCCTAACTTCTGCAAACCCAGAGATAGATGGGTCCAAGCCCAATCCTTTAGGCCTCCCACTCTGTCCATAGCCAAGAGCAAGTATACCCCACCTCGAAAACAAGGACTGAAGGGGAAAGTTGCTGCAAAAGTAAATTATTTCTGGGGCTCTCTACCACTTTGGTTGATTCTCGTGAAGCAATAGAATCGAGGTTGAAAGCAGAGTCAGATTGTTTGATCTCAAACCACCACTCACCTCCTGGGTAACCATGGCAAACCTATGCGAGCCTTGGTCTCCTCATCAGCAGCATGGCGGGGAGCATAGTCACCATAATCTATAGGGGGTTGGGAGGAATAACTGAGCTAAAGCATAGAAGTGTCTAGCACCGTGCTTGACGCACAGTAGGCACACAAGAAGCGGTAGTTGCTTTTATTTGGCTGGCTTATTGCACATGCTCCCAGGCAGCCCCATAAACCGTCTTTGTCTCATCAGACTGAGACGGGGGCAAGAAGGGTTCCCTCTTCTCCAACAGTATTTAGCCATCTTCTTTGGCCCAGTTCTCCCTGACACCGCATCTTGTTGACTAACTCCGTTAGTCCTGGGACATCCAGGTTAGAAAACTGTCATCTATAGATATTTCCCTCCTTTTCCCCATCTTCATCTTTAGGTTTCTTTTAAAAAGGTCTGAGCTTGGTCCTCTCCTGCCAGAGGCCCCTCCTCCAACCTGCACCCAGACTGTTTCTTTCCATCTGGACCCTGCGGCGGCCTCCTCGCTGCCCTCCACATCTCCACTTTCATCATTTTAAGAAAACTCATCGGTCCAGACCTATCAATATTCACACTGGGCCCTTTCCCACTTTGCTTTCACTCATGTAGCTCCCCCCGCCACGTGTCGCCATTTTGTACACCCAGGATGCCAGGTCTGATACACCCAGCTCAAATATCAAATTCTTAGTTAGCCTGCCCTGACACTTATGCAAAGCTAAATTGTTTCTCCCTCTGAATGGAATGCCTTATGAAGTAAGATTGTGTCTGACTCCTCTTTAATTCTAGTGCCCGAGACAAGATCTGACTGGCAACAGTGTTTGCCTCAGAGTGGCTGTCACCCTACTAACCAGGGCCACCCACCCAGTCTCCTAGAGGGCATAGGTGGGGCTGGAAATTCACTCCCTCACCCTCTACAGATGCCTGTGTGAAGTGAGGACTCGAACACACTCCCTGTGGTCTGGGCTCAACCAGCCAAAGGAGCAACGAAAACTCCGGAACCCACTCTATGTCCTCAATCCCTTGGCCATCTGGCCCTCTGTGGAGCCCCAGAGCCTGCGGCTGTGGCAAGGTAACCTCCCCTACCTTCTCCCCTGGGGAGTTTTCCCCTCTGCTCAGCTTTCTTACCTGTCTTCCTCCTCCTCAGGCCTGTTTCTGCGCTGGACGCACCCACCTGAGCCGGCAGAAGTAGCATGGGAGAAGGTGTGGCAAATAGTGACAGGAAGGGAGGAGACAGAAGGCTCGCAGCCAACAGCTTCAGCCTGAGCCCAACCCCAGCACTGGCTCCTTAGACAATGGATGAAATGTTCTTGAAACCTCTCCAGGCCCCTGGGGACCTTTAAATCTTGGACAAGGGTACCTGTAACCCACACTAGCCCATAATACTCAAGTTCCAAGTTTGAAGTGTCCCAAGTATAGGGAGGTCTAAATAATAAAGGTATTCATGATTAGCATCAACCTACTGGGGTGTCAGTAAGAAGGAAAAATCATGAGACAGACCCCACAAAATATCTGACCAGAAACTATTTATTACCAAATCAATTTATTTCTCAGAGTCCTAAACTTTCTCCAGCAGCCTCCCTGGCCCAGATGGAGGTCCAGCTTCTTAAGCCTCAAACTCAAACTCGAAATACTGTGGGTCGAAGTAGTGGATGCGGACGTACCCATCTTCTCCTCCGCTGCTGTAGCTGGAAAAAGACAGCCAGGGACAAGTCAGGTGTCTGCCCTGGGAAAGGCAGGCCTGCGGGACAGGGCGTGAGGAAGGCAGAGACCAGCCCAGTTAGCTCAGCTCACTTCACGGGGGCCCTACCTCTTGCCATCAGGATGGAAGGCCACACTGTTAATAGGGCCAAAGTGACCCTTGACTCTTCCAAACTCTTCTTCAAAGGCCAAGTGGAAGAACCTAGAGGAGAGGGGAGAGCAGGCACATGATTAATTCACTGTGCACACTTTCCGGAACACTCTGGAGGCAGCACTCCTCAAAGGCAAACTATGTTACAAAAAATAAAGCAGGAAAAATATGAACAATATAAGATGAAGTCGGGGAAGACTGGACCCAAACGTCTGCCTGAATATGTAGCTAACACTGAGTGCCTACTATGTGCTGGGCAGTGCTCTAAGAGCTTAACAAATATTAACTCATTTATTTAATCTGCACGATTTTGTAAGTATCTTATCACTGCCCCATTATACAGCAAAGAAAGCATGAGCACAGAGAAATACAATGATATGTGTAGGGCCTCAGCGTTCATGCCCTTAACTGCTATATTACCCACTTGTCACAGGAAGGCCACGAATTTGGCTACACTTCCTTGTAGCCAATATGGTTCATGTTCGTTACGAAAGACACACGGTGAGGTTTCAGTTTGGAAGCGCTCTCTCCCCCTTTACCTGGCCTCAAACTTGCCAATTCTGGTGGAGGTTGTGGTTACATCCATGGCTTCCTGACCACCACCCAGCACCACCTGAAGGGAAAAAGAAACTCTAGACAGACCCAAAGGCAGTCAAGTCCATTTTGTTTTTTCCCCTGCCCTATACATTTTTAGTATCTCCCACATAACAATGGGAGGATGCCAAAGGCAGGGGATGAACAGATACCTCAGCCACCTCCTGGCCAGTTCCCTGGGGCTACCCAATCATTCAGCCTTGTTACTGCTCTGGGAGTCTCTTCTCTGCCTGACACCATTTCCTCGCCTGACACCATTTCCCCCGGAACGTTCGTAGTCTAACTGCCAGAAAAACATCTAGATCCCAGAAGCTTTCTGAGGCTTTAGCAGGGAACCTCGGTGGGGTTCCCTTACATGGTCATAGTTGGGGGAGAGGGCAGCTGAGTTGACGGGACGTTCTGTCCGGAAAGTCTTCTGATGTTCGAGGGTTGTTGAGTCAAAGAGCTGGAGAGAGAAGGCAGGGGAGAAATCCGTAAGCAGAGCCTTCCTGGGGGGAGTCAGGCAGGTTGGATGTGTGCAGCAGGAGGGTGAGAGCATCCCCGCAAGACCCCTTACCCAGGCTCACCTTGGCTGTGTTGTCCTTGGATGCGGTGACAAACATGGTCATGTCCCTGGATAACTGGATGTCATTGATCTGCCGGGAGTGTTCCTTAACATTCACCAATACCTCTCCAGACTGAGGAAGGAGGAAGAGTGAGACTCTGGCTGGCTCCAACCCCTACTAGCCCACTGTTCCCCAGAAACCCAGGCACCCAAATCAGAAATCCGAGACAACCTGGACTTTACCCTCTGCTCACCCCCCTAACTAATGAGCCACCCCTGAACATCTCTTGACTCTGTGTAGTATTCCACATCCCGTGCCTATTGGCTAGTTCAGCTCCATTCTCCAACCACAGCCTGCAAAGCCTTCTCAAGAGAAAATCTGATCATCAATTACCCTTTAAAGACTCCCTCTTGCCTAGAGGAAAATCAAAACTCCTTACCTCCTGACACTTCAGGACCTCTAAAATCCAGTCCCTGTCTACCTTCCCCAAGACCATACTCCAAGGTTCCTATGGAATCCGCGTACTTCCTTAACTCTGCCTTTGCAGCTCCCTTTGCCTGTGCAATGTACTTTCCTTCCTGCTTGAAGCTCCATTTATTTTTCATGGCTTCATGTGCATGCCACCTCCACTGTCACAGAGTGCACCTTCTGCACCTGAGACCTCTATGGTAGCACAATTCACAATATGACTCACAAGCTAGCTGTCTGCAAGTCTGTCTCCCCCTGGGGCAGAGACTATGTCAGATTCATTTCTTTGTCGTAGGAGCCCAGCACAGGGCCTGGCACTCAGTGGTGATCCTTATTAACATTCTGTGTGTACTTTGTGACAAGTTTTTCAAACACCTGATGTCATGTGACTCTTGAAACATTTTACAGATAAATAGGCTCAAGGAAACCAGTTTGCCCAAGATCACACAGCTGGAAAGTGAAATCTTATGTGAATCCAGCCCTTGTTCTTAACCACTGTACTATCCTGCCTCTTGTAAGGAATCATTCAGGTGGGCCCAAGCCCCACCTGGCCCCTTACCTTGGCACTATACTGGTTGAGCTCTCCGCTCTCATGGCCGGCAATGATGCATTCCCCCAGGGGTCCCCAAACGGCACTGGTGATCTTGGAGTCATTGCAAGGAATCTTCATGTACGGCTCATTGCTGTCTGTGTGGGCAGCAAATATCAGGCCCTGGGCTCTAGAGCTGCACCCTTCACCCCAACCCCGGCCCCAGCCCTTACCAATCTGGCTCGGATCCCGCAGGTCAAAGAAGCTTACAAAGCACTGGTAGCCCATCTGCTTGTCCGTGGAGAACATGATGATATTGCCCCCAAAGTCAAAACCGCAGGTCCGGACAGCTGAATTGGTCTTGAGTAGGGCCAGCTGTTTCCCTGGGGACAGGCAGAGTGTGGGCTACCCCTTGCCCATTGCTATCCTGGAGGATACTCTCCACCTGTCTAACATCATGTCTCACTGTTTTTCCTGCTCCAGCAACTCCAACCCACCACTCTGCTCTTCCTCACTGCTACACCTTGGCTCAAGTCTTTTAATTTCTTCCCCATAATCCTTCCTCAGACATCCTGCTAATGTGGCACTGCTTATTATATATATGTCTCCCCCCAGACTGTGCTCCTGCACAGCAAAGACCTGGTCTGATTTCTCTGCATATCCCCAGTGCCCAGCATAGACCCGGCACAGAATTGGATGCCTAGTAAATATTTACCAAACGGAGCAGCTTATAGGTTACCCTGTCTTCAGTCTCAGCTCTTCCAATGTTTCCCACTGTTCCCTGACCTTGCTAAAACTAAACAGACCACCAATCTTCCCTGCTCAAGGACCTCCACAGCATGCCAAGTCCTACAGAACAAAGCCAAGCTCTTGAGTATGGCATTCAAGGCCAGCCTCAACTTTTCCTCTGACCATCTATTTTACTCCCTTACCCCATCCCCCACCCAAGAAGCAAGAACTCCAGCCTGATCAGATGACTTGTACGTGACACTCTCCATGCTTTCATTCCTGCATGTGTCAAAGTGATGGCATCTTTCTCATCCTTCAAGCCCCAGCTCATATGACATTTACCTTGGGAAACCTTCCCAGGCCGTTCCCATCCCCACTCCAGGCAGTCAGTTGCCCACAGTACTCCACGCTTCCTCTCTCATGGCTAACACCTTACTGTAATGCTTCTTTTCTCATTTGCCTTTCTTACTGTCTAGTTTCTTATTCCCTAGACTGGGAACCATTTCTGGATTTATCTCTACTTCCCCGGGACCTGTTTGCTCAAATGGGGACACTGTAGTTCCTCAATATTTGCTGAAAAGTGAATGACCCAGGCTTACCTGTTTCACAGTCCCAGAGACGACAGCTGTTGTCGGCTGAGCCAGTGAGGACATGCTTGGTGTCCCCTGAAGAGATTGTTAAGAAACGTGACTGAGTTCACCTGAGCCCTTGTCCTTCCTCTAGGGAAGCCAACAGAACCATCTCCCTGTTCAGCCTTTCTTCCTCTCTCTTGCCTCAGAGCATTCTAACCTCCTTATCCAGAACTGGAACTTGTCCTGAATGTTTCCCCCACCAGTGAAGAGATGGGGGAGTAGGTATTGTTCTCCAGGCCCATAATAGTAACCCAAACTCCCAACTTTCAACTCAGCCTCTCCATTGGGGCAGACCCTGGAGCATAGACTCAGATCAAGAACAAGGATACAGTCAGCATCCACACACCACACAGCTCCGGTATGGCCCATGTAGGTGCCCAGCCTCTCACCGTTCACAGAGTACCACACATTGACGATCTGGAGGAGTCAAATGACATGATAGTACACATCCTGGTAAGAGCAATGGCCTCCCATTTTGCCCCAGGAATCCTTGGCAACTTCTAGACAGGCCAATTCTGCCCTCTCCTGTTTGTCTCTTGGGAAATGGCAGGGAGCTGGTAAAAAGACCAACTCCTGGATTCTCCTCCCTTCTTGAAGGTAAACAGCAGGGAAGTCATGCGGCTTGCAAAAGCACCCTCACTTGCCACTCCCAGCCCTCCCCAGAACTCCCACTCTCTTATATTAAGAGGTTAAATTGAACTCCAGTCCAGAAAAACAGTAGCTTTGATTTCCTGTCGAAGTAAGGACAGGTGGTGGTAGGGAAGTCTGGCTTCTGGTGCCTGCTCTGCCACTATCTAACTGTATGATCTCAAATACAGTGCCTCTTCCCTCTGAACTTCAGTTGTCCCATCTCGAAAATGGCTGGGACAATAATGCCTTCTTTAAAGGGTAGCTGTAAAGCCAATAAAATGATGTGTAAGGAATTTAAAATATAAGCGACTTAGCCGGGTGCGGTGGCTCATGCCTGTAATCCTAGCACTCTGGGAGGCTGAGGCAGGAGGATCGCTGAGCGCAAGAGTTTGAGGTTGCTGTGAACTAGGCTAATGCCACAGCACTCGCCCTGGGCAACAGAGGGAGACTCTGTCTCAAAAAAAAAAAGCGACTAAAATTAATTAGGCATTCACTTGCACCAGGTACCACGCTAAGATCCTCACATAAATGATCTCATTTAATGCTAAAAACCTCATCTGGGAGGTATTATAAGTACCTATATTTTATAGAAAGAAAAACTTGAAACTCAGAAAGGTTAAATAACTTGCTCAACGTCACATTGCTAATAGATGCAGGAGTGAGGATTCAAATTAGGTGTGTTTGACTTCAGGGCCCCCACTTTTAACCACTAAATTAACTTAATCCGTGTGGGAGTGCCTAAAAAGTCAGTACTGTGAGGGACTATTTGTGCTGCGTAGCAGGATGGTACTGCCTGAAACCCTGTCTAAATGACACAGCTTGCCAGATCAGCTTTCCCTACTAGAGGTGGTCTGTTCTCCCGCCCTGGTAGAGTGATTTAGTTCTTCCCCTGAATGGTCTCGTCTCGGTCCCCTGAGCAAACTGACCCTCATCCCCATCCCCTTTCCACAGTGGTCTCTTGATTTTCTTCTCCCCAACCACTTCCTTTTTCTACCAACAATGAAGTTCTTTCCAACTTTCCCGGTAGAATACTCTCACCGACCTACCCCTGCTGGGTCCCTGCCTACTTCTCAGACAGGGCCGTCTTTTGGTTCCCCCCGGCGACAAAACTAGCTTGTGCACCCAACATCCTGATAGAATGAACTCGACCCTCCCGGGCCCCCTCCGCAAGATCCCGTCTGCCCTCCGGCAAACGCTCACAGGGTCCTTGGCCACGGTGAAGAGGAGGTCTCCCTCGCGGTTATACTTAATCTGGGTAATGGACCGCTCATGGCCCTGCAGCAAGATCGGCTTCTGTAGGGACAGGACGGGAGTGTCAGTGCCCGGAATAGGGCCCCTGCCCCAGTCCAGAACCCTCACCGCAATACCCCCAACTCTGTGGAACTCACCATCCCGGCGGTGACGGCGCTACCAGAGCGGCAACGTGAGTGGGACCGGAAGAGACTAATGGGCCACTTCCGGATTGTGGGTCTCCGCCCCCTCGTTCCCGGAAGTAGAAGGGAGCGGCGTTGCCATGGCGGCGTCTCTTGGTGGGTAGCCAGCCCCGCCCCTCCGTGGATTTCGCGACCCCCGCTGGGAATTCATTTCTTACTCTGCCTCCACCTGCCATCCCTGACCCCAGCTACAACCCCTGGCCCCGGGCTCCGGGATTCATCTCCCGGCCTCCCGGGGCCTGTCCTACCGGCTAAGCGCAGCTGGGGCCTCAGAGAGCGAAGGAGGGAGCTGGGGGCGGCCAGCTGGGGCTAGGAGGCCAGGCGAGGACCAGGTGGGGCCTGGAGGCCAGAGAAGGGCTGGGCAGGGCGGGCGGCCGGCCGTTTGGGATCAGGGGGTCAGGATAACCTGGCATCGTACATCTCATTCAGGGCAGGTGCTGGCTCTGGTGCTGGTGGCCGCTCTGTGGGGTGGCACGCAGCCGCTGCTGAAGCGGGCCTCCGCCGGCCTGCAGCGCGTTCATGAGCCAACCTGGGCCCGGCAGTTGCTGCAGGAAATGAAGACCCTCTTCTTGAATACTGAGGTGCGTCTGTGAAGGCCTCTCTCTTGGGGGAGTATCCCCTAAGAATTTGGTTTCTGGAGTCAAACAGGTCTGGATCAGAATCTGGGCCCAACTACTTACTAGAAACTTTTGTCCTCCTTTAGCCTCAGTTTCATCCCCTATAAAATGGAAATTGTAATGATAACCATCTTATAGGGCAGTTGTGAGAATTAAGTGAGATGAGGCACATGAAGCACTCAGCATTGGGCCCAGTGTGATGGCTTGAGTGGGTAATCCCAGCTACTTGGGAGGCTGAGGCAGGAGGATCACCTAAGTCCAGGAGTTGGAGGCTTCAGTGAGCTATGATCATGTTACTGCACTCTCACCTGGACAACATAGCAAGACCCTGTCTCTAAAAAAGAAAAAAAAACCAGTTAGCATTGGGTCTAGTACTCACATAATAAGTGCTCAGTCTATGGCTGCTATTTATTAATATTTTATCATTGTGATCCCTTCAATCATATATGGCACCTAGTTTTTTTTTTTTAAAGAGACAGGGTCTTGCTTTGTTTCCCATGCTGGAGCACAATGGTGGGATCATAGCTCACTGCAGACTCAAACTCCTGGGCTCAGGCGATCCTCCTGCCTCAGCCTCCCAGGTAGCTGGTACTAGAGGCATGTGCTACCAAGCCCAGCTAATTTTTCCTTGTTTTTTATAGAGATGGAGCCTCACTAGGTTGCCCAGGCTGGTCTTGAACTGCTGGCCTCAAGCGATCCTCCCACCCCGGTCTCCCAAGTCCTGGGATTACAGGTGTGAGCCACGACACCTGGCCAAGGCAACTGTTGTGACCCTTTCCAGAAGGAGAGCTTGAGACTCAAATTGGCCCTGGGTAGGGGGAGGATAAGTAGGGATATGGAAAACTGCTGCCAATCTAGGCTAGTAGGAAAGAAAAGATATGGTCACAGCCACTTCTCAGGGCTAAGGGCTATAAGAGAGGCACAGATAAAGTGCTATTCAGAAGAGGAAGGCTCAAGCTGGGGGACTTGGGGAAGCCTTCTTGGAGGGGGTGACATTGGCATTCAAGGCCTTGCAGGATGGGGAGAATGGGAAGTAGCAGAGCTGAGGGAGGGGGCAGTTAGGTCAAAGACATGGAGTTCGGTCTGTTTCCCTCTTTGCCCTGGAAGGGTCCTTCTCAGAGGGCTTAGTGTTCCCTGGGCCTCTATAACCATCCCTCCCTCCAAGGAAAGCTATATGCTAGAAGCTCAAAGAAGGCAGTGCTGCTCCGTCAAGCCATCACACTGACTGAAGGTTTCTCCTGTTTCTAGTACCTGATGCCCTTTCTCCTCAACCAGTGTGGCTCCCTTCTCTACTACCTCACCTTGGCATCAACAGGTGGGTCTGGCTTGGAACTTCCCTGCTTAGTGGTAGAGGCCACCTGAGAGGGTCATTGTGGGGAGGGAATCTGAAACACCTTGTTCCCATCAGTGAGGGAGAGCTAACTGTCCCTGGTTCTTTCTTGGTCCCCTCTTCTCTGAGCAGTAGGGACACAGTAGGCTGTTATGTTGCCAGGCACTGGGGTTGGTTTAAACCTGGCAGTCTTGTGCAGCAGAGCAAGAAGGAAGGTTTATTTTGCTGCACCAAGTGCTGGCTTTGACACTCTTGCTTCCACTGTGTGCTACCTGCCTAACCTTGAGCAAGGCCCTCAATTGAGTCTTGGTTTTATACCATTGGCTTCATAGCATTGTGAGGATTAAATTCAATGTATGAGAAGCATCTAGCAGAGTGCTTGGCACACAGTCAGAGCTCAATAAATACAGATTTCCTTTCTTTCGACATTTGTTGACTGCCCTCTACTGCATCAGATGTTGTGCTAGTCTTACATATTTTATTTAGTTCTCATATTGACCCCGTGAAGCAGACATGATTATCTTCATTTAGGAGATGAAGTTATGAAACTTTGGGCAACTTATTTCACTTCTTTTAAGTCCCACGGCATGCCAGTGCACAAGGATATAAAGCCACATTAAAGTTTATGCTTTTGAACTTTGCTATGAGAAGTCCTCCTACTGTGGTTTTGCCTCCCCTGGAGTTTTACCCAGACCCCCAGAGGACTTGGGGCCCCAAAAGCTCTGGGGAACCTCTGGGGAACAGAGGCCCTGGGAGGGCAAGGGGATAGGATAGCCTCCAGATGTGCCACCTCAGTTCAACTAGAGTCATTTCGCTTTCATTTGGTTTACATTTTGGGCATCTCATGAGACTTCATTTAATGAGTTTGAAAGCCTCTGGCTTAATGAACTTGCTGTTGTGGAAGAATGCTGAACCCTCAGCCAGCTGACTGCAGCTAGCCATTTACCAAGCTTTGAGCAAATTGCAATTTCAGGATCCTATTATTTCATCACCCTCTCTGCCTCTATCCTTTAATATCCATCCTGTCAGGCTGGGTGAGGTGGCTCATGCCTGTAATCCCAGCACTTTGGGAGGCCAAGGCAGGAGGATCACTTGAGGCTAGGAGTTTGAGGCCAGCTTGGACAAAATAGCAAGACCCCATCTATTAAAAAAAAAATACACAAAACCATCCTTTTTAATAATTATAACAAAAATCACTATTCATTAAGCATCTCCTTCAGCCAGGGACTATACATGCATTATCATAGTTCATCTTACAACAATGCTACAAAGGAGATGGTATAGTGCAATCACTGTTTTACATGTGGGGAAACAGGCTCAGAGTGTTTGAATGAGCTAACCAAGATTACAAAGGGAAACCTAGGTCAGCCTCACTCCCATTGCGCCATGCTGCTTCCTTCCCCCTTCTGCTGTTGAAACCAGACCTTAGCAGCCATGTAGGTATGTAAACTTAAGAAAGCAGCTCTGGGTAGGTTGGAGTGTTGTATTTCTTGGATGGGTAATGCCAGCCATGCTAGGGCCTCAGGAGGAATGAGGAGCAGGACAGTCCCCCCTCTTCTACCTCAAGCAGGTGAGGCCTGGGAATGCTGGGAAAGAATGTGCCGAGGAGCCAACGCGAGCATCTGGGTCTGCCTGGCAGTTAGGAGTCTCATTATAAACAAGTCGCTCAGCTTCTGATTTATCCATTAGTGTGTGTGGTTCTTTTTTCTTTCTTTTTTTTTTTTTTTAGTGTGATAAGAACACTTAACATAAAATCTACCCTCATAACACATTTTAAGCGTACAATATAGTGTTGCTAACTCCATTAGTCTTTTTCAAGTTTGCTTATTGGAAGTCAGTCCCTTGGAGGAACAAATCCTGGGCTATGGTGACTTCTACCAGAGGCCCAGCCCAATGTCCTGAACAGGTATCTGTTCTCCTCCTTCTGACATTTTTTTCCTCTTTTCTTTAACTCTAAAAAGGCTGAGCATGAGCTGAACCAAAAACTAAATGTGCTTCACCTCATGTTTGTCCACATCTATTTAGTTCAATAAGGACACAGGCTTTGGAGTCAGGTAGACCTTGGTTTGTTTTTTGGTATTTTTTTAAGACAGGGTGTCACTATTTTGCTCAGGCTAGTCTCAAACAACTGGCCTCAAGCTGTCCTCCCACCCCAGCCACCCAAGCAGCTGGGACTACAGGCACACTCCACCACGCCAGGCTCCAGACCTTGGTTTAAATCCTCAATTTGCCTCAATTTATGTGACTTCTTTGAGCCTTTGTTTCCTTTATTTATGCAAAATGGTGATAATACTCTCCTTACAGTGTTGTTGTGAAAATTAAATGAGAAATGTACACAGAGCACCTAGCACTTTGTGCTTAATAAATGGTGGCCATGCTTGGCATTATTGGACTCATTCCACTGCATCCTTTGGGCTTTGGGTTCCTGCCTGTCTGTCAGTCCAGATGTCCTTGAGACTCAAGAGTTCTTTTTGAGTGCAAAGACATTCTCACTGCCAAACCAGGCTGGTCCCAGACCTGGGTTCCGAGTTCAGGTCTTCATGCTAGAATCCTGAGGAAGCACTGGAGTCAGGACACCTGGGTTTGAGTCCTGAGACTTGCTATGACTTCATCTGAAAAATGGGGTCTTGATACCTTTTTTAAAGGTATGAAATGAAGATGATGATGAAATGAAAGTGTTTTGTGCCTAGGAAGGCTTTTTATCTCAGGGATTCTTCTCATTGTAACCACCCAGATCTGACCTTAGCTGTGCCCATCTGTAACTCTCTGGCCATTGTCTTCACGCTGATTGTTGGGAAGGTCCTTGGAGAAGATATTGGTGGAAAACGTAAGTCAGGCTACTGTGAGTGTGGGCTGCAGCTACTTGGGCCTTGACATACCTGGGTTAGTTCTTTCCCGAGCCCATCTCCTGGGGCGGGGTGAGGAGAGAGGGCCTTCTCCCATCCTGCCTCTTTCCTCTGCAGCTCTCCTGCTTCCTTGTAGCCATCAGAGTTTCCTTCCCTGGGCAGTCTGGGGACAGAGGCTGGGCAGAAATTGGGACGAGACCCCATCTGAGCCCTTCCCCCAGCTCTGTACCAGCTCTGGCATGGCTGGGCTCAGGGCCTCTTGATTTCTGCCCATTATCCCAGGAGCAGTCGCTGGCATGGTGCTCACCGTAACAGGAATTACACTCTGCATCACAAGCTCAGTGAGCAAGACCCAGGGGCAACCGTCTACCCTTTGAGTAGACCGACCCCTGCCTCCAGCTCTGCCATCTCCAGGAAGCCCCTGGGCCGTGGGTGCAGGCAGTGAGCAGATGGACCTAGCACTTCCCTCTCTGAGCCTCAGCGTCCTCATCTCTTATGGGGATAATAGCTACCTCATGGATCACAATAAGAGAATAAGAGTGAAAAGTTTTTGTAACCTTCAAGTGGTGTTCAGCTGCTGGGATTGAACACAGGAGACTTTACGCTCACCCTCAGCAACCTTCACGCCCAGCAGCTCTCTTCCTGTTGTCGTCTCAGGCACCAGCCCAGCCACCATGACTATGGCCTGATCTGGACTATGAGGGTGGCGGGTTCAATGGGCTGCATGGAAGGGCCAGCTGCAGGCTCTGAGCCGGAAATGCAAATAGCAGGCCTGGGGACTCGATTACAGGGCCACAGCTGGCTGAGGGGTGGGATTGAGGGGAAGAAGGCGCATCAGTGGCAAACGTAGGAGAGGAGCTTTCTGTCCACCCTGCCTGTCCCATCTGCCAGGTGGGTAGAAATCCTCACTGCCAGCCCCTCTTAAACAAGTGGACAACTCAGCCCCAGCACCGCCTCACTCCAGCACCCAGTGCAACACCTGGCAAGTGGCAGCCTTCAATAAATCTATAGTAAACAGACAGGTTAGTAAGTGTTTTTTTATTGTGTCAAACCTGCTCCCATGCCCCTGCTCTGCTCAGGAAGGAAAGGAAGACTGGGCTATGGGTTTAGGAGAAGAATGTACCCTGTGAGCCCAGGGGAGGCGCTGGCTCCTCAGGGACAGGCTGCTGGAAGCCGAGGACAAAAGGTAGCTAGAGCTACCAGGTCCCCAGTTCCTGTCCGGAGCTGCTGGCTCTCAAGATGGCAGAAAAGGGGCTGAGGCTGAGATTGTAGCTCCAGCCCCAGGCTGGTTTTCCAGGGACAGGGCCTCTTCCACTGTCTCTGCTACCGTCTAGAGGAGGTGGGAAGCCATACAGAATGGAGCCATGAATGTGTCCAGCTTCCAGCCCTCAACCACGAGACCGCTGACCCCAGGAAAGGAAGAGACTTGAGAAATTGGGAATTGCTTCCTCATTTACCAAGGTAGGAAGTCGGGCTCTGAGACATTAGGAGATCTGTGTACAGTTGCAAGGGGGAAGAACTGTTCCTGGGGACCAGGGCTGCCAGTTTCCGGCTGGGAAATCCTCCCAACCCAAATATTGCTTCCTGATCCAATGGCTTACCTGATCCAAGGGCTCCTCTGTCTGGGTATCTTCATCATCTGCTACTTCCTGGGCCCCTGCTGTCTCCCACCTTGTGTGGGGAGCCCCGTACACTCCCTTAATTCCTAATGGGGGAGGCAGCATTGGCTGATGCCCAGCCTGAGGGGCCCTCAGCCTTCTTTCCCTTGACCTTCTCTACCAGCCCCTTCCCCTCCCCGGCCTTATTCCAAACTCCCTACTGTCTCCAGGATAGTTGAGAGGCGGGGCCTTTGGCCCCAGGCCCAGCCCTTCCAAGTCCTACCCCTGAAGTCTCAGCACTTTGAGATAAGCATGCTCTTTCCATGTGCTTCTTTTCTTACGACAGACCTCGTGAAGAAGCAAGGGACTGGATATGCAGATGGGGAGCAGGAGACAGCTGTGCTGAGGTCATGGCCAGCTCTTTGCCTGGGCATTCAGCCCCCACAGACATCCCCAATAACAGCAGGGACCATCCCTTGTCACTGTCAAAGGGTGGCTGAGAAGGGCCTGGGCCCCAGGGGCCCCTCACCTGATGGGAATGAGAGAGTGCGGAGCGCGCTTCTTGGCTGCATGTCCTGGTGGGGTCTGGCATAGAAAGCAGATGGCTCACTGTGGCTTGGTTCCTTTGGAGAGGGCTGGGTTGCCTGGGCCCTGTGGCCATGGGCCTATAGAAGGGACACTGGTTGGACCCTGGTTGCTGGCTGTTCTTACCTTTCCCCTTGCACAGTTCAGGCTTCAGAATGCCCCTGATGCCTGTGGGAGCTGGGAGAGGAGATGCCGTCCATCTTCCCAGCCTGCATCCTCCCTCCCTGCTACCTCTTCCCACCAGGCTGCCTCATCCAGGGACAGAGCAGCTGGAACCTGGCATCGTAGCCGCCCAGTGAAACTAGACTGTGTGCCCTCTGCCCCCATGCACACTGGCTCATCTCTTGGACAGGCATAGGCCTGAAATAAGTTCCCCTGGCCCCTGCTCTGCCACATATGCTAGTTCTCTCTCCCAGCATCCAACCGAGCAAGACAGCATTAAGTCCTACAAATCAGAGTCTTGAAGATCAGCGTTCTGGTCTGGCCCTGCCACTCAGTAACTGTGTCACCCTGAACAAATCACTTCACTCCTTTGAGCTTCGGTTTCCACCTCTGGACAATGGGGATAATCTTTCACAAGATTATTAAGAGGATGCAGTGAAATAAGGTCAGAGCCTGAGCTGGAAAAGTTGTCAGCCAGTCACTCCCCTTCCTTCCACCCCACGGTCCCCTGCATCACCTACCCCCTGCCTGTGGGGCCTGGATGTCGGGCCTGGAGGATGCCTACAATGACAGAAGGAGAGGCTGGCAGTGGGCACAGGAGGGCATGGAGTCAAAGCACACAGCCCCAGAGGGTGGCTTCTGCTGCTCCCACCTGTTGGCCCTCTGCCTCCCACATACGTACCAGCAGCCCCGGGGCAGGGAGGGGCTGGGCACCAGCAGCTCCAGATAGGGGAGGGCCTTGAACTTATCCTCTCCGACAGCCACATAGTAATGGCCACTCACCAGAGCCTCCCCTGCTGACACCGTGAGCCCCTCCAGGGTGCAGAGTCTGGGAGAGAGAGGTGAGCAGGGTCAGGGCCTGTGGACAAGGTGCCTCTTCATGCTCAGCGGACTGTGAAGTGGTGGGTATGGTTATTCCAAAGTACCCTCTTTCCTCTGACCCTCCGGGCACCAGTCACCCAGGCTCTGCCCTGCCTCCTAGGGCTGGGCTGGAGGGGCCTCTCCCTGTGGCAAAGGAGGAAGTCCCACTTGCGGGAACATGCCTTCCTTTTGCCTCAGGAACAGCCAAAACCAGTGGGGAGACCCTCTGTGGGGACTTTTGGGCCTCCCCAGTCCGTACTCACTTGCACACAGCCCCACTCGGCAACTTGGCCTTCTCAGTCAGGAGCTTCAATACGGTTTCCCAGTCCTGGCTGGCAGGCCGGGACAGCTTCAGACTAAATGGGGGACTTACCAGGTCCCCATTCCTGAACACGCTGAGACAAAAGAGCAGCCTGGTAAGGGGGAGGGTCCCCAGGACTCCCTACATGTGAGAGGAAGAAGGGTGGCACAGGGCCAGCAGTTGGTCTGAGAACCATTGCACTGGTCTGTTTTCAGCCATCAAGCATGTTGGACTTTTTATATCCACACCAGTAACCAGGGGCTTCTGGAACAAACCCACCATTTTCTTCGTCTTACTGAAACAAAAATCTATACCCCTGCTCCCGACATTGACACTCACTGGATACAGCAGGGGGCGCCTGCAGGCAGCCCACGTTCAAGGGCCCCATCACACAGGCAGCGAGTCACGGGAAGACCCTGAAACCCAAGTCAGGCACCCAAATCAGGAGAGAGTTGAGGCCTTTGGTTAGGGGTGGGTCAGTCCAGGGTGTGTGGGGTGAGGGGGCAGGAGGGATGAGACTGGTCACACCTTTCACCAAAGGGTGCTTCTACACTCCCTGAGTCACATCCCCTGCTCCCATCTGTGTTTCACAGCTTGCTCTCTCCTTTGGGGACCACAGTATGGAGATAAAGTGATAGGCTGCTGCAGGAGCAAGGGAGTGTCTTGAAATCCTGCACCCAGGAAGGATAGGGGCTGGCTTCAGAGTGGGTGTGGAGAGTGCCCCCCACAGAACTGGCAGATCCTGCTGCTTCCAGGGCCCCTCACTTCCCAGACCAAATCGGGGGCAAACCCAGGGAGGTGGGAAGATAGAGGGGCTGGGGGACAGCCTCCCCCAGGACTCACTTGCAGTCTGCTGCTCTTCCCACCTGGATCCTTCCCTCCAGGGGGCAAATAGCTGTAAGGACAGATAGGTCACAGGTCATCTTGGGGAGCCTGAGGCCTCAGCAGCTGGTAGTTGCCAGAGTGTGGGGCTGGGGCGCAGCTCAACAGGTATCCCTCCCCATTGGAATAGTCTGTCATCTCGGTCCAGAAACAGATAGTGGCACTGGAACCTGCCTTAGGATCCCTCAAGTGCTGGGTCAGTCTGGAAATCCAGACTGGGGTCTTAAATCATAAGATTAAAGGTCAAGAGAAACTAGTGGTCTTCTCTCCTCTTTGTATGAGACTCTGAGAAGTTGAGTGACTTGCCCAAGGTCGCACAGGAAGTGGCCCTGCTAAGATCCTAAAGCTATCTAGCCCCAGCCCCTTGCTCCTTACATTACAGTAGGCAGCCTCAGCTGAAAGCTAAGAGTAGGCCTTGGAAGCCAGATCTGAGTTGGAGGCTCAGACTCTCACCTTGGAAGACAGCCCCACCCTGCAATGGGGCACGGGCCTAGCCTAACGGGAGAGTTTGGGATGCCTGAGCATAGCAGGGAGGAAGTGATGGGTGGATTTAGAGTGTTTGGTGAGGCTGGCAGGTGGGGGATCCAATCGAGAAGAGCTTTTGGAAAAAGGGGCTCAACCTGGAGGAGAGTGGTCTCCCTCCCACAGGCTGGTCTTGGCTGTGCCGGCCATAAACATCAGCACCGGAGAGAATTCGATTTGAATTGCAACTCAACTATTTGTTTTGTACTCTTAGGCAGGTTTTCAGTCTGTTTTCCCCTTCTAACTACTGGAGGTAAACCACCCCGTTCATAGGGTTAAGCAAGAAAATGTATAAAGTGCCTGGTGCGCACACAGTACTGAATGCACACCGTTGCTGTTGCTGTCACCGCCCTCCCCAGGCCCTTTGGCCAGTCCCAGCCCACTCACTGCAGCTTGTGGAATGGTTCAAACCCAGCAGCCACATACTGCCCTCCGTTCTGCAAGTCTGCCAGGTCGGTGACAGGGTGGCCATGACAAGGTGTGTAGAGAGCACGCACAGCCAGTGGGGCCTGCACAGCTGAAGTCACCTCGCAGAGGAAGGCTTCCATGGTGGGGAAGCGGCGTTGAGTCACCACCAGCCGGGAGCCTGGGAAGAAGGGGTCCCCATTCCGGTACACCACTACCCTCTTGGCCCTTGGAACCGCCATGGTGTGTCCTCAGTCAGAGACGCAGAGGTGTTGCCAGGCAACCAAGGCAGGGCTGGGAGCGGTGCCAATCAGAAGTGGAGTCCTGTGCCCTCTCACCCAGGACGGCAGGGGGAGTCTCTGGCAAGAGCATTTATATTTTATCTGTAGTCAAGGTCTCATCCAATCTGTCCTGGATGGAGCTTCTCAAGGGTAGGCTAGGTATGATCATTATATGAAAAAAGAGCAGGCCAGGCATGGTGGCTTACTCCTGCAATCCTAGCACTCTGGTGGAGGCCAAGGTGGGAGGATCCCTTGAGACAAGGAGTTCAAGACCAGCCTGAGCAAAAGCAAGATCTTGTCTGTACCAAAAAAGAATAGAAAAAATTAGCTGGGTGTGGTGGTGTGCCCTGTAGTCCCAGTTATTCAGGAGGCTGAGGCAGGAGGATCACTTGAACCCAGGAGTTTGAGGTTGCAGTGAGCTGTGATGATGCCACTGCACTTTAGCTGGGGTGACAGAGTGAGACTCTGTTTCAAAAAAAAAAAAACCCTAAAAGACCCTAGGGCTCAGTGAGAAAAGGAGTGGTGGAAATCACACTTAAACCCGGATGTTTCAAAATACTTTCCAGAGCCTCCTTGCCACTCTGAAGCCCAAGGGCGGAGCTCGAAGGGAGTCAGCTTTGGGGGCTGTTCCCCAAGAAGCATGGCTAGATCTAGATCTGCTCCTGGGCCATGGCTCCCAGCTGGCTCTGGGTCAATGCCCCATGCCAAGAGGAAGAGAACAGGAGGGCCCAGAGTTTGTCCTAGCCACAGGCAAAAGAAGAAAGCAGTCAGGATCAGAATCCAAGAAAAAAACCCTTTATTCTTCTCCATCAAGCCTCCCAGTCCATTTTCCCCAGATAACTCCTATTTTTTTTCCAGCAAATGTTTCCTGATAAAACCTTATCAGGCAAAACCTGATAATTCCTTATCCAGAAATTTGGATTGAGCCACAGGCAGAGGATGAAACGGTGTTCTTCGTCCTTCTCCCTGCATTTATGCCAGCTCTCTGCTCCAGCTTCTCTTGGCACCACTAGCCACCAAAGGCCAGGGCAGGAGCAGGAGGCAGAGCTGGTACCAGGGAGAGAGGATGAGGTCCTGTCTTCATGGCCCTTCCACAGCAAACCCCTTTGGAACCTGGTCCTTTCCTGGCTCCCCAGCGTCTCGCCAGGTGGTCCTGTTTGCCATGACATGCCCCTCTACTGGTTCTCTCCTGTATGGTTTGACCCTGTGGAAGACAGATTCTCAGGTGGCCTTGATCTCCATGGTGGTCCTCTGGTTTTTCCATCCTTTGTGATTAGGCTCATTAGAGGTTCCACCTCTGGAGCGTCTGTCGTGGGGGTTCTGGCCTTTGGGTGATTTAGTCCTCCAGAGATCCAGGCCTCTATGCTCTGGCTCTGCCAAGGTCCCATCCCAACTGATGTGGTCTTCTGAGATGCCCAACTCTTGTGGCCTGGCTCTTTGGTAGTCAGGCTCTTTGTGGTCTAGGTCTCTGGGAGACTCCTCCTCAATATCTGGGTCATCAGAGAGTGTAGGCAGTTGTGTCCTGGCCTTCCTGGAACAGTGGTCCCTAGACTTGACGCATCCAGGGGTCTGGTCCTCCAGGAGTTTTGTCTGCTGCAGGTAGGTCCATCCAGAGGTCTGTCCTCCATCATCTGGCCCTTTGGTGAGCCTGTCCCCTAGAGCCTGGCTGTTTGATAGTACGGGCAACAGTGGTCCAGCTCTCTTGGTGCATGGTTCCCTACACTTAGCTCCAGCAGTTTTTTGTGTAGTAGCCAGACTTTCTGAAGATTTCTGGGGTGATCTGACCCTCTGGCAGGAGTCATTTGCATGGTCTAGCTCTCCAGAGCTCCTGTCTCTATAGGACTGGTCCTTCAGTGGTGGGCTTGCTTGTGACCGGTCCCTGGCACAGGCCTGTCCTCCATGGTCTGGGCACAAGCTAGGCTCGTCTCTGGTCTGGCCTGCCTCTGGGGAACTCAGTGTTTGTTTGAGAATTAGGTACTGTTTGGGGAGAGAACAGACACTGTACCAGGCAGGCCTGGTTGGGCATGGCAGGAGGTCTCTCCCTAACCCCCACCCTTGGCCCTACATGTTCAGAGGGCCCTACATGTTCCAAGTTGGTGCCTACCTCCTTACGGCTATTGATGGCCTGTTGCAGCCACAGGAGTTCCATGGCCAAGTGGCTGCGGTGGTATTGGAGCTCCTGAAGCTCAGGCTGGCAGTGGAGCGGTCCTGGACCTGTGGTTTCTGTGAAGGAGGGAAGAAAGGAGGGAGAGAGCCTTAAGGGGTAGACCCTGGGAAGCAGTCTAACTTTAGACCCTGGCAGCCCCCCACTGCCCAACCATGTGGTGCCCGCAACCAGACAGAGGGAAGATGGAGAGGGACGAAGCTTATCGAGTGCAAACCTTTCACTTTTCAGATGGGGAGGCTGAGGCCCAGAGAGGGTCAAGGGCTTGCCCGAATCTTGGCAAAGAGGTACCTGGGTTCTCTGTCCTTGTTGTGTCTTGGGGTTCCTCCTGGCTGGCTTTCCTGCTCTGTTCAGCCTGAAGCCAGGGGTTGTCATCTCTGCAGAGATCACTTCCTGGGTTTGCTGAGCGCTCTCCCGACTTCTTCAGCACCATCTCCTCCCAGATGGCCTCTCTCTCAGCTTCTTTACATGGGATGCGGCTCCCAGGTTCTTGCTCTGGATTTGCTACCCTCTCTCCTGCTTTCCAGGTCTGATGGGATTTTGCCTTCTGAGAAATCAGAGGTGTGAGAGCCTCAGGACTAAACCCTTCCAAATGTCTGGGCACCATGATCTAGCAGACAGGTTGGTGAGGATTGAGGACTGAGATGTGAGGAGGTGAGTTTGTTGCCTCTTCCAGGGAGAAAAAGCCTGTGGCAGGACCCTGCCCGAGTCCCTCCTTCCCTTCCCTTTTCCCCCTGGGTCTGTACTACCTCTGGGAGAAATCGGGGCCTGGGAATCCATCCCTCAGTCCACTGAATCGTGCCCAGGTCGCCTTCAATCTCTCGCACAATCGCCTCATACTCAGCTCGAAGGCTCTGGAACTGACGTCGGACCAAGAAGCCCCGGACACAGGCCTGGTGTGGAGAACGAGGGGAAAGCAGTTTCTTATCACTGTAAGGGAGGGGGGATTCTCTTGGGGAGGTCATCCTGGTGACTGCAAGAGGGGACGCCACCACGGGGAAAAGACAGGTGACGCTGTGCGCTAGGGCTCCAGGGGTTCAAGGGAGGATGCTACTCTGGATCCCCCTCCTGGCTTTACGGCCCTTCCAGCTATTTCCCTGACCCCGCGCGAGCGTGTGGTGGGAGTGGGGGGGGCATGGGCGGGAGCCCGTGGTCCCAGCATTCTGCAGCGCGGCGAGGGAGCACCGTATCTCCCGAGGTTGGCACGCGGGTGAGGGACTGAACATGATCACTTCATCTTGCTGAAGGTCCCTGTAGAGATCCCCTGAATCCCGTGCACCTCCCGCCCGCCCCCACCTGCAGCGCCGACACCTTCCGAAATAACAGCTCCGGCTCCATCCGGTCCCCAACCGCCCCGCAGGCCCGCGGCGCGCCTGCGCACTGCGTCATTGGCCGGCGCCGCTCGTGAGCATGCGCAGGTGCAGGGCCACGCCCCGCTGTCTCCACCGCATCCTTCCTCTCGCCAGGGTTACAAGCGTCCCCGCGACAGGCCCAGCCGCGTCGCCCCAGCCCCCACTCCCACTCCCAGAGCCGCAAGGGGCGGTCCAGTCCGGCAGTCCCCAAACCGGAAGTGCGCGGCGCAGGGCCGTCTCCGCGCAGGCCCGGGGCCGTCGGCGCCGCCACCGAGGAAGAGCGCAGGGAGGGAGGGAGGACACACAGCCGCTTTCTTGCTTTCTGGTTTAATTCCATCCAGTGCCCCCCTCCACCATAGCACCTGGGGGGCCGCGGAATACCCTCCCGAGTCCGTAAAAAGTCACAGTTTGAAAGGAATGAGAGGGGCAGCCTGGGCCTGGGTCCGACACCTATGCAGTCGACTGCTCCTCAGGCTCGGCGTTCTCCGCCAGGTGCAGCTTCTGTCTGAGCCAGTCAAGGATTGCGACGCTTTGGACCCAGTCCTTCCTCCCGCTCCTGTCCTCCCATCCCGCACAGGCTTAATGTCCCCAGCTGTGCATAGGGACAGGGCAAAGGTCTCCGAGGCCATCCGTGGTCTGAGGTTGCAGTCCCCACCTGCCCTCCTTGCCAGGTTACTCAACCCCTCTCTCTTCATCAGCTCATGCAAGTCCAAGGAGCTGGTGGGCACCTGAGCCAGACTGTGGGGTGTGTTTTGGGGTGGGGTGGGGGCGCTCGCCCGCGCTTGTTTCTAACTGAGGACTAGATGGCATGGTAGTCTAAATTAGTAAAAATAATTGTTCAGTGCTAAAAGGGTAGGGAGACAAGCTTTGCCATGGATTGGTGTTAGCTGAAGTACTTACAAAGATTTTGATTAGTAGGTAAAACGTATTCTCAGCAACCACTTTTCTCCTCATAGTTGGGAAATTCTTTCTACATTTCTCTACCTGGGTGGGGGCAGTTTGTGGCTAATTCCAATGCAGTAGGACTGCAAAATTTAGGGATGTTGGTTATGTGTGAATTCTCCTGGAGGGTTTTGAGGAGGAGGAAACTGACCTCATCTCTGGGAGACACAGGCACACACATTGTCAGGTCCCTTGGGAAGGATACATAGAATTACTAAGATCTTCCAGCTGTCAACAAAGAGACAAAGGGAGGTTTCTGTCAAGATGAGCAGCAGACCAAACCCCTGATGCTCCGGGGGCCATCTTCTAGGGGAAGTTGAAGGACCCAGAGCTCTTGGATCCATGCACCCCCAACTTTTCACCCAGGGCCCAGGAATAGCTTTGGGAGCATGTACCTCCCCCCACCCCTGGTGCCCCCAGGAACCAAAGCCCCCAGCCACGACCCACATTGCTAAGCAGCTGGTCCAGGTTGCGGTCAGCCATGGTCTTCTTCTGCTCTTCAGGCAGCCCCTCGGTGACCCCGTCCTCTTCCTCTTCATCATCATCCTCCTCCCCACATACGTCCAGGCTGAAGTGCAGCCGGGCCAGCTTCTCCTGCATCTCGCGCACGTGCTCCAACTGCTCGAAGGAGCATTCCTTCCCTGGACAGCCCCTGTCTGAGCGCTGGGAGCGAGCCTGGGACCCTGGCCCCAGCCATGCCCCAGAGACCAGGCCCTCCAGCCCCACCCACAGGCCCTCTGGGCGCAGGCCCCAGGACTCACCGAAGGCCTGCAGCCGGCCTGAGTGAAAATCATTGAGCAGGTTCAGTAGTCCCCCCTCCATCTCATAGACGTCGGTCACCTCGGTCAGGAAGGAGTGCTGCAGGGGTGTGCCTGCAGAGCCGCCCGCACCTCCAGCCAGCACTGGGCGGCACTTCTCTTTGCCTACTCTGGGTGAGGTGGACATGACCATGGTCACAGGGTCGGGGGGCAGCCAGGCACCATCAGATCTTTTGTACCCTCTGCCTCTGCATTAATTCATCTGCCCATCCACTCACTAACATAAATGGATGTTTGTACTTCTAGCCCTGTCCTGGGCACCAGATTGGTAGAGGGAAGGGAGGGAGAGAGGAAGGGTGAAGGTAAGAGGTCAACAAGAAGTCTGTTTCCACTTCTAACACAGCCAGAACCATGCCTGGAAGGGAACTCCTGGGTTCTTGTCTGAGTGCCTCATTTATTCCCTCCTGTGACCCCCAGTGAGTCACTTGTCCTCCCTGGTCTTTAGTGAATTCAGGGACAGTTACTCCTTTATTGCCACCAGAGCTGTCTTACCTCTCCCAAAAATATCTTTCTGCCCCTCTTCTATTTAAAGACTGTTTCGAGTGTTCCATCGCCCCCAGGATAACACTGATGCCCTTGCCATCTTGGGCCTCTTGCCTCTCCAGCTGCAGCTCCTACTACTCTCACCCCAACCCTGAGCTTCAGCCACACCCCATGGTGGCTGTCCCCAAGCATGCCTTTCAGGCAGGTGGTGTGCAAAGCCACAGGGAAACACAGTGGTTTTATTTGGAAGGATTGAGAAAAACACATTGTATTTTAGTGGGAACAAACATGGACACATACATTACAGAGTAGAACACAAATTCCCAATCATTAAAACAAATGCAACAGAGAATTTGCACCCAAGTATTCTCTCACCATTTCCTGTCCCCTGACACTCCAGGGCCCACAACCACCCACCACCCGTAGTTCCCAAAACCTTTCAGGTAATATCTTTCTTCCACATTTATGCCAGGCAAGCCTCTCAGCCTAGAACATTCCCTCTCCAGTGTGTCCAACAGCCTTCTCTGACCCTCACTTTCTGGCAGGGTTGCTCGCTCCCTCCTCTGAGGTGCAGCCTCACACTATGTGATCCCACTGACCCATCTGACTTTTTTGCCACACACTTGATAGTAGAGGCTGGGTGTGAGTCATCTCTGAGTTCTCAGGGGTCAGCTGGGGCCAGCCCCAGGGAAGGCATCAGTGATTGCTTAGTAACAAAAGGCAGAAGGCCCCCCTTGTCTCCCTCCCCATGGTTCTCAGCCCCAGTCGGGGTCCCTCCCTCCTTACCCTACTTTCCTTCTGTACCCACCTCTTGAACTTAGCCCGCTGCTTGGGGGATGGCAGATGAGGGAGTCCCAGGGCCAAGGAGCCACTGTGGCTGGTGGGCACAGGGACCCTGCGTAGTGT
Source organism: Propithecus coquereli (assembly GCF_000956105.1). NCBI lineage: Eukaryota > Metazoa > Chordata > Mammalia > Primates > Indriidae > Propithecus > Propithecus coquereli. The sequence goes on along the minus strand of NW_012142523.1, from coordinate 1,318,236 downwards.
GCCTGGGGCCTGGGCTGGCTGGGTGAGACAAGGCTTGGGACTCCGTTTCTTCTTCTTGTCATCCATGGGTGCTGGCTGGGCCTCTGGCCTGGGAGGGAAGCAACCCCACGGACATACTGAGGGGCAAAGTTATCACTTCACCCAGCAGCCCCTGAGAGCTGCAAAGGAAGGACCCTGGGACCTTCTAACTTGTCCCCTTACACTGTCAGGGCCTCTGTCCCCTCATCTGTACAGTAGGGGCAGGGCCAGATGCCAGTGCCTGCTGCTGGGATCATGAATACAGTCGAAGGACCTTTCAAGGCCCACCCTAAGTCCCCTTCTGCCTGAAAACATAGGCCCTGCCTGAAAGGGCTGGACCGGACTTGATTATCCTGGTGCTGCTGGGGCTTCCGGTCCCTGTGGCAGGGGGCGGGGGAGGGGTTTGGCAGGGCTGGCAGAGGAAACATGGGGGACACTGGGTGGATGTGAGCTGGCAGGAGCCCTGCTGAGGATTAGGGGTGTCTTAACTAAGCCGCATTGTATTTATCAACTGCCTAGGCAGATGCTGACAAACACTGTCAGCATAGGAGGCGACTGAGGTGCAGGTGGGGGCGCCTGGGAAGGCCCCAGTGTCAAGCAGTAGCCACCAGGGCGGGCAACTGCAGGAGAAGCCTTGGCACACGGGGCAGGTTCATTGTGGTTTCCCCTAGTTAGACACTGGCATCCCTCCCCTTCCGCCCAGCCCCCATGGCAAACACCAGGGACTCCCAGAAGATCCTCCGGGGTGCTTCCAGCTGCTTCACTTTTCCCAGGCAGAAAGTCCCTGCTGGGCTTCAGCTGCAGCCAGGGCGGGGTGGGTGGTCGGCAGCGGCGGCCTGAGCCTCCAACAATGTCTGCGCCTGTGGCTGGCTCGGCTCAGCCGCCTCTGGTCCAGCCCTGCCCCCAAGCCTCAGTTCTGCTGGGGTCCTCCCCTCTGGGGTCTCACTCCAGGCTCCCACCGCCAAGTCTAAGCGCGCACTCGGGTTTGGTGGTGGGGCGTAAGCACTTACACTGGCACACAGCCGGCTGAACCGAACGGGTCTGGGCTGCGTGCAGAGGAGAGAGGAGAGCATCCTCTGCCTGTCCCTGCAGCAGCCTGACCCAGTTAGCGACCTGCTAGAAGAACTGGAGCGGGAGCCCCTGCTCCCCGGGACCGGCCGGGATCTATTTCCCACGCTCAGTCTCCAAAGCCATGTGCCAAATGGATCTCCCAGCTCTGGAGCCAGCTCCGAGCTGCGGCGTCAGACCCGCGTCACTCCGCCCCCTCCCTTACGCCCGCAGGGGACACTGACCTGGAGCTTTGGGGTCTCGAGTGAAGCCTCGATGCAAGGGCCCTCCGCCCTCCGCTCTCTCCTCCAGGGAACTCCACCGAGTGGAAGCGGAGCTGGCGGGAGGTAATTTGCATTTAAAGAGAAAGTGACCCTCTCCGGAGCTGGGGACGGAGTTAGAGGGGAGGGGCGTCCCCGCGTTTACCAAGCCATTCTCTCCTCATCTCGCCTCCCCGCCTGTTAGTTAGGTGATGTCCATTTAAAAGAGATTTTCCCGTCAGTTTTAGAAGCTAAAATCCCTTACAAAATGGTGGTGGCTTTGTCAGGAGGGGTAGTGAGGAGAGAGAGAGAGAGAATATGAATGCAAGTATATAAGCAGCACAAGCAGCAGCAGGAAGAAACTGCAAAGACAACCATCTATTGAGTGAGTCCAGGTCCCTTATTAAGCACTTTATGTACATTTAATCCTCTTACTGCCCCTGAAGGAAGGTATCGTCATTGTCATAGTCCCCGTTTTACTGAATGAAAGTAAGTAAGAGTCATTTGAGGCCACTTTCTCAACACCCAGACGCTCCTGGTTGGTAAGTGGTGGGGGCTGTATTCTGCCACCGATGAAGTGACAGGAGCCCTCGACACACCCTCAGCTTAGGAGACAGGTGTTGGGAGCACCAGGCCCGAGGGACACCATGAGATTCCCTGGCACTTGACTCCAGCCCTCAAGAGGGAAACCTGAGCGCCTGCAGGAGGCTGCTCCCGTGCTGCCTGCCACTGCAGCCCAAGCAGGATCAATGGGACAGCTATTTAAAGACCTAGCAGAGGCTCCTGGCTCAGGTCCTCCGAGCAGCATCTGAAGCAACAGGAGAGAGGCTCATCCTTGGCCAGGCTGCCAGCAGGCTCAAATTAACTCCCCCAGAGCAGTGCACACTGCCACCTCACCCACCCTGCCCCTCCCTGGGCAGGAGCTTCCCTGGGTTGGGCCTCTGGCTGACTTGGAGAGAGATGGGTGCTGCTTCTGTGGGCACCTGCACAGGACTCTTTCCTGGGTGCTTCCAACACCCAGACCATCCAGAAGGGCGGTACTAATTCAGGGCTTTTTCAAGAACCAGAAGGACAGAGGGAGGAAGGACAATAGGGAAATCCCTCTCGTTCACTACCAGAGCTGCTCTAGTGGCCCCGGTGATCCTCCAGGAAAGTGGGAGCATCCCTGTGGTCCCCATCCTCAGTTGCTTCACTGGGGAGCCAGACACTCAAGTTATTCTCAAAGCTGCTTTGCTTGGAAGCTCCAAGAGAAGGGGTGGCATCCTCCCACATCCTCCTGAGGATCTTTGACTGGAACCGATGTGGCCAGCACAGAAAAATAGCAAACCATCAGGATGCTGGCTAGAAAGGTCAGAGGCTTTGCTGGGACTGTCACAGCCAGTGTGTGGACACGTCTACCTGGGGAGGCCCAGAGGGAAGGGCACTTGGGTTGTCTCTGCCATTTTTGGGGCATTCACCACATACCCTCCTTCATGCCAAACCAACTCTGGCCCCAGAGAGAACAGGTGCTGGGTGAGGCCACCAGTGGGATGTCTCCCACGTTAAGGAGCCTCAGTTTTAATGCCCTCGAGGGGGGTAAAGGAGGGTAAGAAACCAGCCTGTTCTGAAGAACTGAATGGAGAAAGTGGTCTTGTCAAGGAATCTGGAAGTCTCTGTGCCTTCCCTCACGTGGGCCAATGCTATAGGATACTTACTGCCTGTGGCACAGACCCAAAGAGCAGTGGTGAGTGTCCAGCCATCTTAATCTGGGCCTCGACTGGCCTATGCCTACCTCTCTGGTCTCTCTGCCTTTGCCTTACTCCTGCCCCCTACCGATTTCCTATTCAAACACCTTCAGTGATCCCCGTTGCCCTCTGGATCTAGCCCAATTCTTTAACCTGGTACACGGGCTCGGCCCCAGCCTCATCCCTGTCCTCACCCTCCCAGGGACCTGCATTTCCAGAGGTACTTCATTACAGAGGTTCCTAGACTTCTGCCTGCCCTTTGGGTCAGAAGGCCTTTCCAGGTGTCCCCTGCCTCCCCGTGCTGAAGGGGGTAGGGGCCTCCTCTGTGTTCCCCAGCACCACTGACCTTTCTATACCTTCAAGTACCTTCTCTCCTCACTAGCCTGTGAGCCCCACCCCCACCCCAGGCCAGGGACAACTTTTTTTTTTTGAAAGACATTATCTCTGATGCTCTTATGTATTTAAGTGGCTCGACAACTTTGCCAAGGGCTCCACTCAGGCAGCTCAAGTGAATTTGCCAGGGTCCTGAGGCTGTGGTGACTGCTGGAGGCCAGGAAGGCTCTGGAAGAGGCAGGATGTCAGGGCACAGCCAAGTCAGTGATAATGGGAGGAGCTAGATGGATCCAGAAGCATCAAATGACCACACGGGTCAGGAGAGAAGTAAGGCAACAGACTCTTTTATTTTATGTGATTTAAAATACATCAAAATCAAGTCCCTGGCTGTTGTGAATACCAAAAGGAGACAAAAATGCTGTCAGCACAGCTTCAAACAAGTCTGAGTGGCCAGGATGGGCCATAAGGAAAGCAGTTGCAGGGACAGAGGCAGTCCCCTCCCCAAGGAAGGGCAAGAGGAGCAGGTAGGTGCCTGTTGTCCCTGGGGTGACCGCCTCTGTGCTGTGCAAGGCGGGAGGGCTGTGGCAGCAGCTGGAGAATCAGCTCAGCAGGCCTCGGCCCTTCCCCATGGACACCAGGCAGCTCCCCTGGCCTCTGGGTCAGCCCTCAGCAGGGCTGCTGCAACAGGGTAGAGGGTTAAATAACCATCTTTACAGAAATAACATTCTCCTACAGAAAGTGCCTGAGCTCAGCCCATGGTCCAAAAACCTCATGGAAAACAAACAACAAAAAAGTGCTGCTGACACCTCTTGGAATCTGGTGCACATGAAGCTCTCAGCCGGACAAGGTCCTAAACACAAGTTACTGTTCGCAGAGCTGTGGGCTCTGAGCTTCACCTGCTGTGGTCCCTGGAGGAAAAGCTAGCAACTGGAGCAACCAAACACAGCTCTTGGTCCTAAAACTGAGGTCACGTGTGTGGGACCCGCTGGGGGAGGGGGAAAGGTGCTGGCCTTCACTCCCGGGCAGGCCACTTCCCCTGCATCTGGCCCAGGACTGGGCTCACTTTGGAAAGCAGAGCAGCTAATAGTGACTGGTTAAGATTTGGTCAATGGACAGGAAGGAGGAAGAAAGGGCTCCCCATCTACAGACTGGCCTGAATGCCTAGAAATGGGTGGAGCTGAGCAAAGCTTCTACCTGCCTGGGGCCCACCTGCTCCCTGTACCACCACACTGGGCTCCAACAGCCCCAAGCCCCGCGGCCTTTAAGAGGTAGCTGAAGCGAGAGAGGCAGTTGTGTGGGCCACTCACTGTGGACCTTCCTGCTCTCTCCAAGGGGGGCAGGCAGATGCCTCTGCCTCCTCCCTGCACCTCCCTCAACCTAGCGACACTCTTGGGGGTTGGCAGCTTTTGCACCTCACCTGGCACAGGGGCTGGGGGAGGGGGAAGGCCTTACTGGAGCAGGAAGAGGCAAGGACCATTCCGAACACAGGGATTCAGAGGGGCAGAAAAAGATCGTGGGAAACAGTTCTCCACAGGAGCAGCACCACAGCCAGGGATGGCAAATAGGCCGCCACACTCGTACTGCCGCGTGAGGGCACCTCCATGTGGAGTGAGGATGTAGCAGGGATTAGCAGGAGCACCGAAGCAGACCAGTGGTACCTGCCGTGGGGCAGGGGAAGAAACGGTGTGCCATCCATTTGCCATCTCTGGTCTAAGTTGCAACGTGATCAGGAGTACTTAACATTCTTCATGAGCCTATTTATCCGAGGGATTTATGTTAAGGGCTGAACCGGTGGGTGAGGTGTGGAAGATGAAGGGACCTGCAGGCCAACACACTAGCTCCAAAGAAATACAGCAAGAAGCAAAACCCCAACCACCTTATCCATCTTGGTCTGTGGCTCACTCAGCTGGAGATGGGGTGCTGTACTTCCAGCCCAGCAGAGCCCTGCCTCCCGATCCAAGACGCATTCTGTTGTCCTAGAACACTGGCTAATACCCCGGCAAGTCTGCAACCAGCAGGACTTTTAGCATACAGAGCACCTACACATAGTGCATAGTAGTACGTACTGCTGGAGGAGGACAGCTGTCTGCAGCCACTTTATGGACATCTGGGGCTCCACTCAATTGTTCAGTTTCATTCCCGACCTGTCAGATAATAGCTAGGGGGTTCCTGCACACTAGATGGAATCCCAAGGGCTCTTATTCCTTGGGTGATTGCCAGGAAACAGAATCAGGGCAAACCTTGAGGAATGCACATTTGGGGGAAGTGGGGTAAGGGAGCAGAAACCAACCAAGAAGCCAAGGGGCAGCTGGACCTCCCCAGGACTGAAACCCACAGGCAAGGTTATGGCAGAGCCATCAGAAACCCTTTCCTTTCTCTTACTACAAACAACCTGATCTCACCAAACAGGAAACCTCAACACAAGGATGGCAAAGGAGCCAAGTGGGGTGTGAGGGGGTGGGACACTGGAGGCCAGGCTCCAGGCACCACCGCTACAGCACTCCTCCCCTCTTTCTTCCTCCCAAGATCCTCAAAGCAAACACTGTCATGTGCAAAAACAACAAAAAAACCTTCAGAACGAATCCTTTGGGTGATCTCTTGTCAATCATTTGTGCAGCTAGAGAGGCACCTGTGAATGATAAGGCTACTGAGAAGCATCATGGCCTGGTCCTGGCACTACCAGACAGCGGGGAAGCGGTGCCCGAGGGGCCCCCGGCCAGCGCATCATCCCACACAGAAACATTCTCCAGGTCCCTTGTCCTAGGCAGGAAAGCAGTTTGATCACCAGCTCCGAGTGCCCTGCCAAGGCTCTACCTGGGGACACCTTTTCCAGGTCAAGAGAAGCAAAGGAGCCTCCGGGGTAGCTAGGAGAGCCTGAGCTGCCCAAGCCCTGCTCACAAGAGGAATGCAGTCAAGACCTGGGTACATCACTTGTCATGAGCTCTGAAGGGTTGGGAGGGCTCTGAGCCTCTTATCAGGCAGAGAAATGCTTGAGTCACTTGTCCTGCCAGATCACTGTGATGCAGCTACAGATGACAACTCCTCTTAAGACTCTTCAGCTCACAGAGGAGCCACTCACTTCATCTGTACACACCCCCACCCCCAATGCAAGCCCACTGTACACTTACAGATATAAATGCATGAGGCCTTGCACAATGCCATATATATGGAAAACCGACCCACAAAATCCAAAATTGCAAGTGTCAGATGCCAGCCAAGTCAGAACACACTGGCTTCAGCGCTGGACTGCTCAGCATGGGAGCCTTGATTGGGCCAGGCCTGGCTGGGCTGCCTGCTCCCTTCCCAGCATGCCCCAGCATCGGGCTCTCTAGGCTGTGGCAGAGGTGGGCTCCTGGAGCCCTGTCTGGCCTGATGCTTCTGTGCTCGGTGCTCCTGGGCAGCAAGATGCTTCTGTGACTCTGGGGGAGCTGGGTGCTTGAGCCCCGGGCCCCTCTGGCCTCCGCTCAGGACCACTGTCAGTGAGGGGGCCCTGGCCACCAGCACTCAGGTCCTGTACCCTCTTGTTCAGGTCGTTGCGCTCTGTCTGCAACGCCCGGCACAGCTTCTCCAGCCGCTGGATTTTCACCTGCAGGCCCTCCAGCTCTTTGTCCCGGAGTGTTTTCTAGGGAGAGAAACAGGGACTTTAGTGCCATGCCACCAACCCCCTCACTCAATACCACCACTTGGTGGCACTCACCTACTTTAACAAGGCTTGGAGCAGACCAGGGTCCAAAGCTGGCCCCTTCTAGGAAACAGCCCTGGCTGAAGCAATGACTGAGCTGTCAGCTGGGGCAGTGGGGAACGGAGACAGCACATGGCTTAGAGGTCAAAAACATAATCCTCCATGTATCCACCAGATGACCTTGGTAAAGTGCTTGGCTTTTAAGCCAATTTCACCTGGAAAACAGGACTACTAATACCAAAATCAGGTCTTGAGAGAAGGTTCAATGACCCAGCGTATCTATACAGCAAGGTCTGGCTTGCAGCTGCTGTTCCAGCAGTGGTAGTTCCTATCTTCAGCATCGCAAGCTACAAAATCACAAATTATCTGGGCTGCTTTCCACGCAAACCACTTATATCACTGGCACCACTGTTTTTTTCCTGCTCCTTTATTCCTTTCTTCCATGTGCTCCCTTTGCTTCCACTGCAGACCTACCACTGGGCTCCCATGGGGAAAGAGCTGGCATTGCCTTTGAACTTGGATAGACGTGTGCAAACCCCAGTTCCACCTCATGCTAGCTGCATCACCGTCACCGACCGGTATGACGTGGAGAAAAAGGCCTGATATGCAGTATCTGCACACCCTAACCCCGGCTGCGGATCACACTCAGCCCACCTCCTCCGCCATCTCAAGCAGGGCCTTGTTGCTGCTCTCCCACCGGGACCGGTACATAGTGGTTTCTTTCTCCAGCTTCTTGATCTTCTTAGTCATCTGGGTTATGCGACAGACAGAAGGAAATGGTCAGAGCTGGGCTGTCCATGCACCTGTGTCTCCGAGGTGGGGAATGATCCCGAGGCAAGACAATGGGTGCAGTCAGTGCCTTTTGTGCCGTCTCACCACCAGGGAATCTCAAGTTAAATTTCCACCACCAATAACAAGAAGTGACAAGACTGCGCCTTCTCTGGGACAACCTGGAGGGTGTATGTACCACTGAGACTTCTTGACTCAGGGCAAGGCTGTGATCCCTCCTACCGGCCCCACCCTTGGAATCAATCAGTGACTGTGAATAGCTCCCCATGAGACATCCCCAGGATGAGAGCGTCCTGAAGGCAGGCCCAAGGTTCGATTCTGAGTGGGGCAGTTTGTGCCCCAGCAGCCTGGACCATCATTACCTTTTCCATCTCCTGCTTGAATGTGGTGAACACCTCGCTGCTTTTGGAAAGTGTGTTCTGGAATTCCTCAAACTTCTCTGTGTATAGGGCAAGCTGGGTGAGAAAGAAACCCACAGGTATGACTGGGCTTCTCTGGAAGGCACCTCAGGTCAACACACTCAGACCCCTCCTTGATCCTTTGACCCAACAATTCTATTGAGATACTATTTCTCCTTAAAACAAAACGAAAGCTATGCACTGGGAAGAATAGAATCCAAAATGTTGAGCCTGAAAAGTAGGATTTGGGGTGCCCTATATTTGTCCTTTATGTTTATTTTCAAACTTTCCTTCTAGAATCAAGTATAATTCATATGGCTAAAAACAACTCTTCTGTCCCCACCTCCTCAAAGGCAACACAACACCTCCAAGCTAAGAGCTAAAGCCTCTGAGCTCACCTAGCTACCTGGTTACCACCACACAGGTGATGGGCAGGTCCAGAGAGAACAAAGGTTCAGCCAAGGGCACACAGCAGTCAGGCAGAGCCAGTCCTAGAATGAAGGTCCCATTCCACTTCCCCCAGGATGGGGTCCAGTAAGGGGACCTTGGAGGCACAGGGTCAGGTTACAGTCTCACCTGCTGCTTCAGGTGGGTCTCTTGCTGCTTCATCAGCTCACACATCCTCTGGGACTCCACTGCTTCTTTCAGGAGCTGTTTCCAAGAGAGAACACTCAGACCCTGTCAGAAGCCCCAGGGGCTGCCTTTGGTCTTTTTTAGCCATAAGTACCAGACCCACTGAGGCTTTCTGCTCTCAGACTGGTGCCTGAGGAATCAGTGCCTGGTCTGGCCAGGTGGCACTCTCTCTCTCACACACACACACAACCCTATGAGCTGAGCCAGAACCCAACCCACCTTCTCCCACCCCAACCCCGGGGCCTGAGCCTCACAAAATCCTTCTCTCGCTGGTGCCTCTCCTCTGCCTCCTTCAGCATCTCCTGGGCCTGCTGGAGCTTGGCGTCCACCAGCTGCTGCTGCAGGTCCTTGTGTTTGAAGACTTTGTCGATGTGCTGTAGCAAAGATGGCGGGAGTGGTCCACTTGTCAGGAGCTCCCTTTCTCAGGGAGGCCCAGGGCTGCAGGGAGCTCCCATCTGCAGAGACCAGGGCACCTGCACAGCCTCCCATCTCAATCTGACATGCTAGACTCCCATGTGTATCACAGGACATGGGCCTGAGTCCCTGGAAGCTCAACTTTCCAACCTCACCTCGTTTCTCTCCCAGTGAGTCAGACCTGGGTAAGCACAGGGGTTTTTGGATGGAATCAGCTCCCGAGAAGCCAAGCAATAAACACACTCAAACTTCTAGGTCCAGAATGGCAGCATTCACTTTTGCAGCCCCCACTCCCTTGTAAATGGGAACAGGCAAAAATGATGCCTCCACAAACATGAAGCCTGGCTCAGTTGGCAGAGATCTGCCATATGTATAGGTAAAATCTAGACACATGTACCCCAGGCTGTCTGGCCTGCTGAAGGAGCCCTGGGGCCCTGGGCCAGGTGAGACAGCAGGGATGGAGAGAAGGTGATGAACTCAAGTACTACTTCAAAGGTAGAATCAACTGGACTTTCTAAAATAAGGGATGTGGGGACTTAACTGGGACATGAGGAGAGACCCTGATCTATCGGGGAGAGCTGTCAACGAGAAGCAACAGACCCCGGCAGTCCCGCACCCACTTCTCCGCAGGCAGTACTGAGTCCTTTTTTGCCTTGGGAGGAAGGTGTGGGGACAGAATGTGGGTCCTTGGATTCTTGAAGTCAGTTCCTCACTATAGTGGCCCAGGAAGCCCCCATGTCTCTCAGTGCCAAGGGACAAGAACCAAACCAGTGCCCCTCAAACCAAAAGTATCACAAGCAGCCTTGCTCCTGAGGATGAAGTACTGGAGGGAAGGGGTAGGGCAGGGGAGCCCCCTCTAAGTCACGCACCACATGGTCCCAAGAGGGCACCCGCCACCACATCCCCAGGGCCCAGGAAAGGGCCAGATCCAGAGCAGGTCCTCTGCCAGACCTGTGAGGCAGCCACAGGTCTCCCTTCTCTTGGTGAGGAAACAGGCCCAGAAGAGCCAAGTGCCTGGCGTGGGAGACCTGAAGATTCAAGTGCCTGGGGTGGCGGCCAACACGAGCCAAGGCAGTGATCCCTGCCCTTTCAAGTGGCAGGAGGAGCACAGCAGCAAGGAATCAGTCCCTGGAGTCCATCAGGTACAGCCCCTTTCCTGCCATTCCAAACTCTACAAAACTCTGAAAACTGAAACTGTCGTAAGCTAGCAGCCAGACTTGACCGGCACCATTCTAAGGCTGTAATCTAGGTGAGTGCTTGAAGTTCCACTGCATAAATATTAACATGTCTAATTTGGAAGTGCTGCCTCAAGGCCCTGCTGGCAGTGCTATATAACACATGGTATGTGCATGTACCTCCATTCTAAATGTGGAGAGCTCTGATTCCAAAAGATACCTGGCCTAGTCGTTTGGGCCAAGGTACTGCGGACCTGGGGCTGTGTGGTTCTAGATGAGTCACTTCTCCACACTTATGAGGAATGACAACATTATCCCTCTCTCAAGGAAGGAGGAAGAAAGGGAAAATGGGAAGAAATCTGAAAAGTGCCTTCTGGTGCCTGGTGCACATGGGACCATCTCTTGGCCGTGATCGCTGACCGTGACAAGCTTACCTCCTCTCGAAGCTCATATTGCTCAATCAGCTTCTTGAGCCTCTCAGCCAGCTCCATGTTCTCTTGGCGCAGTTTGGAGTTGCGCTCATTGTGCTGTTCCATCTGCAGCTGAATATCATTCAGGGTCACCTGGAAGTGTGAGGTCACCTCCTTTCGCTTCTCTTCCTCCTCCCGGGCCCGCTGCACGCCTTCTTCCTGGGCAGAGAAGTCAGCCCTAGCCCCATCACCCACTGCTCCCCAGCCAGCCTCACATGGCTCCCCCAACCAGTCCACCGGTGGTCTCTGCCAACAGCCCTCTCTGCTCCCAAAGTGAGGAGCAGACAACCTCCAGGATGCCATGCAACAGGGGCTCCTAGTGCACCCCTCTGTACATCAGGTGAGATTCTCTCCCTGGAAAGATGCAGGCATACATATATGTGCCATTCTGATGCAAGCTGGACCTCCTGAGGCCTATTCCTCCAGACTTCAGATTAAGTACTCTTGCCTTGGCCTCCCAAAGTGCTAGTATTACAGGCATGAGCCACCATGCCCAGCCTGCAGCATGACTTTTGAGGGGAAAGCCCACCAAAGAATCAGTGGAAGTCAAGGAAACCAGAGTTGCCCGTTGTGGGGGCCAGAGACCCAGGGCCTACCTTGAGGGAGCGGTTGTGCCGCTGCAGCTCACGGCATAGGCTCTCCAGCTTGCTGCGGGCCAGGACGGCCTTGCTGTGCTCGCCACGGAGGTGGTCCTTCTCCTGCACCAGCTGGCTCTGCTTTTTCTGCAGGAGCTTCATCTGCTTCTGTGAGTTTCGGTGCTCCTCCAGCTGGGGACAGGGATGGGAACAACAGGTGAGTGTCCTGTGGGTCCTCCTCACTGGGATCACTATGTGGCTCCAGGGCCTCCTGAGCTGCCTTGACCTGCACCCTCACAGGCCGCCACCGTGCTTGGTGCTTTACCCACTCCTCCCATTCCTCCTCACATAAACCCAAAGGCTCCATCGTAGGGATACAGAAATGGACACTGCCTAGGACAAGCAGAGGCCACACAGCCAGCAGACGCCAGTTTCTATCCCAGACCTGACTCCAAAGACAAAGCTCTCAAGGTGCTTCAGGTCATTGCATTACCCCAACTTGCTGAACACTCACGCCCTAGGATGAGACCACCTGCTACCCTGCCTCGTGTCTATTAACAGACCCGTCACTCCCTCTCATTCCTTCAAAACTCGAGCACTGGGTACAGTAGTGCTCTCTGCAACACGATTCCTTTCTCATTCCTGGCCATTCTCATTCAGTATCCATGGACGATCCTCCTGACTCCTGGCCTCACAGTCCTTAACCTCTGCCACGATCCCACTCCTTTGCCCAGCTCAGCTTACTCTGCACCAGCGCTGAAGCAACGCTACTCAAACTTTACAAGCTGGGTGTGGTGGCTCATGCTTATAATCCCAGCATTTTGGGAAGCTGAGGCGGGAAGATTGCCTGAGGCAAGGAGTTTGAGACCAGCCTGGGCAACATAGCAAGCCCTACCAAAAAACCCCCCAAAATGACTACCCAGGCATGGTGTGTGCACCTGTAGTCTTTTTTTTTTTTTTTTTTTTTTTGAGACAGAGCCTCGCTTTGTTGCCCAGGCTAGAGTGAGTGCCGTGGCATCAGCCTAGCTCACAGCGACCTCAAACTCCTGGGCTCAAGCAATCCTTCTGCCTCAGCCTCCTGAGTAGCTGGGACTACAGGCATACACCACCGTGCCTGGCTGATTTTTTTTTATATACATATATTTTTAGTTGTCCAGCTAATCTCTTTCTATTTTTTTAGTGGAGACGGGGTCTCGCTCTTGCTCAGGCTGATCTCGAACTCCTGAGCTCAAACGATCCGCCCGCCTCGGCCTCCCAGAGTGCTAGGATTACAGGTGTGAGCCACCGTGCCTGGCCTGCACCTGTAGTCTTAACTACTCAGGACGCTGAAGCAGGAGGAGTGCTTGAGCCCAGGAGTTTGTGGTTCCAGTGTGAACATGATCAGGCACTCCAGCTTGGGCGACACAGCAAGATCTCATCTCAAAAATAAACAAACAGATCCACAACCACCAATTTCCAAAAGACCCTCGTTTGCCCAGCAATCCCATTGTGATGCTCGTGCTATGCACACCCTCTTTCCAGACAACTATTTCATCCTCCTCTTCAAATCTCCCAGGTCCTAGCAGGCAACAACCATCTTTCTCATTTCCCCGAAAACACTGAAGCCAGAGGAGCAGGGACACAAGCTCTACATCTGCCAGTCCACCAGCCCCTGTCTTCTCCTTCAGTCACACAGACCTGGCCAAGCCCTCTCCTTGTGCACCAGGCCTGAGCTCCCCTGATCCTCTCAGAATCCCACTCCAGCAACTTACTTCCTCCTCTCTCGCAGTAGCAGTCTTTCCTGGCTGGATTGTTCTAATAGGGTGGTTATCCTCTTTATATCTTTTATTTAAGCCTTACAATAATCCCATTAGGCAGGTATGATGTGCCCCATTTTACAGATGAGTGAAGTCCCTTATATGAAAATACCAGCTAATAAATGTGGATGGAATGAAAGAATTTTAAAATAAATAATTAGGCTACAATCACCAATGGATGAATCTGTTAATTCAAGTTCTGTCAGGGACCCTGGCAAAAGAAGAAGACCACACTTCGTGTTTCTGGTGCTGCAATGTGAAGTTCAGAGCACTACCTGCGAAGAATTCGTGTCAAAAAAGTTGAACCTGAATTGGAACAAAGCTTCCAGAGCTAACTTCCACTTTACTTACAGGAGCTAAAGAGGTTAAATGCTACCACAAAGACGACGCAGCTACAAGGGGGGGCATCCTACAGGACAACCAGTCTGGTTTCTACTGTACGTCAATGTCATGGGAGAAGGGCGGCAGTGAGAGGAAGACTGCTCTGGAGCGAAAGGAAAAGGAGTATCAAGTGACGAGTATCAACTTTGTCAAGTGTGATAATGGCACTGTTCATCTTCATATTTGGAGGAGATACAGAGAAGCACACAGGCAAAATCATATGGTTTCTCTGACTCAGGCCAGGAGCCAGGGCTCTATAACCTGGAATCATTCTTTCAGAAATTTCTTTCAAGGAATGTGCAGTTTCTCCTCTTATTGTCAGCCATGAAGAGGCTGGCTGGGAACTGACTCCCCATTAAACAGATGGGGGAAAGGTTGAGAGAAAAGTTGAACAGAAATTAAGCCACCCACCTGCCCCTGCACCCCCAAACCCATGCTAGGTGACCTGCTGATTTTCCAAAGGCAGGAAAGATGTCGGCGGGAGGAGGGAACTGACCAGTTCAGCATACTTCTTGCACAGGGCTGCCAGCTTCTCCTCTGGGGTACTCAGCGTGTTCAATGTCTGCATCAGCAATGTGATCTCCTTCCCTGCAAAGCACAGGAAGCAAAGGCATACACCCCTTTCTTTGGGGGTCCCTTCCAGGCCTAAGCCTACACTCACGCGCACTGAAGGCAGCCCTCCCCTATCATACTTTATATTTTGCTTGTTGAACTGGCTGCCTTCCTTGCTATATTAGGAGCTTCATGAGGGCTGGGACCAGTTCAGTCCTGCTTCTCATTGTAGCCCCAGGACTGTCCACAGAGCCATCACAGAGCACATGCTCATTAAATGGACAACTGAATCCTTGTGGAATCTCCTTAGGGAGCACCACTGGTTGGAGACAAAAACTGCCTGCTCTACCAACAGACAAATGGTGTCCCACCTACAAATTCAGGGTTTGTTTCAATGCAAGGAAGGTCCTTCCAATAGAGGTAGGATCCAAAAAGGAATAGGTCTCTTGGCCTTCTTGAGAAATATTAAACTCTTGTCAACATAGGTAGCCTAACAGTGAACTTTAAAATGAAGATACCTTCCATATATGTGATCCTAAAACTAAAAAAAAGTCTCTCTTTAAAATAGGATGACACACATAAGGGGTGGGGGAATAAGGAGTTGAACATGGGCATAATGTCACCTAGCCTAAATTACTGAACACATATATAGCCTGTTGTCACATGACTGTCACTGCCTTTTCCCCACTGCCTGTGCCTGAGTTAAGGAGCCATCCCCTGTCTCCCTGAAGGCCCGGAGAGATTGGCAGAGACCGCAAATCGCTGGCACACAGGCAGATTCAACCCACAGATGGGTTTTGTTTGGCTCTTACCATTATCGCTGCCAACTATTAAAAATCTACAGTTTTCAAATAACTTTATAGAGTTCTGGCTTTTATTTTAAAAAAAAAAAAGTCTGGCTGCACCCAGCCTATAGTTTTGCTCTCAACTAACCAGGTGACAGACAAGCCTTTGGGTAAAGTAGGCCCTCTTCTGGATCTCATGTGCCCCTGGCTAGCCTGTGTGTAGGTATTTGTTTGCAGCCCTGGCCTAGTCCAATTCTTACTGTAGAGAAGTGTAAACTAAGACCCAGAAAAGGGAAGGGACATGCCCAAGGTCACACAGTGGGTAGAAGTGGTGCTGGCTGGCACAGGAGCACACCAGGCCTCCCGCTCTTTATTTCCTCAAAGAGAAAGCAGGTTGGATTCCAGGTGCCACTTGGCCTGATGGCCAGGAGGCCTTGTGTGGTGAACACCTGCACACCTCTATGCTGTGGCCCCCATATCCCTGGTTTGATTAAAGTAGGGTGACTTGCTGCTCTGAGTACAGTTTCCTCTGAATTCTGGCAGAGCAGGCTACCCAATGACATGTCAGGTCCAAACTCCCTCCCCCCATCAGCCTAACAAACAGCTGCCCTCTGCTCACCTAGACCCTTGGCTTTCTTCTTCTCCTGTGGCCTTCGATGGTCTCGGTCCCCGACCTCATCACTCGCCCGGATCTCTTCTGTGCCTGGCTCCCCCTTGGAGGTCTCCTTCTCTCCATTTACTACTGGAGTCCCTGGTTCAGGCTCCCCATTTCTCGCCACATAGGTCCGGGGCTTCTCTGCATCTTCAGGTTCAGTGGGCTCACCCTGTGCCCCATCTTCATCTGGGCCCCCCTGACTGTTGTCCACACAGTATGTACTCAGTATGTCTTCCAACTGGCGACTCAGCTCCTCAGAGACATCAGGAAGGGCCCCAGACTGAGCAGTTTTGCCTTGAGCCACTACAGCAGGATGCGGGGTAGGGCAAGAAATAAGACAGTTATACCACTGGTTGGGATTTTTCACCCCACCCAAACTCACCAGTTTGGGTTAAATGTTGCCTAGCTTCTTATTTCTTTTTCTTATGTAAACTGAGAAACAAGAATGGAGTATAATTCAGCTAAACTAGTTCATGTCAGAATTTAGATTCAAAACATTTTTTTAATTCACAAATCATAGCTGTAGTTGCTTAACTTAGCTCTAAGTCTCAGTTTATTTACTTATAAAACGATATAACTATTTCTCACTACCACCCAAACACGTTTGTTATGAGAATAAAACAAGTATGTAAAGCACGTAGCACATAGGACTGGCACGTAGTAACTTCTATTTCCTTCTCCCCAAAAGCCATTTCTTGCTGTTCAAATAGTTCCAGCAATGCCTCAAACATGAAAGGCAACCCGCTGGTGACTAACGGGATCTGGATTTGCTGATTGGGTGTCTCATTTAACTGCCACCTGATTTAATCCTGTCAGAGCCTTCTCTCAAGAGTTCAGTTCCTGTGCATACAGCACGAGGCTCTACCAAATTCCCAGGAAACGGTGAGGATCACGGCCTCAGCACTGTCCTCCTCTTATTCTACATCTCCTCCTTCCCGGGTACTCCAGAAGCTAGGCCGGTACCACAGACTCCTCCCCCTGCCCACTGGAAAAGCAGAACTGGCACACACCCTCCGTCTTCCCAGGAGCCTGGCTGCTGGAACCTTCAGCTTCTGTCGCAGGAGCCGCCTGGCTGGGCCGCCCCTGTGCTCCCTCGGGTCCTGCTTCCGGTTGTGCCGGGTTGCTTTTTGGGTTGGATTGTTTGGCAGCCCCATTCTTTTTGTCTTGGTTCTTCATTGTGATTTGCAATGCTGGGTTAGGAGCCGATCCTTTAGAAACAAACACTGTTGCTATTTTCCAGACTTCGAAATTCTTCGCAGCCTAGATCAGAATCCCAACACAGGCGCACAAAGCTTCTTAAAATAAACAAACCGGCCAGCCTTCGCCTGAGGGAGCCAACGGTTCGCCCGGTCTTGGCTGGCCAAGGAAGCCTGGCGTGCCTGGACAGGTTTTCGGGGCGCTGCTCCCGGAGCAGGCAAGGAAAGAAGCTTCCTTTTTCCCGAAGCCACTTCCCGGCACAACACGACCCCTTCTCGGCGGGCCGAGCGCGGGATTGGCTCAGGGCCGCAGACTGACGTGGCGGGACGCTAGGTTCCCGCCCCCCCCGCCCCACGTTGGTCCCCCGCGCGCGTAGCCACCCACGCCCCGTGCGCCCTCCCACCGCGCGGCGGGCCCCGCGCATGCGCACAGACACCCGCCCCACCCCCAGCCCACGCGCGGAGGCGGCGTGATTCCCCCACTGGCCCGAAGCGTCCAGGCCTACAGACCCTCCGATTGTCTTGTCCCGCCAGCCGCCGCCGTACGCACCTCACCGCCGACGTCCGACGGCTTCTCCGCTCTGGCCTCGCACCGGAAACCCTGGGTAACCGCGGTCGGCAGAACGGCCTGCTCCCGCCGCAGCCAATCAGTAGCTGGCGCGGGCGCGGAGCTTGCTGGGAAAGGCGGCGCGAAGGAGGCTTTTGCGGCGGGCCGGCCGGGAGGCAGCGGACTACAAGTCCCTCCGTGCATCGGGGCGGCGGCAACTCCCAGGATGCAGCAGAAAGGGATATAGTTCTGGGAGTCCGAAAGGAGCCGGTCATTCTGCATAGGTGCCTATGTCAACCTTGTTTCTGTCACGCAGAAGCTTTGATTCAGCCCCCAAATCCGTGCGCCTGGCTGTTTCCTGCAGGTCTCCTTTGCTGTGAATATCCATGGTTCTATCGAGGAACTTCGAGGACTTGGGAAGAGGGATAGCGTCCTGGGCTGGGAACCAAAAGATCTGTGTTCCAGTCCTAACTTCATCACTAATGTGCTGTATGACTGGACATTTTTTTCTCTCCCTGGGCCTCAATTTCCTTATTAAAAAGGAGGCTTTTAATGACAGTGTCAGTTCTTTGAGCGTTTAATTTGTGCTTTCCTGGTATCCAATATCTGGATCCTCAATAATTACTCATCGAGATAAGTACTATTTGTTATTCACATTTTACAGAAGAGTAAGGCAAAGGTTAGATAACTTACCCCAAGGTCACATCGATATTGAGTGGTTAAAGCAGGGATTCAAAACCAGAACGTCTGACTCCATCACCCCTGTAACTACTCCCATGTAACTACTCGGCTATGCTGCTTTTAACCTAGAAGAAATCACCAGTGCATGTTTCCCTGAGGCGGAGTCAGGGTAACTTGTCAAAGTAGGTTATTTTTTTCTCTCTCCATCACCAGCTTGGCAGTCAGTTCCTGAGGGACTGAGGGGGTCCCTGCAGGGGGAGTTTGGCCTGAGGCAGATTCGTGAGCCCTTTCTCCGACTGGCCTACACCCTACAGTCTTCGTTGCACTGCTGCTAAAGTTGGAAAAAAGTCACAAATTTTTTCCAAATGTGAGATCACAATTCTTTATCCCCGTTGCCTATGGATAATGGAATAAAACCCAACAATCCTTGCTCCTGGAATTTGAAGCCTAAGTGGTTTGGCTTCTGCCTATTTCCAGACAATCTTCTCCATCCCTTTTGCCTTTTTTATTCCAACTCCACTTTTGCTATTTCCAGGATTTCTCAGGTTTTTTCAGATGCTATTGTCTTCCAAAATGCCATTGTGGCAAAAACCAAAATCTTTTGAAGTCCAGCTCAAAGGTCACTTCAGAGCCTTCCCAGTGCTCTGCAATCTGTCCTTGCTTCCTAGGTCTGGAGAGAGTGGTTACAGCATTAGCAATGAGGTGTTGAAATTACTATTTGCTTACAAGTCAGTGAATTTTGGCCCTTCTTTCCCTGTTGCCCTGGGTAGGACGCAGTGGCATCATCATAGCTCACGGCAACCCTCCTGCCTCAGCCTCCCTACTAGCTGAGACTACAGGCCCACGCCAGGATGCCTGGCTACTTCTTCTATTTTTAGTAGATACAGGGTCTTGCTCTTGCTCAGGCTGGTTTCCAACTCCTGAGCTCAAGCGATCCTCCCACCTCGGCTTCCCAGAGTGCTAGGATTAAGGCGTGAGCCATAGCACCCGGCCAAGTCAGTGAATTTTGGAAGAACTGCTGGCTAAATGATCTAGTCCCGGAGCCTAGCATCAGGTTAGGGGTACAGACTGTTGTAAATTACTTTATTAACTGATCATTGCTAATGTTAGGGCTGTTAGGATGTTAATATTTTCCACAAATATTTAAAATATTGCTCTGACTTCAGAGCAGTGCAACCCTTAGGTAACACCAAGGTTCAAATTTACAAGGTAACATTAAGAGGAAATATGGTATATTACAGGTTAAGCATCCCTAATCTGAAAATATGAAACTTTTTGAGTGCCAACATGATGCTCAAAGGAAATGTTCATTGGAGCATTTCAGATTTTCAGATTAGGGATGCTCAAGTGGTAAAATCTAAAAAAATCTGAAATCAGAAACACTTCTGAGGGCCCAGCCAGTGGCTCACGCCTGTAATCCTAGCACTCTGGAAGGCCAAGGTGGGAGGATCATTTGAGCTCAGGAGTTTGAGGCCAGCCTGAGTAAGAGTGAGACCCTGTCTCTAATAAAAATAGAAAGAAAAAAGTTAAAAAAAAAAAAAAGTTGGAACAGAAACACTTCTGGTCCCAAACATTTTGAATAAAGGATGCTCAAGTTGTAGTGTGATGATGGAACTGAGGCTGAGAAAGGTTTAGAATCCAGGTCTCTTGAAACCAAGGCCCTGATTATTTCTAGAAAAGCGTTTTGGAGATCTCCCAAGGAGGCAACATATAAATCAGACATTGATGAATTTCCATAGGAAGGTGTTCTAGGCAAAGATAATAAGCAAGAAAAAGGTATGTATAGGGTGAGGAGTGGAGGGTGTAGCAGAAGGGCCAAAAGTGGTCTACAAGGGCCACCTGGGTAATACGAGTAGAGCAGGCAAGAATAATTTGACAGAAACATGTTAAGAAGTTACTTTTTCCTTTGCTATAAAACAACATATAGTAATAATATGTGTCAGATTCAGGGAGACAACTGGCAATGGTGATGATTATATTATAGCTCTTGCAGATTTTTTCCAAGCAGAAACTCAGGCCCAACAGTGCCAGACAGTATTTTTCAAGACAGATATTTCTGATTTTTTAAAATGTTGGCAACCAACTAAAACTTAAACACACTATCTGCCAACCAAAACCCTCCTTTTGGGTTCAGTCAACTTTTTTGGCTGCTTGTCTGTAATCTCTGCTTTAGGGATTGATCAGAACTGAAGGAAGGAGTTTGTGAACTATTTGACCTCAATAGGCTCAAAGGGCTGTGGAGTGTTGCTAATGAAACTACATCAAAATTGTTTAGAGAAACTCTAGAAAATGTAAACTACAGAGACAGACACAGATCAGTTGTTGGGGTTGGGGCAGGAAAGAGGGATTCCCAAGGGGGAAACTTATGACTTATGGAGGTGATGGATTTGTTCATTATCTTAATTGTGGTGATTTTATGGGCACATACGTCTCAACTTATCAAATTATACACTTTAAATATGTACAATTTATTGTATGTCAATTGTATTTCAATAAAGCTGATTTTAAAAAACCTTTACAGCAGGAGCAGATTGGTGTAATTCTTATTTCCACTGTTAAGCTGCAAGTTTAAACACCTTCTCCTCATTCACTTCCAAAAAGCCAGTCTAGGGTCACTCCAAGCCAAAGAAGACGATTTAGAACTTTGCGACAGGTTTTTATTTTTGCTTTATATCTATTACAGTGTTTGAAACCTAAAGAAATACATTTTCTCTTCAAATTTGGATGTGTATATAAATATCATTTGTCTGGACTCAGCACACTCAATGCAATGCCACGGTTTCTTGGCCTATGTCTGATCTGAAATCATCAAGCTTTGTCTGTCTACCCAGGGGCCCTGAGAACATGGAAAATAGCCAGAGTTTATAGTTGTTAGAAAAATAAAAGCAAATTAATTTGGAAAGAAAAACCAGTGAGAAGGATTTGATTCACCTTCCTAGGGTCCACAGCTGGAAACCCAAACTATTCTTAGGGGACATCCGGTCTGTTGTGTGGCTGGGACCCATAGCCCCTTTCCTTCTTTCAAAAATAGGTCAAAGGCAGTTCCCACAAAAGCTGGCTGAAAAAGCCAAGACCCAACTCCAGAGCACAGGGGTTCATGTAGATGTGAACTCTTTAAGGACATCCTCTGAGTCAGAGGTTTCCAGCCAGTCTTAGGATCTCTGAGCTTACTTCCTTCACTGCCCTCAGGGCATGGCATATTGTTACAAGAGAGCAGGGGGGTTCAGGTATGTGCTAATGTGGACATCAGAAGTCAGGCTGGCCCAAAAGAAGCCAGGTAGACCCAAGCCCACCGAAACACACTACACAAACCTTTCTCCCATGGTGTTCTGGGCCCAAAATTTAATGCTGCCTTTTGTAACTCTCACAGCCAGCGTTGGTTCTGAAACAAAATGCCCTCTCAGAGGAAAAATAACGGCTTTCATTAACAGATTTGATTGGTTTTAACCTCAAATTCTTCCCTTGCCATGGTCTTAATCTGGGGGTGGGGCTAGGGCATAGACAATGGGATGACTGAATCATTTATGAAGGCCTTGGCTAAAGAGCAGCTAGTGCCCACCACATGGATCCCAGGAGGGCTAAATTCTCAGCTTGTTGGCTTAACAAAAAAATGCAAATGCTAAAACAGAAAAAATACTGGACAAGGTTGGTCTAGTCTAGAATGTGCAATCCTAAATAGCTATGGAAGAAATTTATTCTGACCAATCTCTCAGTCTCACACTAACTTCCAGGGTAGTACTACCTGGAAGATGTTTCCCATAGTTCAGTGCACTGAGCATTGCACCCTTCCCCAGGCTACCAGGGAGGCAGACAGGTACACACATTCCTGAGGCCCCCAGCCAGCCTGTTCTCCCTACTGGGTCCCTGGAGAAATTGGCTCCCTGTCTTCAACTGAGAATCTAGAATGTGAGCCCGCAAGATGAATCTAATGAAGAATACTCAAGGTGATGGATTCCAAGCTGAGTGAGTCTATGGGAGAAGAGAGAAGGCCTGAACAAAAGGGCTGGGGCCTTCAAAGAGGGGCATGTAGGGTGAGGTTAGTATTGCGAGGCTTTCTCATTCTTTCCTTTTAGTTTGCTAGAAACAGGTACAACCCTAGGGTGGGGAGAGAAGGCAGGTAGACATGAGAAAATGTAAATACAGTTCATTCTGTTAGACAGTTTTCATTTTAAACTGGTTTGGCTTGAGAGAAACAGAATGTCTGTGTGCCTAGTCTTCTATTTCTCTCCCTTAACTACAATAGCAGCTATAATCTGTGCAGTTCAGCTCCAAAAATATAGGGCTCCTGGAAGATGGTTTCCAGGGCAGAGTCGAAAAAGTAGATCTAAAGTTTCTAGATAAGGAATAAAACCAAGGGTCCCCCAAAACTGAAGTCACCAACCACCTGTTCCTTGGACGGGTCATTTATGTCCAAGTAACTAGGCTGGCCAGTTCAGGGCGAACACATCAGAGGGTTGCAGCAGCCAACATCAAGGCCAGGCAGTCACTGAGGAGAGGTGGGAACTGAAGGCGGGTTTCTCAGACCAGAGACCCTGTTGGTACTAGAGAAGGTGACTTGGGGGTGGGATGCCTAGAGGGGTTGGCAATAAAGAATAGCTGGCACTGTTCAAAACAGTATTTGAATATGTTAATGAAGAAAAAGGCTCCTTGTCCCTCTTAATCCATACCTAGATACTTCCACGCCCATCAGAGATCTTAAAAAGGATATGCCAGCCATATGAAAAGATTCCAAAAACATGTTTCAACTTATTAGGCTAGTCCCTAAAACAGGCTGGGGAGCCTCTACATCCTGGCAATAACCAGAAATCTGCCAGAAAGCCTTTGACCTCACTTAGGCCAGGGACTGGGGCCCAGATGGGGGTTGCTCACACAGAGTATCTCTTAAATGTGGGCTAAAGAAATAATATTTTGCTTCGCAAGATGGCCGATGAAGAGGAGGTGATACAAAAGATGGTACTACTGCCTCTGTCGGCTGGAAGAACTTTACCTGTTGGTTGAAATGGGGTTAGAGGACGATAATGGGAAAACACTGTCTGAGGAAGACACAAATGAAAGCTCCTAGAGGCCACCTTTCTTTGCGAAATCTTTCCTCACATCGTGTCCCCGGTAGAATTTAGCCTTTTAAGTCCTTAGAGAAAACATGCTTTAAGCAGAATCCAAATGACCAAAAAAGAGTCTTCCATCAGGTACAGGACCTAAAGCTGAACCCAAAGTAGATTTTTGGAGACACAGTTGGGAAAGCAGGATGTGTATGTCTCACACTAGGAATTTGGCCCCAATGTCAGGGACTTAACTATTGCTTGAGATGTACAAAGTAGATCCTGCTAAATTGCTCTGCCCTTTGGACAAGGACCATGGGGCGATGGGTGGGTGAAAGCTTTTCTTTCAACTGTAAGAGAATAGTTTTGTAATGGAGGTAGAAGGCCAAGTGAAAAAAAGGTCCTGCCCCTTGCCTTCCTGGGAGATTGGGGCTTGGTAGCCATCATTCTCAAGCTACTAAGGAGCACGTGACTCACCAAAGCAGTACAACATTAGTGTGATTTTTCATTGATAGCTGCCAGCCCTAAACCATCTTCGTTAGAAAATGGCTTTGGAGTGTGACCTCAAACTAGGGAAGGGCAAATTCAAGATGAATGGCCAACAATAAGCACTGGAAGTTTAGATTTGTAAGAAGAGGGGCATGGATTTCACCTGAGCCAGAAAGGGATGTATAGGAATAGGAGCAAGAATGGTACTGTTTCTGGAAAAGTACAGCTTGGAACATGACCTCTAACCACAGTGGGGAGGCAGGAGCAGGGCAGATTGTGCCTTCAACTCTGCAGTTGGTCTACACTTAGCTGACAACTTCCTCCTCTTCCGTCTCCAACAGATGGGGTTTATCATCATATGTAATCCATCCAGAGGCACAGGCAAGCCACTGAGGCACTGCACTAGCTTTACTCAAAGAGAAAGAAAAGGCATCTGGATTATAATTGTCACAAAGAAGAGAAAACCCAAACCAGGTATAAGGATCCTTAACAGGGAAGATACCAATAACTCTCACAAAAGTATTCAGGCTGCTAAGTTTCTGGGACAATAGCAAACGCAGCCATGTGTGATAACTTATGTGGACAATGGCCTTTGAGACTGAGTTGTAGAAAGCAAACTACTTCATGGGTTTCCTGATAGAAGCAGGATGCTCAGCAGCAAGGACTGGAGTGGTAGACTTCACCAGGCCCTGAGGCCATCCTTGCTGTTTTCAGGTACTGGGACAATGAGACCATGCTGACCTGCTTTATAAAGTTTCCAGAGCTGAGGGTTGGTCCCAGGTGGTGGTCTAGGATCCAAGCAGAGAGGAAATGGACCATGCTCAGGCCTCCTGAGCAAGGGAGCTTCCACATCTCTTTTTGGTCTTCCTCAGAGTATCCTACCTAGAGAAATTACAGATAGTTCTTCCTCTTGAGACCAATTAAGATGGACCTACCTAATATATAGAATATAAAAAAATACGGAACTTTTTGACATTCTCTCCTTTGGAAATAAAATATACATAATCCAACTATGGAAGAGGAAGAAGAAGAAGAAAGGCCAAAGGCAGGGATCCCTGACTATCCCAATACATGACACTCTCACTCCAACCTCCTCTGTAATTTATAGGTCACCAGAGCAAGGACTTTCTCCTCAGGAGAAAGGAAGGACCACAGTCCCCTGTCTTAAGCTTAGGAGAAAATACAGCCACCTCAGAGGTTTACTCAACCCTGAGGGGAATTTTCAAGTAAACAAATGAAGTTGGGTCGCACCATTTGGAAGGTGGGTAGGAAACATGGGATCAGTAGCTACACGTGGGGAGCCCCTTCTGAAGGCCTGTGCTCCTCCCTCCCCTCCACTTCCACTGGTGTACTTGCCCCAGGAGAATGAGGGGGATCTCCCAAACTAAAAAGATCTGGGTAAGGAGTGAGAGGGAGAGAGGGGCCTTTGTTTCATGGTAGCCTCCCCATCAGCCTCTAGTCCCAGGCAATGCTGGCAGCTGGGATTCCTAAAACCAGGAACTCATGGCTCTTGGGAAGAGCAATCTTAATACAAGAAAAATGTGCAAAAGAAAAAAAAATTAAATAACTCAGTCCAAGCATACAAGATTAATATTCTGTCAGAGCAAGAACACTTTGTTTTGGATCTCTCCCTTCCCCTCCCACCTCCCACCTCTGGAATATTCCATCTGCTCAAGTACCCAAGATAAGAGTTATACAGATCAGGGCAGAGGACTGGGAAGGATGAAAAAAGATAAAAAGGAAGTCACCATTAAAGAAAAAAGAAAAAAATAAGAATAAAAAAAAAAAGGTGCAAATTGATTACCTTAGTCCTCCTTTGTCTACCCCTGGGCTCCTGGGTTAAAGACATGTGTGCAGCCAAAATATAGTGTAAGGAAGAAAAACCCAACACATCCCCTTCTTGTCACAAAACCCGAATGTGAGCCTCAGATGGTTCTGTCTGTCCAGAGGGTGCGCCCTCCAGGGAAGGGGGCGGAGCAGGTCAAGAGCACAGTCTCCAGGGCAGCAGAGGTGTGTGGTGGCTGATGGTGGGGGGCCTGGTTTCCCGCCCACCAGAGGGCTGCTCTTCTGCTGGTTGGTGGTGCTTCCCATCCCTTCCCCTCCCCGGAGGCAGATATTATAGCTGGAAACCCTCCATGGGGGCCTCAGGCTGCTGGAAGATGAACTGCTGTTGCGTTTCATCCACTTGGGGAGCCAGGCTGCTATCATCGTCTTCTACACCAAAGTAGTGCTCAATGAGGTCGAAGGCCTTCTGGTAGATCTCCTGGTTCTCGTGGCTCTGGAGAAACTCAATTTTATCCAAGCCTACAGTAGCAAGAAGGAAGGAGAGTGAAGTGTGGGTGCTTTTCTATAGGTAGATGAAACATTTATCTATTTTTCCTTCCCTGAGGTACATTAGTGCTTACATAACAACTAATACGATCACATAATTCTTGGACCTGAAAGAAAAGAGTCAAGATCTCTTCCCAAAACTACAGAATCCCAAAGCAAAGAGACCAAAATATCAGTTATAGAGGTTCTAGTCCTGATTCTGCTTTAAACTAGCTGCATGACCTGAGCACATCATCAGCCTCTCTTCTCACAGATGGGTGATGAGTTAATCCAGCATTTTTTCTTTTTCTTCTTTTCTTTCTCTCCTTTCTCTCTCTCAGTTGGGCAGCAGTTTGAACTGAAAATGGTTCAGAATGCTCCCTAGCACTCTTAAAGGAACTTGTTAGAAACTCTGCTGAAAACACATGCCTTCTAGCTCCTTATTCTATTATCAGTTTTAGATGTTTATCTTTGCACTTGTACCACATCTACTTATTAGGTAGAGCCTATCAGAAAGAGAATTGATCTATTGCTCCTCAGAGGGAGAAAAAACTGATGGGATAAAACTGGATTTCAAAGATGACCCAAATCCAAATTCTAGCTCCACCCCAGCTACTCAATACATGCCCGTTACACGCGTGGTATCATCTGAAACTCTGTGGATGGTATAATTTGTCTTTAGACACACAGACTCAAGTCTCACAGAAGCTATGGATGCTCTCCAACACACTCCCTCACATATATACACCACTTTGGAGGCTGACAGCCCCCAGGTTCTGACCTACAATCTCTCTACTTGAGGCAGAGGTGAGGCTGGGTAAAGGGCACATACCATAGGCTTCTTCGATGAGGCCACAGTAGGGATTAACCCCTGAGCCACTGCGCTTGCCTTCTTGCTCTCCAAGCCGCAGGATGTTCTCCAGTCCATTGAGGGCCACTTGCACAATCTTTGAATCCATTACAGTTAGCAAATCGCACAGGGGTTTGATGCAGCCCAGTGAGACCAGGTACCTGCAGGTCAGAGAGCAGGCAAGTTCTAAACTAATGTAGGGCAACCGAAGTGCTGGGCAGGTGCTATGGCCTGTGGGCCTCCCTTATACATGTTAATACTCTCAGCAATCCACTCTACTGACCCTTGATGACCACCTATCCTTTCTCTGTCTCAATCTCCCATTGCTATGGTCTAGTTCATTTGACATGTGGACTCTCCCATACATTTCTCCTTGACTCCAGTGTGTCCTTGGTTGTAACATAACCACTCTGAACACATCATTTCCCTGCTTAGAGTTTTTTCACAGAGGCCAGGTGTGGTAGTTCATGCCTATTATCCTAGCATTCTAGGAGGCTGAGGCAGAAGGATTGCTCGAGGCCAGCTGTTTGAGATCAGCCTGTGCAAGAGCGAGATCCTGTCTCTACAACAAATTAGACAGGAGTGGTAGTGCGCAACTGTAGTCCCAGCTACTTGGGAGGCTGAGGCAAGAGAATCGCTTGAGCCCGGGAGTTTGAGGTTGCAGTGAGCTCTGATGATGTCACTGAACTCTAGTCCAGGTGACAGAGTGAGACTCTTGTCTCAACACAAAAAATTTTGACAGGCTCCCTATTTCCTTTAAGTCCAAGTTCTATGGCATTACAGTATAGACTCCATAACGTGGCTCCTACCCCCTTTTCTAGCTCTACCTCCCATTACTCCCTTCCCAAAACACTTGTAAAGGTCTCCATATTTCTGATTCTTGTACCTTTACTTACGTTTTTCCTTGTATAAGTGGTCTTTTATAACCCCCTATTTATCCTTCAAAGCTCAACTCAGTGGCTATCACTTTCCTCCCAAGGCTTTATTTTTACATATTTTTTTGAGGCATAGTCTTACTCTGTTGCCCAGGCTAGAGTGCAGTGGCATCATTGTAGCTCACTGCAATCTCAAACTCCTGGGCTCAAGTGATCCTCCTGCCTCAGCCTCCTGAGTAGCTGGGACTATAGGTGTGTGCCAGCATGCCCGGCTAATTTTTTCTATTTTTGGTAGAGATGGGGTCTTGCTCTTGCTCAGGCTGGTCTCAAACTCC
Source organism: Propithecus coquereli (assembly GCF_000956105.1). NCBI lineage: Eukaryota > Metazoa > Chordata > Mammalia > Primates > Indriidae > Propithecus > Propithecus coquereli. The sequence goes on along the minus strand of NW_012142523.1, from coordinate 1,290,227 downwards.
TGACCTCAAGCAATCTTCCCACTTCGGCCTCCCAGGATTACAGGCATGAGCCACTGTGCCCAGCTGCCTAAGGCTTTATGTATACTGACTATACTCCCCTTAGTAGGCAAGTGAAGGGTAAGAGGCTTTTCTAATTCCTATCACTCTTGTTAACGGTGAGATAGTGGAAACTAAAATAAAAGAGCACATACACAAAACAGCTTTCTATTTGCTTCTCTCAAGTCTCATCCCCCACAATGATTTCCCAAACAAGCTGCTCTGATTGAGCCACAGCATGGTTCCCGTTCATTTGTATGAATAATTGAGAATTGCACAGATTTCAGTCCTCTGGAGGGTAGGAAAAGATAGAGGAAGGACAGATGTCTATGTCATAGGTTTCTATTCTCCAGGAGGGAAAAGAGGTACCATACATCACCATCTACAAGAATCTCTTCCAGATTCCAGTGTCACTGTAGCAGCTTACCAGTTAAACACTGTTACAGCTGGACTAGGGGGCAGATCCATCTGAGCAAAAGCAGTTTAGAGGTCATCTGTAAACCATGAGCAAACAGGGAGACCACATATATCATTCAAGACAATGGGAAAGGAGTAGGATACCTGATCTGCTCAGGGGTTCCTCCTGATGTGGCATTGGTGATGGCCCAGGCTGCTTCTTTCCTTGTACGGAACTCTGCTTTCTGAAGGATTTCGATCAACACAGGGAAGATATTTGCATCTATAACAGCCTGAGAGAGCAATGAGGGAAGGGGGATGGAGGAAGAATGTCAATTCAAGAGAAGAAAGCAAATCTAGCCCCCAGATCAGCTAAGACTTAGTTAGACATCTTCCCCGCAATGGGAGTTCTCTTTTGTTCTTCCCATATAGGTGACACGCTACAGATGAACCCAGCTTCAGCTACACAGATGCTTTGACCAACAGCACATACTGACTCCAATTTCTAAAGGGGAACAAATCCTTTCTTCTGAAAGCAAATATTCCATTGCCTCTCATGTTTCCTATGGCTCCCTACACTTCTCGACTTCCCTGCTTGTTCTACCTGTATTTGAGCCCTGTTGCCAGCAGTGATATTTGAAATGGTCCAGCAAGCTTCCTTTCGGATTGACTCTTTAGGGCTGCTCAACAAGTGGAGAAGGCAAGGGAGGGCTGAACAGTTAAGAATGACCTAGAAAACCAAAACCACAGGGGAAAAAAAAATTATTATAGATAAATTGAACTTAATTAAAATTTAAAACTTTTGTACATCAAGACACCAGAGTAAGGCCAGGTGCAGTGGCTAACGCCTGTAATCCTAGCATTCTGGGAGGCCGAGGCGGGAGGATCGCTCAAAGTCAGGAGTTTGAGACCAGCCTGAGCAAGAGCGAGACTCCATCTCTACTAAAAAAATAGAAAGAAATTAGTCGGACAACTAAAAATACATAGAAGAAATTAACTGGGCATGGTGGCGCATGCCTGTAGTCCCAGCTACTTGGGAGGCTGAGGCAGGAGGACTACTTGAGTCCAGGAGTTCAAGGCCAGCCTGGACACATAGCAAGACCCCATCTCTAAAAATAAAAACAAAACTTAAAAAAAAAAAAAGTTTTAAAAAAAAGGACACCAGAGCGAAAAGACAAAACCACAGAATGGGAGAAAATATTTGCAAAACATGTATTTGATAAAGGATTAATATCCAGAATAGGCTGGGTGAGGTGGCTCATGCTTGTAATCCTAGCACTCTGGGAGGCCGAGGCCAGAGGATCGCCTGACGTCAGGAGTTCGACACCAGCCTGAACAGGAGTGAGATTCCGCCTCTACCAAAAATAGAAAAAATCAGCCGGGTGTGGTGATGCATGCCTGTAGTCCCAGCTACTTGGGCGGCTGAGGGAGGAGGATCACCTAAGCCCAGGAGTTTGAGGTTGCAGTGAGCGATGATGACCCCACTGCACTCTATGTGGGGTAACAGAGCGAGGCTCTGCCTCAAAAAAAAAAAAAAGAAAAAAAAAATCCAGAGTATACATAAAGAACTACAACTGAACAACGAAAAACTCCCAATTAAAAAATGAGCAAAGGGCTTGAATAGACATTTCTCCAAAGAACATATACAGATGGCCAATAAGCATATGAAAAGATGCTCAACATCACTAACAATTAGGGAAATAGAAATCCAACCACAATGAGATATCACGTCACGCCTATTAGGATGGCTATTATAACAAAACAAAAAAAAAAAAGAAAAGAAAAACAAAATAAAACAAAAACTCCCCCAAACCCAGAAAACAACAAGTGTTGGCAAGGCTGTGGGGAAACTGGAACCTGTACAATGTTGGTAGGAATGTAAAACGGTAGAGCAGTTGTGCAAAACTGTACACTGGCTCCTAAAAAAAAATTAAACATAAAATGACCACATGATCCAGCGATTCCACTTCTGAGTATATACCCAATAGAACTGAAAACAGGGACTCCAACAAATATTTGTACATCAAAGTTCATAGCAGCATTATTCACAATGGCAAAAAGGTGGAAGCAACCCAAACGTCCATCAATGGATGAATGAATAAATAAAATACGGTGTATACGTACAATGAAATAGTATGCAACCTTAAAAAGGAAGGAAATTCTGACACATGCTACAATATGGATCAATCTTGAAGATATTAATTAAGCTAAATGAAATAAACCAGATGAAAAAGGACAAATACTGTATGATTCCACTTATATGAGGTACCTAGAGCAGTCACACTCATAGCGACAGAAAGTAGAATGGTGGTTACTAGGTTTTGAGGGGGAGGGAGTTATTGTTTAATGGGTACAGAGTTTGTTTGAGATGATGAAAAAGTTCTGTAGATAGATGGCAATGATGATGAAATAACAGCATGAATGTACAAATTCCACTGAAATGGTTAAAATGGTACATTTTATTTTTTTTTTTGAGACAGAGTCTCACTGTGTTGCCCGGGCTAGGGTGCCGTGGCGTCAGCCTAGCTCACAGCAACCTCAAACTCCTGGGCTCAAGCGATCCTCCTGCCTCAGCCTCCTGAGTAGCTGGGACTACAGGCATGCGCCACCATGCCCGGCTAATTTTTTTTTTTATATATATTTTTAGTTGTCCAATTAATTTCTTTCTACTCTTGCTCAGGCTGGTTTCAAACTCCTGAGCTCAAACAATCCGCCCGCCTCAGCCTCCCAGAGTGCTAGGATTACAGGCATGAGCCACGCCCGGCCAATTTTATATTTTAACGTGTGCAAGTGTGCACACACACACATGCACACAAATGACTTAGAAAATGTGTGTGTAGATTCAGTTGAGACTGCTCACCTGTAAGAAACCTGTCAAGAATCCCCAAGAATTATGCCAACTATTCGAGACCCAAAGAATACCCCAGAGCTCTGAGCAGGGGAACCTTGCTTACCACGTCCACACTGGAGTTATTTACACAACATTAATACAAGACAGTACTCAAGTTACCCTAAAGATCTAGAAAACAGAGGTGGAGTTCCATAGCTTTCAATATCTCAAAGGGACCACGACTCAAACTTAAGTACCTTACAATGTCCCAGGCAGTAAGTCCAGTTATTCCACTTCATTTTCCTTTGCAAGCATCCACTGGAGGATGATTTGTTTCCAATTTATAGAAGAAAAGGAGGAACCAAGTTTCCCATAATCATGTAGAGAATGACAGAGCTACAACTTTTTGCTCGCTGTCTCCCATTAGTACTAGAGCCCTTGGCAGGAAGGCTTTTGTCCACAGGCAGCTTTCCTCAGTGCTCTCCCATAGCTGGTCTAAGATCCTGCATCCTCCTCCTTACCTGGGTCTGGATGTCATCCCCGGTGACGATGTTACCCACAGCTCTCAGGGCAGGGGAAGCCACTTTATAATCGTTGTGCCTACAGAGGAGGGAGATCTGATCAGCAGAGAGCAAGCACACCATTTTTAGCCCTGCTGACCACCAAGGCTGGCAGCATTCTCATGGCTCCAGACCTCTGAGTAGGGCAGCAAACTGCTAATTGCAGATCTTTAGTCAGAGCTTGGAGAAGCTCAGGGAACCTGTACCCTCTCTAACTGAGACTACTCACATCAGTAGCTCTACTAATCTCCGGCACACTCCAGAGTCTATGACCGCCTGGATTTTCTCATTGGGGCCATCAGACAGATAAGAGAGGGCCCAGCAAGCATCTGCCAGCAAGTCTGAATCGCTGCTGAAGAGTAGGCGAGACAGTACTGGCAAACAAGGAGAGACCTGTTGGAAGCAGAGTGAGACAGACTCATGCAGACAAGACTACAACAGCTCCATCACTAACCCTAACATTGCTACCCCCTTTCCACAAGTAATTCTCGACCCTGAGGATCTCTGCTACATAGAACCTTCAGGCTTACCTTTTCACTTTACCATTCAGGTATACAAGATCACCTACTTCACTGACAATTGCCTCTTTCAGTTTCCCATGATTTGAGACTCTAAGGGGTACCCCAAAGACTTAAAAACTCCCTATGAAGGAACCTGCTATTGCTCAGGGACTGGTAAGTAGCTCTCTTACCTTTGCAAACTCTGGGGGTGGGTTCTTCCCTCGGCAGAGGTTTGACAGGGCCCAGACTGCATTCCGTGTCATTGTCAGTCGTGTGGACTTGGTAAGGAGTCTGAAGGAAACAGCAAAGACAGATCCTGAGTACTGATGCCTTGGCATAGTGCTATTGCCAATGAATGCTGGGGAAAAATCCAATCAGACCCCAAGACTCTAGCAGCCTGTCTGTTTCTTCCTACCCATAGACCTATGTTAATAGAGCAGGTATAGGCCAGACGGTCGACCTCTGCACAGAGTAATTTTGTGCAGGACCAGCTGTGGTTAGTTAATACCATAGATAATAGGGACAAAACAAAGGGCTAGATATTAAGTAAGCCGTAAAGCTTTTAAAGTAGGATATACTGTGCTCCTAACCCTGGCCACAAATCCAGGACAAGGAGTAGTATTCTCTTTGGAAATAAAAGCTGAAGGTCTGGTACGAGAGATTTAGCCCTGCAGTATGGAATGATTTTCTGTGAAGGGTGCAAGAAAGTGATAGTGGTAGCCTATGAGATTGTGGTCTCTGCAGAAGAGTTCATTCATCTGTTTCAGTTTAGATGTAGCTTACTCTAAGGGTGTATGGGGAAGGGATGGGAGAGGGATCCAGATGACCCTTCATAGGGTCTTGGATCTATGATTTACAACAGAGCTGTCCAATGTACCTATGTATAACCCCATGGCAAATCAATGCATTCTGTAGAGAAGTTTGGATTTTGCCAGATGGGCTAGTTGTGCCTCTCTCTCCTGGCTCAACAATGAGGGAGATATGACCAACATCAAGTTCTACAGTGTCATAAAGTGAGAAATAAGATCCTCCTTGGCACAGACCAGTGCCACAAAAATCTTCTTAATCTCAAAAGATACCTACCTTTTACTTTGGCAACCAGAATGTATCTTTAGAGTTTTTGTATTTACCTATTATCTTAAGGGATCAAGTAAGCTGCCCCTAAATGATCTGTCACATGGCTACCCTTTCGATACCCAGGTGCAGATGATTATAATTACTCACGTTAACAAAGGATTAAGGATGGAACAGTTCAAGACGTAATCTCGGCAAACGGAGCTGTCTCCAGCTATGTTTCCCAGTGCCCAGACTGCCTGAAAAGGGGATGATGGAACTGTCACCCACAGAACCTGGTAGCTTCTGTGAGTACTTTATAGCCACAATGACACAGTGACAACCATGGCTGAGGACCATGTCAAGGCCTGAGACACACTAAACAAGCTCAGGCAACCTCCCTGTTAAAATCCTTATTGAGCACTTGCCCTACAAGGACCTTTCCCCTGGGAGGTCCCAGTTCAGAGGAGATGACAGGCTGTCATCTGCACTAGCCAGAGAAACCAAACCAATACCTCCCCAATCCCGCCTCCAAAAAGAGAAAAAAGTGATCAGAAAGTTGCATTCTTATAGATGCCTTGGACCAATCCTGTATGTGTTAATGGAGAAAAGATCCTAATACCACTCCCCACATCTATCCAACTAGCAAGAATCCTGTGGAAGAAACAGAAGTTATATCTTTATCTCCATGATCTGTGTCTTTTTTTCCAACACTATTTCTGACAACAAATGTATGGAGTTTTTTCTACAACAACCATCAATTTGCTGATACCACTGTGTGTCCATCAATTTAATTCAATTCTGACACTAACTCCTGGCACAGACCCCACAGGTTAAGGTCCCACAAGACTGTCCCCACTTCAGACACCAGTTTTAAGTCCTGTATTTCTGACTGAACAGCTATAAATTTGGTGATCCCTACATTCCCCTCCTCAGTTTGGTAATTTGCTAGAACTGAACTCAAGAAAAACTTTACTTACACTTACCAGTTTATTAAAAGAATACAACTCAGGAACAGCCAAATGGAAGAGATGCAGAGGGCAGTAAGGCAAGGTATGTACAGAGTAGTGTGTGGGGGAGCAGAGCTTCCATGCCTCCTGCCCCTTCCCAAGACATCAATGTTTGGGAATGTGTTCACTAACCTGGAAACTCTCCGAATCTCATTGTTCAAGAGTTTTTATAATCCTCTTCCCTCCCTCAGGGTGGAGGATAGGGGTAAGAGCTCCCACCTTTGAATCCTATGTTTGGTCCTTCTGGTGACCATCCCTGTTCTAAGGCTACCAAGGATGAGTTATCTCATTAACACAGACTCGGGTGTGTTCCAAAGGGGCTCTATAAATAAAAGACACTCCTAACACTCAGAAAATCCCAAGGGTTTTAAGAGCACTGTGCCAAGAACCAGGATAAAGGCAAATATATTTTTTATTATACTGCAGGTACCATCAAGAACTAAGACAAATCTAAGCATTACCTGTTCCTGCACATCCTCAAAGTCTGAGTTAAGCAGCTCTATAAAAATGGGGACGGCTCCTGCTTCAATGACAATTTTGGTCTGCTGAGAGGTTCCAGAGGCAATGTTTGTTAGAGCCCAGGCAGCTTCAAACTGAAAGTGAGATTAAGCCATGATTGAAAGGTCATTCCAGACTGAGCAGTCATGCCTATCAGCTGCCTCAGAACAGTAAGCCTCTTGCCCATGAATTAAAAAAACCCCACAAAATACAAGCAAGCCTCTTACCCATGAATTTAAAAAACACATACACAAAATATAAACCTTTCCCCACCTCCCCCTAAACGGGGGGAAGACGCAATGATGTGACATAATGGGAAAAACAAAGTGGGCCTCAATGGTTCAAAATTTAGCCCTGCACTACCACAGCACCCATGGATGGCATCACTTTTTTATTTCCTCAGCTTCATTTCTTGTCTTTTTCTTTTTTTACTGTGGAAAAGAGGTTTTTCTGTTTTCCAAAAATCGCACCAAAGTAAAGCAAAGCTCTAGTTGATGCGGGCATGTTGTGTAGGCGTTAGCGGTACTGCCCTCACTATTTGTTCATTGGACAGTAGCGCTACCCCAAGACAAGGTGGTTGATTTTCTTCATTTCTGAAATGAGGATTAGAGTGTGATGGGTCTCTCAAAGTCCTTTCAGCTGAGTGTCTGGCAAGTTTCAATGAATTGACCCATCACCCATCTCTGAGAAGAGAGACCCAGAGAGGCTAATCAGTGTGCCTCGGGCCACACAGATAGTTACAAGTTGACTATATTCTCTGATATACAACTGAATGATCAGTCTGACTTATTCTAGTATCTTTCCTTTGAGATTGTTTTAAGGAAGAGATTTTGGTTCTCCTTCACTGAAGCCAACACATGTGAGCAAACTGATGGTTTCTCTTAAATGGTTCCTCATATTACTTGTCTATTTCCTGAGAGAGGTGTCTATAGAAATATCCCACTGCAATTTCTTGGAAGGGCTTTCATCTAATAACTCCTACCCCCCGCCCTTACCTGTAATGTACAATTCTCATTCCTCTTCAGAAACTCCACAAACCGATCCACCACTCCTGGGGTATTGATAACTTCGTCTATTGGAGGACTAGGCTCTGGAAGAGGGAGAAGGGAAAAGAAAAAGTCAAGAGAGGCCTTGTCTGATCCTTTTACAGGGGTCAGCTCACAACTCTTCCTAGATACTTCCTTTTTTTTCCCTTTTGTTCCACAATAATCATCTTGGAATAGATACTTCTGACTACTCTTATGAACATTCTTAAACTCCTTCCTGGTAAGGTGGTTTTAACAATACCTGCTTGTCTTTGAATATTGGAATGCTGAAGAGCAGAGCCAATCCTAACTTAGGTACGCTCACCTTTGGCTTACTGAACACAAGCAAAGAATGATTAAGCAGGGGAGGAAAGCTCAAGGGATGAACAACCCTAGTCTAAACATTTCCCTTACAAGACAGACCAGTCATCTCTTCATGGGAGGACTGCTTAATACACTGAAGCAAGAGGTATTTTTCTATCACACATCAAATTTTTATCAGACATCTATTATGTACCACACAGTTCCAGCAATTGAGGATATAGGAGTTAACAAAACCCAAAGTCCCTGCCCACATAAAGCTTACATCCTAGTCGGAAGAGATATTTTATTATGTTAGATGATAATAAATATAACGGGGGGGGAAGAATAGGTAGGGCAAGGTAAAGAGATAAAAGAATGCTGAGGGTGGGGGTAGCTTGCAATTTTATATAGGGGTCAGGGTAGGCTTCATTAAGAAGGTAGGATTCGATCATAGAAGTGAGGGAGTTGCTACATAGATATTTGAGAGTAGAGGATATCAGGTAGAAGGAATATTCAGTGCAAGGTGGGAATGTGCCTGCATTATACAAGGAACACCAAGGCCAGTAGGGCTAGAGCAGAATGAGCAAGGGGGAGATTAGTTGATGACATTGGTGAAAAGAAACAAGAGGCTAAGTCACATAGGTAGGGCCTCTCTGAGAGGGACCAGGTTCTGTACCTTTGGAGAGCAGTTTCCGAAATTTCTGTGTGGTTGCTAACTGCAGGTCAGAATCATCAGAAAAGAGCATCTCCACCATCTCTCTTGTGATCACACTCTCCTAGAACGTAAATCAAGTTTAGGACTTTGCAAACCAACACTAGAGCCAGATGTGAGCACATAATCCTGGTGGCATCCTGTTTTCTAAGACTTAAGGGCAAGAAGATTGCAATAACAGGCTCAGGAGAAGGGGTTTGTTTAATCCATGGCTGCTTCAAGTTGGGACATTCGAAAGTGATTCCTGGCCAGGCACGGTGGCTCACACCTGTAATTCTAGCACTCTGGGAGGCCAAGGTGGGAGGATTGCTTGAGCTCAGGAGTTCAAGACCAGCCTGAGTAAGAGTGAGAGCCCGTTTCTACTAAAAATAGAAAAAATTAGCTGAGTGTGGTGGTGCACATCTGTAGCCCAGCTACCCGGGAGGCTGAGGAAGGAGGATCGTTTGAGCCTAGGAGTTTGAGGTTGCTGTGAGCTAGGCTGATGCCATGGCACTCAATCTAGCTCGGGCAACAGAGCAAGACTGTGTCTCAAAAACAAAACAAAACAAAACAAAAAAACAAAAGAAAGTGATTCCTTCTGGGGCAACTGACGTCTTCCTTTAAATGTTTCCTCAGGGCCGGGCACTCTGGGAGGCCAACGTGGGTGGATCGCTCAAGGTCAGGAGTTCAAGACCAGCCTGAGCAAGAGTGAGACCCCGTCTCTACTAAAAATAGAAAGAAATTATCTGGACAACTAAAAATATATATATAGAAAAATTAGCCGGGCATGGTGGCACATGCCTGTAGTCCCAGCTACTCGGTAGGCTGAGGCAGGAGGATCGCTTAAGCCCAGGAGTTTAAGGTTGCTGTGAGCTAGGCTAACGCCACGGCACTCTAGCCCAGGCAACATAGTGAGACTCTGTCTCAATAAAAAAAAAAAAAACAAAAAATGTTTCCTCAGATATTTCCATCGGAGACAAATCCTTGTTGACTCCTTAAGCTGATCAGTTACAAAAGAGCATAGCATGGTTACTAGCTATGACATGAACTGCCCAATTTCTGTTCTTAGAAGCAGGTACTTCTCAGGCCTGCCTGAGGCGCATGTAAGGGCCTTACCCCAGTGGTAGAGCTCACATAGGAGTCCATGAGGAGACTATCAAACATGGCAGCTTCTTCATTAATCAGCTCCACATTTCTCCGTTTAAAAAGCTGAAAGTAAAATGAAGAGATAGCAGTACGATTACTCACTGAACCACAGAAAACAAAGAACAACCCAACGTTAAATTACGGCGTAAGTGACAAGGAAATATTAGAGTAGTTGAGAAAATGAGGTCAAACTTTATACAGTAGTCCCGTCCTTATCCACAGTTTTGCTTACCATAGTTTTAGTTACCTGTGGTCAATTGTCGTCTGAAAATATTAAATGAAAAATTTCAGAAATGAACAATTCCTAAATTTTAAATTGCCATTCTGAATAGTGTGATGAAATCTCGCACTATCACACTCCATCGTGTGTGGGATGTGAATCATCACTTTGTCCAGTGTATCCACGCTGTATATGCTACTGCCCGTTAGTCACTTAGTAGCTGACTCAGTTATCAGACTGCAGTGCTTGTGTTCAAATAACCCTTATTTTACTTAAAAATGGCCCCAAAGTACAAGAGTAGTGGTGCTGGCAATTCGAATATGCTAAAGAGCTTTAGGTGAAAAGATGAAAGTATTGGACTTCACAAAGCTGTCTGAGGCAAGTAAAAAAAAAAAAAAAAAAAGAAAAGATGAAAAGTATAGGAAAAAACAGTATATATACGGTTCAGTACTACCCAGTTTCCAGCATCCACTGGGGGTCTTGGAACATATCCCATGCAGGTAAGGAGGGGAGTACTGAATACTGACATGGAAAGATATTCAAAGGCTTTTCTTTCCATGGTATATCTAATTGTTAGCATTTTTTAAGAGATCATTTTTATAAGTAAAAAAATGTTTAAAGATTTCTACGCCCTTTATAAAATAGATGATGTGTATGAAAGGCCTTGAAGGAAACGAATAATGGTACAGCAAGAGGGTAGGTAAAGCAGGTTAGGTGACTGAATCTAGATCTGAGCAATGCACCAATCTGGTGGTGGCGTGGGGTGGGAGCGCAGATGGTGAGGCATTAATATAGTCTCAGTCCTGGGGATATTTACAAAGAACAAACTCAAGAAAACAGAAAGAAGTAGGGCAGCACAGAATGGCTGATGAACCTCTTAAAAGGCCCTGGCTTGGAGCTGGGCGTTGAAGGCCAGGCCTAATACTGACTATAGCATGAAGAAGCAACATGGAGCTAGAACGAGAATGTTGTATTGAAGACATAAATGATGTCTAAGTTGGTCTAACTTGTGGGAAGGGGCTTTTCTTAAAGCTTCCAACATTTCTTTACAACAAAGGAAATTGGATGACTGGCCTACTAAGCAAGCTACTTGGCTGAGGGGAAGGTGAGTGTGCAAGGTGAAGGCCAACCATATGGACTGGATAGCTTTCCTGAACAGTAAGTTTGAGAATATTCCAGTTAACCCACCTGTTGCTCCCGCTTCTGCTTCCGGAGCTGAATGCCCTCTTCTTCTCTTCTTCGCCTCATTTCCTCAGGGTTTAGGGCATTGTTCTTATAGCTCTTCATTCGATAATTGTCTTTCCCTGGGCTCGCCATGGTCTCTAGAAGAAGGGAAGATACAAACACATGTCAAAAGCCCTTAAAAGGACAGCATTTCCTTTTCAGCAGGTTTCTGTCTCTACAAACCCTGCACTCTCCCCTATTCCAGGAGGACCACAGCTCTCAAGGAGACCTAATACTCTCGATAAGCACCTGACATCTCTAACACCATCCCTACCAAAACACACACACAGAGTCTCCTTTAATTATAAATAAGCTCGTTAAATAGGTGGTATCAGCACAATTGGTATAAGCCCACCACCTTTTTAAATTTTTTAAACGTTTAAAATTTATTATGTAATATAAGAAAGCATTAAACGTACGTAAGTTACAAGCAAAAACATACAATGCACATCTGTAAACCTACCACCAAATCTAAGCACTAGAACATTTTCATTATGCCTGAATCTAGTTGTGGGCTCTTCCCTTATCCCAGGCTCCCTTTTCCCCACGCCCCCTCCAGCCAAAAGAAAACTGCTATCTGACTTGTCAATATCTTTGCTTTTGTTTTTATTAGTCACACATATGTACATCCCTAAATACTATGTTTAGTCTTTCGAGAATTTTCTTCCCCCCATTCACTGAGTTTTTAATACAGCTACATGTTTTTACATGTAGCTATATTTCATTCATTTTTTCCTATCAAATAGCCTTTCCTTTTCCACGGTATCACTCTTGCAATTGATCAAATCTCCCTATAGGCCCAATCTAGTTTTAGGTCCCCTTCCATCAGTCAATTTCTTTCTTGCTCCAATATCACATTACCTTAATTAATAATTTTTAACAAATCTCTTCATCTGATAGTGTAGGTCCTCCTACCTTAATCTTACGGAGAGTGTCGGCTCTCTTGGAGCCTTAGAAAACCTTACGATCAGGCCGGGCAAGGAGGAACTCGCCTGTAATCCTAGCACTTTGGGAGGCCGAGGCGGGAGGATGCTCGCTTGAGCCTAGAAGTCCAAGATCAGCCTGAGCAAGAGTGACACCCCATCTCTACAATAGTAGAGTGTCGGGGGGAGGGGAGACAAGGGCAACATATGTAACCTAAACATCTGTACCCCCATAATATGCTGAAATAAAAAAAAAAATAGAAGAGTGTCTATAGTCCCAGCTACTCAAGAGGCTGAGGCAGCAGGATCACTTGAGCCCAGGAATTTGAGGTTGCAGTGAGCTATGATCTCTCTACTGCGCTGCACCCCAGGTGACAGAGCAAGACTCTGTCTCAAAGAAAAAAGAAAGAAAGAAAAGGGAAAAAAAGAAAACCTTACAATAAGCTTGTTAAGCCCTCAAAAAAATCCTGTTGGGATTTTAACTGAAATTACCCATATCCGATATTGAACTCCTGTATCTGTGAAATACTCCTACATCTGTCATATGCCTCTCCAGTTTATTTTATTTGATTTGATTTGATTGACTGATTGATTGAGACATTGTCTCACTCTGCTGCCTGGGCTAGAGTGCCATGGCGTCAGCCTAACTCACAGCAACCTCAAACTTCTGGGCTCAAGCGATCCTACTCCCTCAGCCTCCTAAGTACTGGGACTACAGGCATTCGCCACTATGCCCGGCTAATTTTTTCTATATTATTTTTAGTTGTCCAGCTAATTTCTTTCTATTTTTTTTAGTAGAGACAGGGTCTTGCTCTTGCTCAGGCTAGTCTCAAACTTCTGAGCTCAAACAATCCTCCTGCTTCAGCCTCCCAGAGTGCTAGGATTACAGGCACGAGCCACCGTGCCTGGCCTCTCCCATTGATTTTTAAGGTTTTCTTTAATGCCTTTCAATAAAGATTTTGTAATTTCTCCATAAAGATCTTCTACAACTTCAGATTTATTTGCAGGTACTTTATTTGGGGAGGGGTCAGTACATGGGAGGTTGCTCTTTATCTTTTATCTAGACACCTTGCTAAATTCTTATTAATTCCAAACATCTGTCTGTGGGTTGGCTCCAATTTTCTACACAGAAAATTACATCATCTGCAAATAGGTTTTTAATTTCTTACCCTTATACTTAAAAAAAAATCCCTATTAAGTACTAGGAAGTAAAGATTTGTTTAACCTTGCCTTACTGCACTGGCTAGGATCTCCAGTACAATGCTGAAAATCAGTGGTGATAGTGGGTATCCTTGTTATGTTCCTAATTTTAAGAAAAGGTTCCAATTTATCATGAACAATGGTGTTTGCTGTAGCTTTTTGGCACATATCTTTTCTTTTCTTTCTTTCTTTTTAGACAGAGTCTCACTCTCTTGCCTGGGCTAGAGTGCCGTGGTGTCAGCCTAGCTCACAGCAACCTTAAAACTTCTGGGCTCAAGCAATCCTCCTGCCTCAGCCTCCTGGGTAGCTGGTTCAACAGGCACCGTGCCCAGCTAATTTTTTCTATTTTTAGTTGTTTGGCTAATTTCTTTCTATTTATAGTAGAGACGGGGTCTCACTCTTGCTCAGGCTGGTCCTGAACTCCTGAACTCTAGCAATCCTCCCGCCTGGGCCTCTCAGAGTGCTAGGATTACAGGCGTGAGCCACTGTGCCCGGCACATATCTTTTCTTTTTCAGGTTAAAGATGCAACCCTCTATTCCTAGTTTGCTATGAGTTTTTAATCATGAATAGCTGTTGAATATCAACCAAACCTTCTTCTGCATCTCTTGAGAAGATACATGGTTTTTCTCCTTAAAATGCATAATGAATGGTTTGATCTATAGATTTTCTAATAGAAAATCACCCTCAAAATCCTGGGATAAGCCCAAGTTGGTTAGGATGAATTATATTTTTTCTGCACTGCTGGATATATTTTAATATTATTTAGAATTTTTGTATCCTTGTCCATAAGTGATACAGTAAAAGCACAAGACCTTATATTATCCTTCTTTGGTTTTGTTTTGAAAGGAGTGTTCTTTTTGCTCCTATTTTCTGGAAGGAAAAGTAAAACAACTAATTTATTAAAAATTTGGGAGAACTCACCTATAAAAGGTAAATTTAGGGCTGGTACTTTCTTTGTGGAAATATTCTTTACCATTGATTCAACGTATTTAATGGTTATAAAGCTTCAGACTTCCTATTTGAGTCAGTTTTTGTAAATTATGTTATTCTAGAAATTTGTATCTTTTGTTTCAAATGTCTTAGCATAAATTGTTCACATTCTCTTTTTAATCAACTTAGTTATCTGTGGTTGTATGTCTTTTTCATCCCTAATATTGTTTTATGTTCTCTTTTGTTCTTGAGAAGTTTCATCAGAGACTTAACTATTTTTATTTTGGTCTTTTGAAAGATCCAAGGTTTGGCTTTATAGATCCTTTCTACTATGTGATTTCTATCTCCTTTCCACTTCTTTTTTTCTAACTTGTGTAACTCAGCATAAACCTAAGTATAAGACTATACTATATTACCTTTCTAAAAATTGTAAATTTCCTTCAAATTAATATTTGTATTGTAAGTCTGTTCTGACTACCTAATTTCCATTGACTTTCTTATTTGGATCATGAGAGTTTCTTAGAATGAGTAATGTTTGGGGCCTTTTGGTTAATTTCTAATATAATCACACTGGGGTTAGAGTCCTGAGAAGTCTTTTAAATTTTTTGAGATTTGCTTTTTTGGCTTACTATGTATTCAATTTATATAAGTGTCCCACGTGTGCTTGAAAGAAACTATACCCTCGATTATTGTGCGTGGCATTCTGCACATATGTCCATTAAATCAAGTTGTTCATCACACTGTTCAACGCTTCCATTGCTTTACACTGAGGGTATTCATGTTTCCCTGCAGTTTAATTTTGCTTTATATATTTTTAACTATTTCATTAGGGGTATACACATTCAGAACCACTGTAGCTTGCTGGTGAATTGGAACAGTTTATTATTAAAAAGTGAGCCAAATATAATATATTCCTTAACAATGCTCTCTGTTACTCTTTTTATTTGTTGAATAGTAATATAATTATCACCTCCACTTCCAACCATGATCAAATAACATGGATAGGATTTACCCCATAAACTGTTTCAGACATTGGACAACAGCAGTGCAGAATTGTGATTCCCCAAGTGAGGGAAATAAATGAAGTGAGCCCTACTTATCTCCTTGGCTTTCTGCCTGGGAGGCACACTCTAGAGCAGGGAGAGGAGTCCCAAACAGAGCACCGAAATCTCACTAGTTGAGGAGAGACTAGAGAGATCAGGGAGACCGAGGCAGCTGGAAACTGTAAGGCAGAGTTGCAGAAAGGAGGGAGATACACAGAAAAAAGGGTTGGGAAATCTGCTTAGGGTTCCTTAAGTCTTTGCTGAAGACTAAAGATGCATACATGTCGGATGAAGCTCCATGAGTCAGGGAAAGGGCTGCAATGAAAGGACGCTACACAATAACTTGAAGTTGTATGAAGAAATAAAAATCTGGCCTGGCACGGTGGCTCACACCTGTAATCCTAGCACTCTGGGAGGCCGAGGAGGGAGGATCGCTTGAGCTCAGGAGTTCGACACCAGCCCGAGCAACAGCAAGACCCTGTCTCTACTAAAAATACAAAATTTAGCTGGGCATCGTGGTGTGCACCTGTAGTCCCAGCTACTTGGGAAGCTGAGGCAGGAGGATCACTTGATCCCAGGAGTTGGAGGTTGCTGTGAGCTAGGCTGACACCATAGCACTTTACTCAGGACAACAGAGTGAGACTCTGTCTCAAAAAAAAAGAAGGAAAAGAAAAAGAAAATAAATCTCTCGTAAAGGTAACTACATGGGCTAATAGAAAAGCCAATATTATTGTATTTTTTGGTTTGTAAGTCCACTTTTCATTTCCTACATGATTAAATAGACAAATGCATAAAATGATTATAAATCTACATTATTGGGCACACAATACAAAGATGTAATTTGTGACAATAAAATAAAGGGGGACAGAGCTGTACATAAGCAGAGTTTTATATGCTATTTTCTTTTTTAGACAGCCACAGAAGCTGTGAGAGTTTTGTATGTTATTGAAGTTAAGTTAGTATCAATTCAAACTAGAGTGTTATAAATTTAGGATGTTAAATGTAATCCCCATGGTAATCATAAGGAAATATCTAAACAAATGCATTTACGCAAAATAAAAATTAAAAATATACACAAAAGAAAATGAGAAGGGAATAAAGAGAACTGGAGTAACTATACTAAGATCAGACAAAACAGACTTTAAGTCAAAAACTGTCATAAAGGACAAAGAAGGACATTATATGATCAATTCAACAAAAAGATAGAGTAAGACCCCATCTCTACTAAAAACAGAAAAAATTAGTTGGGCGTGGTGGTGTATGCCTGTAGTCCTAGCGACTCTGGAGGCTGAGGCAGGAGGATCACTTGAGCCCAGGAGTTTGAGGTTACAGTGAACTATGATAACACCACTGCACTCCCAGGTCGACGGAGTGAGACTGTCTCAAAAAAAAAAAAAAAAAAAAAGGGTGGGAGGGGGAAAGTTAGCCAGGTATTGTGGTGTGCCTGCATCTGTAGCCCCAGCTATTTGGAAGGCCAAGATGGGAGGATCCTTTGAGCCCAGGAATTCAAGGCTGCAGTGAGCTATGATCCTGCCACTGCACTCCAGCCTGGGTGACACAATCAGACTCTGTCATTCATTCATTCATAAATAAATAAATATGTAAATAATAATAAAGGATTTGAATAGACATTTCTCCAAAAAAGATATGCAAATGGCCAATCTGCACATGAAAAGATGCTCAACATTAAGTCAAAACCACAATGAGATACCACTCCACATCTACTAGGATGGAATGAGAATAATAAAACAAAATAGCAACTGTCGGCTAGGTTGTGGAGAAATGCGAATCTGGTGCATTGCTGGTAAGAATGTAAAAATGGTGCAGCTGCTGTAGATAAGAGTATGGTGGTTCCTCAAAAAAATTAAACAGAATTATCACATGATCCAGCAATCCAACTCCCTGGTATATACCAAAAGAATGGAAAACAGGGCTGAAACAGACACTTGTAGGTAATGTTCAGTGCAGCATTATTCACAATAGCCAAAAGGTGCAAACAACCCAGTATCCACCAATAGATGAACAGATAAACAAAATGTGGTACAGCAGTCCTCACTTATCCATAGTTTTACTTTCCAGGATTTCGGTGACCCATGGTCAACCAAGGTCTAAAAATATTAAATGGAAAATTACACAAACAGTTCGTTAGTTAAATTTAGTGTTGTTCTCAGTAGCATGATCAAATCTCGCACTATTCTGCTCCCTCCTGCCTGGGATGTGAATCATCCCTTTGTGCTGCATATCTACACCATATATTCTACTGCCCATTAGTCACTCAGGAGCCGACTTGTTTATCAGATTGCAGTGCTTGTGTTCAAGTAACCCTGGTTTTACTTAATAATGGTCCCAAAGCGCAAGAGTAGTGATGCTGGCATATTGTTACAATTGTTCTACTTTATTATTAGTTATTGTTCTCAATCTCTTATTGTGCCTAATTTATAAATCAAATTTTACCGCAGGTATGTATGTATATATAGGAAAAAACATAGTATGTATAGGATTTGGTCCTATCTGCAGTTTCAGGCATCCACTGAGGGTCTTTCAACATTTCCTCTGCAGATAAGGGAGGGACTACTGTATATGCATCCCATGGAATATTATTCAGCTGTGAAAAGGAATGAAGGTCTGACACATGATACAATATGGATGAACCTTGAAAGTAGTACATCAAATGAAATAAGCAAGACACAAAAGGACAAATTATGTGATTCCCTCATATGAGGTACCTAGAGTAGACAAACTCAGAGAAAGAAAGTAGATTAAAGGTTACCAGGTGCTGGGAGGTGGGGAAAATGGGAAGTAAAACAGAATTTCTGTTCAGGGTAATAAAAAATTTGGAAACAGTGGAGATGGTAACATAATATTGTGAATATAATTGATGCCACTGAATTGTACACTCACAAATGGTTAAAATGGCAAATTTTGTTACATATATTTCACAACAATAAAAAATTTTTTAAAAAATTCTGAGGTTGGAGGACCACTTGAGCCCAGGAGTTCAAGGTTGCAGTGAGCTATGATCACGCCACTGTACTTCAGCCTGGGTGACAGAGCAAGATCCTGTCTCAAAAAACAAAAACAATCTCTTTGCCCTCAGCTGTCATTAAAAAAAAAAAAAGAAAAAAGAAAAAAAACTGGCAGTGAACCTCCCCGAAGCCTTACCAACTTGGTTCTTCCCTTATAAGTAATTCCCATCTTCTCAATTTTTAATCTGAAATAGTGACTACAAGTATTACAAAAGTGAAAAATAAGTTTTATGTGCACAAAGAAGGGGACAACTAACTCTTAATACTGCCCACTTTCTGGAGGGATAAGGATGATTGTGACAACAGAATGCAAAAAGAAATCTCCCACCAGGCATGGTGGCTCAAACCTGCAATCCTAGCACTTTGGGAGGCCAAGGCGGGAGAATGGCTTGAGGCCAGGAGTTCGAGACCAGCCTGAGTAAGAGTGCAACCTCCATATAAGAATAACATCTATTGG
>NW_012142523.1:1268222-1268675 GCF_000956105.1 Propithecus coquereli | reverse complement strand
TGATGTATTTACATCTCTCCCAATTCCTGACTGCTACCCTGTCCAAGTCACCAACTCTTTTCCTGGCTACTAAAACAATCCCCCTCTTCCTTGCCCCAGCCTGAGCAAGAGCGAGACCCCGTCTCTACTAAAAACAGAAAAATAAATTAGCCAGTCAACTAAAAATAGAAACAAAAAATTAGCCAGGTGTGGTGGCCCGTGCCTGTAGTCCCAGCTACTCGGGAGGCTGAGGCAGGAGGATCCCTTGAGCCCAGGAGTTTGAGGTTGCTGTGAGCTATGCTGACGCCACGGAATTCACCCTAGCCCGGGCAACAAAGCGAGACTGTCTCAAAAAAAAAAAACAAAAAAAAACACCACAATTGTCAAAGAAGAAAAAGAAATTGAGGCTCGGGTCACACACTACTGAGTAGTAACATTTCTGTAGTGCTACATATTTAAAAGTTTGAGATTCAT
>NW_012142523.1:1266788-1268172 GCF_000956105.1 Propithecus coquereli | reverse complement strand
GAAGATCTCCTGAGCCAGGTTACAGTGAGCTATGATTGCACCGCTGGACTCTAGCCTGGGTGACAGAATGAGACCCTGCCTCTAAAAAAAAAAAAAAAAGAGTAGTCTATGAGGGAATTTGGATTGAAAGAGAAGTGACACTGGAGGCTGAGGACAGAGAGCTGAATTTTGGAGCTAGGGATATTGAAGAAATGAAACTTTAGAGAAGATGCCCCTGATCATTCTGGAAAGTAGCTTGGGGAAGCAACAGCAGTAGTAGAGTCTTACAATGTACATGTCTTCATATCCTCTTGGCAAAGCCCAAGTGGACTTATTGTAAAAAAGTTCTAGGGGACAGCAGTGACCTCCCTTTGGGGTCCCTGATTATCCCTATGCCTGGAGACTACCAGGTAGAGGACAAGTTACTAAAGGCAGCACTGTGAACTGCTGTCCCCTATTACCTGACATAAGTTTTTTTATGACTCTGAGTCTGGGCTCTCCTGGAGGCTATCCTCTCCTTTGAGCAGAGCTGACCATGAAGCTGGAAGGGGAACCAGGTTGTGTTTCTTTAGTTACCATGGTGACAAGAAACTATCACAAATATTTGCTTATGACTTCACTGGAGAAGCAGGCAGGTAGGTTAGATTGAAAGGAGGAATATCTGCAGAAGTACATGTGGAATCAGCAACCAAAGGAAGACTGGGCTATCTCTCAGTGATCCAGCAGGCCAGGAGGCTTTTTCCATCATGTACTCTGCTACTTGCTGGGGCTAGGTCAAAAAAATCTGCAATACAAATAAACTTTTCCTAGCATCTGACTGCTCTACACTGTCTTTGGGTTTTCTTAGTCAAGGAACCATCTCAAAGTGAATTATACTTCCCATTTCTAGGGAATAAATGTCTAATGTTGCCATGCATTTTCTAGGATTTTGTACCAAGGAACTAGCAACAATAATACAAAATAGGCATGGGTGAATTATGTCCTTCCCAAATTCATGTGATGAAGTCCTAACCCCAGTACCTCAAAATGTGACTATATTTGGAGGCAGAGTCCTTAAAGAGGTAATTGAGGTAAATAAGGTTATTGGGGTAGGCCCTAATCCAATAACTGGCGTCCTGGTAAGAAGAGAGGGAAAACACCATGTGAACATGAAGACGGCTATCTAGAAGCCAAAGAGAGGCCTCAGAAGAAATCAACCCTGCCGGCCCCTTGATTTTGTTCTTCTATCCTCCAGAACTGTGAGAAAATGTATTTCTGTTGTTTAAGTCACCCAATCTGTGGTACTTTGTTATGGAAGCCCTAGCAAACTAATATAGGCCTTAACTGATAGATGAAAAAACTGAGGCTTAGAAAACACAATTGTCGGCTGGGCGTGGTGGCCCACGCCTGTAATCCTAGCACTCTG
>NW_012142523.1:1259748-1266148 GCF_000956105.1 Propithecus coquereli | reverse complement strand
AAAAAAACAAAACAAAACAGGGCGAGAGTAACTCCATGACAGGCTGAACTTCCTAGAGTAGGCCTAAGTCTCAGTCCCCCTCCCCAAACGCAGATCAGAACTGGCACCGGGCGCAAAAATTGAAAATCCTGAGGCTTGGGACCACCCAATCAGGGGTCAAAACAATCCTCCACTTTTAAAGGAACCAATGGACAAAGGGGGTAAGGGGATGGTGGGCTCAGCGTATCGTATGCCACCGGAGTGTCGTGCGCAACCAAAAATATAAAAGCTTCCCTTTTACCCCAGGGCGGGGTCCTGGTTCCTAGGGAGGCCATTGCGTTGGTGCTCTGGGACTTGGACCCTAGCTCGAGCTAGCAAATAAACTCCTTTGCCATTTACATCCTCGGTGACTCTGCTTCTCTGTTCCTGGGGCCGAGGGGAACCGGTTCTTACACCAGCTGTCCTGTATATGGGATGGGAACAATACCATTATACCTCAAGCTCACAAATATGTGCTTCAGGCATCCTGGACAGCTGCTGGCTCTAGGACTTTCCAAACCAAAGTGTTACGGTTTATGGTCTATATTTCAAAAACTATACCAAGTAGATTACCAATTACTTGAGGGCATCTGCCTAGAAGAGCCCAAAAGAGCTGTATGCGAGAGATCAGGGAACCAGCGTTTTCTTTTTAGGCAACGACGTGGCAATCTTCAAAGGACATGGGCCCTGGAATACCACTAAGCAGTCAATCTTTTCAAATTATGATCCTGGTGCTAAGCTGAGTGGGCTCTCCTCTTTGCAAAGGAAGACTTTCTAATGAAATGTTACTGTAGTTGCCCTGGTACTGAGAATGACCTAAGGCTTTAAATCAGGCAGAATAACTATTGGGCATATGAGCTTTACAACTCATCATGATGGATTAAGGAAGGTATTAAGGGTTCCTTAGAGTCACTGGGAAAAGAGATAAGAGATTAAAAAAACCTGTTATTTCCCAACATTTGGCTTCTTCCTTCAAGAATATAAGAAACCTATCTTCTCCCAGGCCGAAATGACTTTTTTCAGCTGGTCCCTCTTTGGACTCTCCACTAGGAATTCTCAAACAAATAAACATCAACAGAAGATTCTTCGGTTAAAACACAATAGCCACATATCAGTTAATTAAAAAGAAAATGGTAGGAGTGCACTGAGGTATAGAGCCCGCAGCGTTAGCAAGTTAGTTAGGTTTGATAATGTGCCAAGCTCTTTGTATATATAATCTCTAATCTTCAAAACAATCCTGAGAAGTGAGCATTATTCCCTGTTTTATAGATGAGAAAAATGAGACTCAGTGACAAGGCCAGGAAGTTAATTAAAGTCAACCCTGACCTGTTTGGTTCCAAATTTCAGGTTCTGTTCGTTTTGTAAAAAGAGAAGCTCACAGCCATTGGCAACAACAAATATATCAGAATTCTGAGTTGGGGTTTGTACTATTACTGATAAAGAAACAAATCTGCTCACGTCCTGGAATTTCAGGTAACCACACACTGAAATGTCTCAAAGGGTAAGAAGTCAATGATTCTTTTTTCCCTTTTTTTTTTTTTTTAGAGAGCAAGGTCTCCCTCGCTCTATCACCCAGGCTGGAGTACAGTAGTGCAGTCATAGCTCAAGTGATCCTCCCACCTCAGCCTCTGGAGTAGCTAGGACAACAGGTGCCTTCCACCCCAGTTAAACGTTTTTATTTTTACTTTTTGTAGAGATGGGGTCTATGTTACCCAGGCTGGCCTCTAATTCCTGGCCTCAAGTGATCCTCCCCCTTGGCCTCCCAAAGCATTTGGGATTACATGTGTGAGCCACCATGCCCGGCTCAGCTGTTTTATAGAATGCTCCACATTCTGGTTTTATGTCTTAAACTCATACTCCTATCCTCTGTATTTCCTGTAAAGTTTGGGGCTAGAATAGATTCAGGTTAAAATTATTTTTTGGTAAGAATATATATAGGTGATGCTGTGTTTCATATTGCATCATACCAGGAGGCACTTAATGACAGGTTGTGCACTATCTGATACTAAATTTGATAACATGATAACCAAATCTCTCTTCTTGAAAGTCATCTACAAATCCTAAGTATCCATTTACCTTAATTTTATTGTGACATGTTTCTTGAATATTATATATCTTATGTGTAAGAAATAAAGCACAACAAATAATCAACTTTAAAAAATAGACATTACCAATATTGTTGAATCTGTATGCTCTGTTCATTCTAACCAAATCTGACTTACAAAACTGCTTTTGTCAAGGTACCAACAACGTCCATATTACCAAATCTAATGGAAAGAAATTTCTGTCCTCTTCTTAACCCTTTGATAGTAGTTACTAATCACTGCTCGGCTTTCTTGGCACCATTCCCTACCTCACTCATACTTCTCAGTCTCTCTTGATGGCTCCTCCTGCCTACATCTAAATACTGGTTTCTATCTTCACTCTCTCCCTAGGTGATCTCTTCCAATGACAATTCCCAAATTTATGTCCCCAGCCCAGCCCTCTCCTTTGAGCTCCAGACTACCTACTTGAAATCTCCACTTGGATATCCAAAACTAACTTAATTTCTAACTTCCTCCTGCCACCGGCAACAACAGCAATACCATTTACCAGTTACTCAATCCAAAACTTTGGTAAAAGTCATTCCTGATTCCTCCCTTTCTCTCACCTCTTTAATCTATTGCTAAATCCTGTCACAGTTTTATTTCCAAAATATATCTTGATGTATTTACATCTCTCCCAATTCCTGACTGCTACCCTGTCCAAGTCACCAACTCTTTTCCTGGCTACTAAAACAATCCCCCTCTTCCTTGCCTTTCCCCCAAATCCATTACCACACAATAAAACTGGTGTACACGTCTCTCTCGCATTTAGAACAAAATCCTCTCGACAGCACAAGGCCTTGCCTACACCTCCAGCTCATCTTGTCTCATGCAACTCTTAAACCTCATTTATCACAGGCTCCTGTCACAATGACCCTCTCAGTATTGGAAACCCACCAGGTTGTTTCCTGCTGCATAGTCTTTGCACTTCCTGTTCTCTTTCTGCCTACAATGCTCTTTGCCAGCTCTTGAATTGCTGGGTCCTTCCCGTTATCCTCACCCAGAATAAGTTACCCTGTTTATTTCAGAACATCTGTTTTATTTTCTTCATTATACTAATTACGATCTGTGTCTGTTCTACATAGGATGTTAAGTTCCACAAGGAAGTGACCTTTCTTGTATCCTCAGCAACTGTATCATGTTACACAAACATTTGTTGATTGAATCACTACTCAAAAGTAATTATTATATACTTATGGAGCATCTCCATTGTCCCAAACACAAGGCCTAGCTATAATAGTTGCTTATAAATGTTTGCAGGATAGATTAGGTGGAGATGTGTATAGCCAAGAAACTTTCCTTGTGACTGGAGTAGAGGAGACCTTTCAAAGGTAGATTATATACAGATTTCCTATTAGAAACCCAGAAACCACAGGTTTCCTCCAGAAGTCATATGAAAATTGAATAAAAATACTACTTTATAAAAACTACAGGACGCATATCTCAAAAAAAAGCAGTTTAGACTGCTAAATCCAGTGACTGTCAATATTCATTCTATTTGACTTTCTAATTTGTCACTGATAATCACCTTTGCCTTCCTGAAACTCTACCCACAGTTCTGATAGCAACACCTTCTCCCAGTTCTTCTCTTACCTTTCCAACCACTCCTTCTCAGGTTTCTTATTGTGGTTCTCGGTCCAAAGCAAACCTCTCAACATCAGTATGCACCAAAATCTGACCTTTGGTCCTCTTCTCGGCAGGAGAATCTACACACCCCCCCCTCCAAACCATGATCTCCTTCTGCTTCAAACTCTACTTTTAAACCAAATCCCAAATCCCAATCATCACAACCTCCTGCCTACTAGCTATCTCCACCTCACTTTCTCCTTAAACCAGTTTCTTCTCCTATATTCCCTGTCTCAGAATTAATGCCTCCATCATTCACCTGGTGTTGGAGTCAGCCATGAACTTTCTCTTCCCCAAAGACAGTAAATTGATTTTTACCTACTACTCCAAATTGGTTGCTACTGACCACCTCCAATAACAGTGTTTTAGTTTACATCCTCACCACCTCTCACTTCTAGATCATTAAATCTTTGAGAGCACGAACGCTTTATCTTTGAGTCTATAGGACAGTGTTCCATCCAACATTTTAAACTTCAGTTTTCCAAAGGATCTGAAGTAGATTACAATAAATCCAAAATAAAAATAATAATATGGACTAGGAATATATAAATTTTTATAGAAAATGGGGAGAGAGAAATGCAATAAGCAGGATCCAGAGAATCACTGAATTATTAAAACTGAGTGGCATTTTGGCATGTCAGCTACCTGACAGCCAAATAAAGCCAAATGAGTATTTACGTAATTTTCATTATCCACGAAGAGAACAACACTCAAGTATATTTGGAAAGCAAACTGTTTCTGAAACTTGGCTTTAAGAATGAACACCTATGGCTTTAGGGTCTATCCTTTAGGCTTTGATTCCAGAACCAGAGAGGCTGGTAGCAACAGAGCATGCATAGCTTCACTCCAAATGGAATGAACTGGGGAAGAATAAAAATCTAGAGAATCTCACTCTGCTTGTCCCATACAACTGCACTTTATTAAACAAAATCCACAAGCTGAATTAGAAGGGATTTTTTTTTTTTTTTTGGTAGAGATAGGGCGGCTGTCCAGGCTGTTTTTTGAATTCCTGGCCTCAAGTGATCCTCTCGCCTTAGCCTCCTAAAGTGCTGGGATTACAGGTGTGAGCCACTGCACTGCTGATGATGGTGTCTTTTGAAGGATGAAAGTTTTAAATTTTGATTAAGCCATTATGTGTCTGCGGTTGCTTGTGTTTTCAATGTCATACCGAACAAACCATTGCCTAATCCAAAGTCATGAAGATTTATCCCTGTGTTTTCTTATAAGGGTCTCATGTTTTAGCTCTTATATTTAGATCTTTGATCCAGTGGGTTAATTTTTGTGTATGATGTGAGGGAGGGGTCCAACTTCATTCTTTTGCACATGGATATCTATTCCTTTTAGGCATTATATACAGCAATTAGCAAATTAAAATAATCAAAATAAATCAGTGATCCACATAGTCCACTCTTAATGAACCTATCTTTAATTGAGATACCTTCAATGTTAATGATTTCTGTGATTAAACCAACCTATTAAACTAATTATAATAACTTGCAGTATACAACAGTTCCTTTCCAGTGTCAAATTACTAATGTTCCATGTCATGCTAGGAGGGAACCTCTGTCAGGCACCAAGGAAGGCAAGGATCACAATGTTTCTGCCAAGTTTTACATTTGTGTACTCACTGCTAGCTGTGAAGTGGTCTTCTCAAGTTCATTCTGGAATGCTTACCAAAGTCTCTGGCCATGATGAAAATGTTGTATCTACTAAATCCAGACTAAAAACCAAGATATCCTATTTGAAAGATCTCCCATCTATCCCAAAGCCAATCTCTATAGAAGGGGCATTCGCAGGGAAAACTCACATTTGATTGGTAATGATTTAGTAGGGATTTGCTTAGCTTAGGCTCATGTAGAATCCCCACTTTAGAGGTGGGGAAACTGAGGCACAACTTGCAGAGAAGGACCCAGCTATTACGTGGGAGAGTCTAATCGAGGTCTTTCTGACAAAAGCCAATGTTTTCACCATTACATCTACCTTACTTAACAGCATACCAACCATAAGGGGACTTCTTTATTGTTTCCTGAAAGGGGTGGGCTCCCAGGAATGTCAGTTCTGCACTTGGATTCTACTATACTACTGCCTGATTCAATCTCTCCAATGAGGTGTGATCTAGTTCCTGCCATGAACAGAGGATAAAAATATCAGATGATACAAACACTAGTATGCAGAGAAAAAGTAGAAAATTGTAGGGACTGGCAGGCTGTCACTGCAAAGGAAAAACACAATCATTTGAGCTAATTCCCCTAGTTCTTGTTTTTGAGGCTCTGTGTGTGTATGGAGGAGAGATGGTGCTGGTGACAGCAGCATTAATGATACAAAGTTGTGTGAAACAGGATGAGCTGTAGGGTTTGAAAATCTAAAAGGTCAACATTATGTGAATGGACAGAATGCCTTTAAGAGTTTGTATTACAAAGAAATATCTAAGCTGGGTATGGAGGCTCATGCCTGTAATCCCAGCACTTAGGGAGACTGAGGTGGGAGGATTGCTTGAGGCCAGGAATTCAGGACCAGCCTGGATAACACAGCGACACCACATCTCTACAAAAAGCATTTGAAAAATTAGGTGGGGCCGGGCACGGTGGCTCACGCCTGTAATCCTAGCACTCTGGGAGGCCAAGGCGGGCGGATTGTTTGAGCTCAGGAGTTCGAGACCAGCCTGAGCAAGA
>NW_012142523.1:1256605-1257013 GCF_000956105.1 Propithecus coquereli | reverse complement strand
CTTGCCAAGACTACCACTCTACTTGAAGAACTTCCATAACCTCTGGGAAGATTTAAATGCTGATGACTTCTGCAATCCATATCTTATACCTGGAAGGAACATGGGTTCCTCTAACCATGTCTCACAAGCACTTCAAATGGTTAAAAAAAAGAAAAAAGCCATCATCTTCTCCATAAACCTGCTCCTTTTCTATTTCTCCTAATTCATGGTCCACAATCCCTTACCCGGAATTCTGAAATCAAAAGAGCTCTGAAAACAGGAAGGTTTTTAGTATATATGGCCTCAAAACACACTTAGCAGCAAAACCTGAACTAAACTGACATGAAACTGAAGTTCTAATTTATTCCACTCAATTAATATTTAAATGGGTAATATTTTTGCTACAGAAATATTAATAATATTTAATTA
>NW_012142523.1:1253582-1256555 GCF_000956105.1 Propithecus coquereli | reverse complement strand
AAAAAAAATTAGGTGGGTGTGGTGGAGTGAGCCTGTAGTCCTAGCTAGTGGAGAGGCTGAGGTGAGAGGATTGCTTGAGGCCAGGAGTTCGAGGTTATAGTGAGTGCTATGATCATGCCACTGCACTCCAGCCTGGGTGACAGACTAGCAGACTAGACCCTGTCTCAAAAAGAAAAAAAAAAAAAAAGGAGGAGAGGAAATAAAAGAAATATCTAGCACTGAGAGAAGGTACTGTGCTGTATGGATCACAAACAGGCACACTGAAAGTGGTGTGGTATTGGTGAAGAGAGCTACAGAGCGATTCCTAGTCTCGCTACTTAATACACTTAGTAATTGTACACTTCGGTGTCACTTATCTGTATCTCAATTTTCATACCCTTACCCTGTCTATGTCAGAGTCACAATGAAGATCAAATCAGGGTACTCTGTAAATAGTAAAATGCTATGCTGGTAGGGTAGGATCAGGTTTGGATATGGCTTTTCTAACTTTCTGAATTTCTCTCAGAGCTTCATGACCAGGAGATTCTATAAACAAGAAAACAGTATGAAACAGGTCTGACAGCATGAGGCTCTCAGGGTGTTATCTGCAAGGCCTGTCAGACCTGCCAGTCACTAAGACAACAGGAGAGACTCCTCTTCTACTGGACAATTTGGTCGGTCCACAATGGGGCCATAATAAAGCTGCTAATATCCTGGCAGCATCCTCACAGGACCAGGCTGAACAGCAATCACTCTAGGAAACAAAGCTGAATTTACAAAGTAGGTGGTTTAGCTAAAGGCCACCTGAGGAAAACTATCTTCTGCACACACCATTATATATTCAAAGCTCAGGGTCTAAGTGAAGTATGGCACACTGAAGTAATGAATTAACTAGAGGGTTGACAGTCCTAGTTCTCTAGTTCTCCAATCCTACCTCTCTCTCTCTTTTTTTTGAGACACAGTCTCACTCTGTTGCCCGGGCTAGAGTGCCTTGGTGTCAGCCTAGTTCACAGCAACCTCAAACTCTTGGGCTCAAGCAAACCTACTACCTCAGCCTCCTCAGTAGCTGGGACTACAGGCATGTGCCACGATGCCCGCCTAACTTTTCCTATATATTTTTAGTTGTCCAGCTAATTTCTTTCTATTTTTTTAGTAGGGACGGGGTCTCGTTCTTGCTCAGGCTGGTCTTGAACTCCTGAGCTCAAACGATCCTCCTGCCTCAGCCTCCCAGAGTGCTAGGATTACAGGCGTTAGCCACCACGCCCGGCCTAGTTCTCCAATCCTAATTCTCTCCTAGGATTTATTAGTCCTTTGGCCCTTGAGTGTATATGTAAATGCAATGCTCAGACATATGGAGCAGGGTAAAAGGTAGAGGGAAGACATAGCAGAGGACTAGGATAAGCCATAATCCAAACAATTTCTCCAAGAGAAAATTTCCAACTATCTCTTGTGAAGTGTGCAAAATCCGGTGGCTTTCACGTTCCTAGGGACACCCCACTGCCACCATCGCTAGGCGCTACCATGGACTAAAATTACTTAAAGTAGGGAACCCAAAGAGCTCAACTTCCATTTAAGCAAACCCAGAAATATTCACTGAATATATCCCAAGCACTTTCAAACATGTGTGTATCTGCATATACACCCATATATATACATCTATATATAACACACACACACACATTTCTAAATGGTTATCTCCAAACTGACTCAAATAGACATTGTATAAAGGTTTCTGCCTTTGGGAAGCTTTATAACTTAGTTTAGTCTCATAGCACTAAGAATATAAATGATAATGAATGTAACTGTACAATGAGTACAGAGGATGGGAGTGAGAACTATCATTACTGAATGGTAAGCTCTGAAGTGGTCTTCCAAGGCTAGATGGTTAATATTTCTGAAGGTAATGGGGGTGGGGAGGACAAGCAGTTCACCAGGAGCAAAGATCAGGAAATCAGAAAACCCAAGATCAGTTTGGAGAACAAGACCAGTTTGGTTAAAGAGGCATAAAAACAAAGGTCCACGCAGCAAAATGCCTCTGAAATAGAATACCAACCACAAGGGGACTCCTTTGTTATTTCCTGGAAGCAGTGTGCTGGCTACCTGGCCTCTATTCTGCAGTACCCTCTACTCCCAACCCTAGTGTTCAGACAAGAAGGGTTCTGCATTGTTTGAAGGCTGAACTGCACAAATGCCTCTGATTAGCTCTTCATTTTAACTTTTATTAAGGGCCTTTCAGAGCCCTTCTGACAAGTCAAAAGCAGGGATTTCTCTAACTTGTACGTATTAATTGAAAAAGAGCCATTCCATCCTGGCAACGGAGTGAGACCCTGTCTCAAAAAACCCCCAAAAAACAAAAACACTCCCTTCCCTCTCACACACACACCAGAAAAAGAGGGAGCTAGATTTGGAGAGGCAATTTCTAAGGCCCCATGTGGGGAGGGCCCAGGACAAGACTGGGGAGAAAAGCAAGGCAAGGCTGAAAGGCACAAAGAGAATCCTCTTCGACCTCAGAAGGCATGCCAGGGACAGTCATCCAATGTTGCCCCTCAAACTCTATCAACTCCTTCTAACATGATACAGTGAAAAGAGCACTGATTTGGGAGTCAGGTGAACTGGGTTCCAAACCCAACTGCACAACCATGGGCAAATTAACCACTATTTTGAATCTCACTTCTGCCCCTCTAAAATGGGGATAATAAACTCTACAGGACCCTGTTGGATTAATGAGGTAATGCGAAAGTATCTAGGGCCTCAATGCTGAATCAATAGTATTTTCTTTTTCATCTCAGCTCATATAGTGAAAGGCCTCAATTCCTCATCAGGGCAATTTTCAAGAAGTGAGGGACAAAGAAGAGAATTATATTTTTTTGCTTTCTATTAAACAGGTGGTTTTTCCTTTTCCTTCCTTCCAATACTCTAGCTTCCTTCTCTTAATCTTTATCCTTCTAGTACGTCTTCATTCCCTTAAAAGCTAGACTTTAAGAACCAATGAGG
>NW_012142523.1:1246121-1251982 GCF_000956105.1 Propithecus coquereli | reverse complement strand
ATACCTAAAAAAACATAGAGTATATCTGTGTATTAACATTTCATAGGATGAGTATATTAAGGGAAAAAAGGCCTAAAAAGGCTCCTTAGGAGGGTGATTAAAAAGAAAAAAGGCTGAGAAACACTGACATAAGGGATTAGGGATCTGTATCAATATCTTCACAGCTTTTCAAGCCAGAAACTTGGGAGTCACCCTTCCTTGACAACTCCATCTCCTTTATCCTCAGCCCCATATCCAATAGAGTGGCCAGCTTTATTTCCTAAATATTTCTGGACTCTGTTTCTTTTTCTCTACTTCTACTGCCATTGCCCTACTTCAGGTCTTCACAATCTCTTGCCTAGACTTTATAGGAGCCTCATCAACTTGCCTCTTCTCTCTTCACGCTTAAACTTTTTTTTTTTTTGAGACAGAGTCTCGCTCTGTTGCCCGGGCTAGAGTGCCGTGGCATCAGCCTAGCTCACAGACCCTCAAATTCCTGTGCTCAAGCGATCCTCCTGCCTCAGCCTCCCAAGTAGCTGGGACTACAGGCATGAGCCACTGTGCCTGGCTAATTTTTTCTATTTTTAGTTGTTTCGCTAATTTCTTTCTATTTATAGTAGAGACGGGGTCTCACTCTTGCTCAGGCTGGTCTGGAACTCCTGACCTCGAGCGATCCTCCCGCCTCGGCCTCCCAGAGTGCTGGGATTACAGGCGTGAGCCACTGCTCCCGGCCCACACTTAAACTTTTTAAGACAGTTTGCCTCTCCTCTCTCATTTCTTAGCTTACTCCAATTTGCTTCCATGCCATCAAAACTGTTTTTATAAAGGCCATTGAGCAAGTACATGATGCTAAATTCTACAGACACTTTCAGTCCTTTTTTTGCTTGTCCTCTTGGCAGCACTCAATCCTGACAACTATTTCCTTCTTGAAATAGTCTCTTTCCCTTGGTTTTGTAGATACCAATCACTCCTTGTTTTCTTCTATCAATTCTGGCTGCTGTTTCCCTTCTTTCTGCACATTAAAGCTCTACATTAGAGCTCTCTTTTTAGCCCCTCTCTCATGACACACATTTTTGCTAGACGCTATCAGTGACTCCCACAGTTTTAGTTATCATATATAGAGATAAACAGATAGATGATCAAACCTTTATCTCCATTCCCAGACCTCACTCTTGAGCTCCAGACTTCTATATTCAACTGCTTTTTGGATACCTTCCCTTACTGTCAGAGACACCTCAAAATGTCCAAATTTAAATTTATCTCAGCTAACAGCATCAATATCCATTCTGCTGCTGCTCAAGGCAAGAGACCTAGGAATCATGTGTAGTATTCCCCTTCAGGCCCCCCAGCTTCGGCCACCAGATGAAATCAATAACCAAGTCCTGCTCAAATTCCTAACTCTCTTATTCCCTACTATTAACACCTCAGTTGCTGCCATTATTGTCTCTTGCCAAGACTACCACTCTACTTGAAGAACTTCCTAGTTGGAATCTCATTGCACTCTAATACAGTCACCTAGAGAAATCCAAGTTAAAAAAAAAAAAGATACATATATATTAATATATATAAATATCATGTCACTTCTGAGATGTAAAATCCTTCAAAAGCATTTCACTGTCCTCAGGATAAAGTTGAAACATCATTCCCTCATGCTACCAACCCATCTAGCCCACCAACCATTTGCTTCTGAAATACTCATTCCCCCTCCCACCCACCAATGAGAACTCCTATCAATAAGTCAGGTCTTGGCCTAAAGACCTTCCCTGATTCCCCTAGGCTGCAGTGGACCCCCTTACCGTATGCATCCACAGCACTCTGAGCTGCTCTGCCCAAAATACTTATCATTTTCTACTGGTCTCCAAAATACAGGACACATAATCAACTGGAGTGTGGGAAGAGAAACATAAATACATAGAGAAACCTTACTAATATTTAATATACCTATTAACCTATTAATACTGACAACTTTCATCTGTTGGTCAGATGGCCAAGTTTTCCTGAAGGAAGACTGGGAGTTATTCCAAGCAGGTGATGTGATGATACTAGTTCATTCACATTTAACATACTGCATCATGTTGTAGTCTGTGTGCCTGGCTGGGTGGATACACAAATTATCTAGTTTGAACTAAACTAACACTCACAAAACAGATAAGTGGTTTAGAGTGCTGTCAAGAAACCTAAGGGATGCCTGGTCTGAGTGCAGTAGTGTTTACACCTAATTGATCACAACCAGTTACAGATTCCTTTGTTCCTTCTCCACTCCCACTGCTTCACTTGACTAGCCTTAAAAAATAAAGAGAAAAGACCAGCCTGAGCAACATAGCAAGACCACCGTCTCTACAAAAAATAGAAAAATTAGCCAGGCACGGTGGCACATGCCTGTAGTCCCAGCTAATCGAGAGGCTGAGGCAGGAGGATCCCTTGAGCCTAGGAGTTGGAGGTTGCAATAAGCTATGATGATGCCACTGCACTCTAGCCTGGACAACAGAGCCAGATCCTATCTCCAAAAAAAAAAATTATAATACTTTGTGACCCTTAGTCCAAATGTATACTATGCCTAAAAATA
Organism: Propithecus coquereli; assembly: GCF_000956105.1. NCBI lineage: Eukaryota > Metazoa > Chordata > Mammalia > Primates > Indriidae > Propithecus > Propithecus coquereli. The sequence continues at coordinate 1,249,437 of NW_012142523.1, read as the reverse complement.
ATACCCACTGCATATATGGTTATCAGTAAAATATTTAAAAATCTTTGTCTTCATCCCTTTAAAATGTTTTTTAGATACACAGAACTTTGTAAAATACATAGACTAAGAAATATTTTATAAAGTACACAGATATTAATTGAGGCAAAATTTACAAATAAAACAGACAATTCATAGGCTATATTTGACCTCAAATATCCTACCCTTAATTAGCTTAATGTTTTCAGATTTTAAAAATTAACTTGTAACATTACGAAGCAGTTAATATCATGTGGAAATCCAGATGTACAGCTTCAAAAAAGAGAGATTCTGAAAAAGGATGAGAAATCACACAATTAGGCAACACTAGAGCCACATTCCCCCATGGCAACAACTGGCTGGAGCTCAGTAGCCAGGGAATGGGGCTCTCCAGTTCATCGTCAGACTCCATTTGGTCTATTTCATTCAATTACTCACTAGAATGTAAACTCCAGGATTTCACCAGAAAGATAGATTTTTGTCTGTTTTGTTCACCACTGTATTCCAGGGCCCAGAACAGTCTCTGGCACATAGGCTACTCCATAATCATTTGCTGAAAATTAAGAACTGTTGCCTGCCTGGTCCCTAAAAGTATGAGCTTCTGACAAGTATTCCTAGTATGTTTCTGTCTTCCCCTCAAAGACTATTTGATTTATCTTTACATTTAATATAGGGACCGGGTGAGGCATGGTGGCTCATGTCCGTAATCCTAGCACTCTGGGAGGCCGAGGCGGGAGGATGGCTTGAGCTCAGAAGTTCAAGACCAGGCTGACCAAGAATGAGACCCCATCTCTACCAAAAATAGAAAAATCAGCTGGGCGTGGTGGTACACACCTATAGTCCCAGCTACTCAGGAGGCTGAAGCAGGAGGATCGCAGCTTGAGCCCAGGAGTTTGAGGTTGCAGTGAGTTATGATGACACCACTGCACTCGACCCAGGGTGACAGAGTGAGACTGCCTCAAAAAAAAAAAAAAAAAATCTATATGGTCTGATACATTGTAAGCACTTTGTTTACTAAGTGATTAATAGCTATTATCACTTACTGAATACTTACTATGTTCCAAGAACCATGCTAAAATGTTTTACGGGCATTACCTCATTTAATTCCTATAACAATCCTATTATCCCTATTTTAGAGATGAGGAAACAAGGCTCTGGAGATTAAGTAAATGGTCAAAAAACTGATTATACAGAATGAAGTAACTATAATACAAGAAAGGATATGAAAAGGTAAGACAGACTGTTCCTTACTAAAGCAGTCGCTCTCTATCATCTTTTAGAGCGTAATTATAAGAAAAAAGAAAAAAAGAAAGGTAAGAAGAAAGTGCTATATAATTCGGCCAGGCGTGGTGGCCCATGCCTGTAATCCTAGCACTCTGGGAGGCTGAGGCAGGAGAATTGCTTGAGCTCAGGAGTTCGAGACCAGCCTGAGCAAGAGCGAGACTCCGTCTCTACTAAAAAAATAGAAAGAAATTAGCTAAACAACTAAAAATATATATAGAAAAAATTAGCCGAGCATGGTGGTTCATGCCTGTAGTCCCAGCTACTCGGGAGGCTGAGGCAGGAGGATAGCTTGAGCCCAGGAGTTTGAGGTTGCTGTGAGCAAGGCTGACGCCTCAGCACTCTAGTCCAGGCAACAGAGCGAGATTCTGTCTCAAAAAAAAAGAACAAAGTGCTATATAATTCAGAAGGAGAGTACGTTTCCAATGTGTATAATGTATTTGGGAAAAGTTCATGAAGAAGGGAGCATTTAAAATAGATCTTGAAAAACAGGAGAGATTTCCATATGAAAAGATAGGTGGGGAAGGACTGCTTTTGCCACTTTCTCCACAAGGAGTGCTTAAGCACAAAGGAGGTAGTTTGAGTGGAATTCAGGCTATGTGGATAAATGCTAAATGAAATAAGGCTAGAAAAGTCAGCCAGGTACAGTGGCACACATCTGCGGAGGCAGAGGTGGGAGAGTCACTCGAGCCCAGGAGTTTGACGGTGTGGTGTACTATGATCTTGCCTGTGAACAGCCACTGCACTCCAGCCTGGGCAACATAGTGAGATTCCATCTCTTAAAAAAACAGTCAGGAGAAGGAGGCCACAATGGGGGAGTGAGTTTGATGCTTGTGGGACACTCAGGTAGTGATCAACGGTTTAGTCCCTTCTCTGAAAGTAGCTGTTACAAACTGGGGGGTGGCTGGACTAGGCCAGAGAGAAACTAAAAGAGATGTGTTCAGTTACTTCCTGCCCAGAAGGGTTCAGTTAGAAAGGTTTTGTTACTTGCAACCAAAAGCAAACTAGACTTGGTCTTCATTATCCTATTTAAGTCTAGAAATAGGAAAGTTCTGAAGTTGGCTAATTCAGCAGCTTAAAAACATTATAAAGAGATGTTCTCTACCCTCACCCTCAGTGGCTGACTACCCTCATTCTCAAAACTGCCTGCTGTTATTTATAAATTCTGCCTCACAATCCGAACATTGCTAATGGCAATTTCAGAGTCAGAAAAGGGCTCTTTCCTTGCCAAAGCCAGAGCACAGCCCTTAATAGCCCATATTTTGTGCTATTAAGAACTATACTTAAGTGGCTCCTCCATTTACTAGCTGTGACCTTGCTCAGGTTACTGAAACTGCTCTTTTTTTTTTTTTTTTTGAGACAGAGTCTCACTGTGTTGCCCAGGCTAGAGTGCCATGGCGTCACCCTAGCTCACAGCAACCTCAAACTCCTGGGCTCAAGCGATCCTCCTGCCTCAGCCTCCCGAGTAGCTGGGACTACAGGCATGCGCCACCATGCCCGGCTAATTTTTTCTATGTATTTTTAGTTGTCCAATTAATTTCTTTCTATTTTTAGTAGAGACGGGGTCTCGCTCTTGCTCAGGCTGGTTTCAAACTCCTGAGCTCAAACAATCCACCTGCCTCGGCCTCCCAGAGAGCTAGGATTACAGGGGTGAGCCACCGCGCCTGGCCTGAAACTGCTCTTATGCTTCAGTTTCCTGAACTAAAACATGAGAATCTCAGAATTGAATGAGTTAATATATAAAGTACAGCCATACCTTGTTTTGTTGCAGTTTACAGATACTATGTTTACTTTTTCTTACAAATTGAAGGTTTGTGGCAACCCTGCATTGAGCAAGTCTATCTATTAGTGTCATCTTTCCAACAGCATGTGTTCACTTTGTGTCTCTGCGTCATATTTCAGCAATTCTCACAATAGTCCAAACTTTTTCATTATTGTTTTATCTGTTATGGTGATCTGTGATTGGTCATCTTTGATGTTACTATCATAATTGTTTTGATGTACCATGAACCACGCCCAT
>NW_012142523.1:1187938-1245559 GCF_000956105.1 Propithecus coquereli | reverse complement strand
TAAAATAAAATCAAAAGCTAGAAATGATTAAAGCTTAGTGAGGGAGGCATGTTGAAAGCAAAGACAGGCCGAAAGTCAGGGCCTCTTGCACAGTGAGACAAATTGTGAATGCAAAGAAAAAGTTCTTGAAGGAAATTAAAAGTGCTACTCCAATGAATACATGAATGAAAAGAAAGCAAAACAGTCTTATTGCTGATATGGAGAAAGTTTTAGCGGTCTGGATAGAAAAATCAAACCAGCCACAAAATTCCCTTAAGCCAAAGCCTAATACAGAGCAAGGCTCTAACTCTCTTCAATTCTTTGAAGGCTGAGAGAAGTGAGGTAGATGCAGAAGGAAAATGTGAAGCTAGTAGTGGTTTGTTCATAAGGTCTAAGGAAAGACCGTCTCTCTAACAGATTTTCAAGTAGAGAAAATAGCCTTCTGTTGGAAGATGCCATCTACGACTATCACAGCTACAGAATTAAATGCCTGGCTTGAAAGGACAGGCTGACTCTCTCGTTAGGGCGTGATGCAGCTGATGACTTTAAGTTGAAGCCAATGTTCATTTACCACTCTGAAAACCCTAGGGCCCTTAAGAATTATGCAAAATCTCTCTGCCTGTGCTCTATAAATGGAACAAAGCCTGGATGACAGCACATCTGTTTATAGCATGGTTTACTGAATTTTAAACCCATTGTTGAGACCTACTACTCGGAAAAAGAGACTCCTTTCAAAATATTACTGCTCATCCACAATGCACCTGCTCAACCAAGAGGTCTGATGGAGATCGACAATGAGATTAATGTTGTTTTCAAGTCTGCCAACACAACATCTATTCTGCAGCCCATGGATCAAGGAGTAATTTCAACTTCCAAGTTTTATTATTTAAGAAATACACTTCGTAAGGCTATAGCTACAGATCTGGGCAAAGTAAATTGCAAACCTTCTGGAAAAGATTCGCCTTTCTAGATGCCATTAAGAACATGCTTGAGTCATGCGAGGAGGTCAAAATATTAACATTAAAAGGAGTTTGGAAGTTGATTCCAACCCTCAAGGATGACTTTGAGGAGTTTAAGACTTTAGTAGAGGATGTAACTGCAGATGTGGTAGAAACAGCAAGAGAACTATTACAGAATTAGAAGTGGAGCCTGAGGATGTGACTACAATCTCATGATCAAACTTGAATAGATGAGCTTCTTCTTAAGGATGAGCAAAGAGAGTGCTTTCTTGAGAAAGAATCTACTCCTGGTGAAGATGCTCCGAACATTGTTGAAATGACAATAAAGGATTTAGAATGTTACGTAAACTTAGTTGATAAAGCAATAGCAGGATTTGAGAGGACTGAATCCAATTTTGAAAAAAAGCCTAGTGTGGGTAAAACACTATAAAACAGCATTGTGTGCTACAGAGAAATCTTTCGTGAAAGGAAGAATCAGTTGATGTGGCAAATTTCATTGTTGTCTTATTTTATGAAATTGTCACAGCCACCCCAGCCTTCAGCAACCACCATCCTGATCAGTCAGCAGCCATCAACATTCAGGAAAGACCTTGACCAGCAAAAAGATTATGACTTGCTGAATAGCAATTTTTACCAATAAAGTACTTTTCATTAAGGTATGTACATTCTTTTAGACATAATGCTATTTATTGGACACTTAATAGACTACAGCATAGTGTAAATACAACTTTCATATGCACTGGAAAACTAAAAAATTCATGTGACTCACTTTATTATGATATTCACTTTATTACAGTGGTCTGGAACCAAACCTGCATTATCTCTGAGGTATGCCCATACCTAGAAGAGTACCTAGCACACAGCAAGTTCTATACAAGTGTTGGCTATTATTATTATGATAGCTTTCACATGTCTTTTTTTTTTTTTTTTGGTTTTCACATTTTGGTAAAACCTGGGTTAAAATACACACTGGCAAAAAATAAAAATAAAATAAAAGCTGGCAAATCTCTTTTAAATAAATAAGGCTTCTCCAGAAGTCCCCCAGGCTTCCTTTCACATCAATTAGCCAGAACTACATCATATGCCCATGCCTAAATCAATCACCGTCTAGGAAGACAGAATTACAATGATTGGTTTAGAGTTTACATCAATACCTACACATTGGGGCTTGAGAGGGGTGGCCAGATTCTCAGTTAGTTAATCAGTAGAGATGGTGATAAGACAACCCGTGTCTCCCAGGATTTATGAGGTTGTAGTCTCTGCTAGCCAGGGTCAGATTAAAGCAACGTCCAGGGCTGCAAGCATCACTCCTACAAGAGCTCCTGATACAGAAAACTACAGCTACTGAGATAGATAGCCTATCAGTCTTATCATTCAACTGAGGATTCTGGAAACCAGAGTGCTTAAGGGAAAGAAACTAACATTATTGAAGGTGGAAAAGAATCTGTCCTGATAATTATAGAGCCCTTACTAGGTTCCAAACATTGTATTATCTTATTTAATCCCCATATACCTTGATAACACTGCCCCTCCCCTCCTTTCTAAGGATAAGAAAAGGAAGGCTCAGAAAGGGAGAAAAACATTTATTTGTGGACTGTGCTAGAGGCTATCCACATGCATTGTTGCATTTGATATTTAAGTGACTTCTCTGAATGAGGGCTAGGAGGTGGCAGGCCCTATTATAATACTAGATCTGATTCTAAAGTCATTGCTTTGCAGCTCAAGGCATTAGTTTCCTCAGGATCAGAGATCTTACAAAATTCAATTCCAGAATTTCATTTAGCTCCCCCAAACACAATAGTTGGGGTTAGCAATTTACTCCACATTTTTTTAGTTTCATTCAGACTAAAGACTTCAAAGTGGACCCATACACAAAAAGCACCTTTACAATACTAAGGTTAAAAGCTTTCTTTGCCTTTCTTCCAGCCCAACCACTAGAGGGCTAGATCATAAAAAACAGCAGTTATTAACTACAGCTCTGGAGTAGCCACCAACTGTGTGACCTTGGGTAAGTTACTTTACCTCTCTAAGCCTCAGTTTCCTCATCTGTAAAACCGGAATAATGGTAGTATCTTACCGCATTAGGCTGTACAAATTAAGTAAAACAACACATGTAAGGCAATCAAAACAATGCCTGCACTTAGAAAGAGCTTAGCAAATTTAAGTTTGTATTGTTGTGAAGGAACTACCACTGCTGGTTCTGTCTCTAAGCCCAAAGACTCGGCCATGATATTCTCTCCGAGCAGAGGCCTTGCCAGCCAGAGGCCCCTCAGAAAGATCAACAGGTCGCTCCTTTTCTCCTAGCCAGGGCCCGTCCAGAAACCTTAAGTCCCCAACCTATATGTGGCCAAGACGTCTTGGCCTTTGGTTATCAACCACTACGACGGCTGTCACTTTGAGCCCAACGGAACCACACTATTTCCGCCCCAGCTGTTAGTTCTCCTGGCCTTCAGCGGCCCAAGCTGCCCTCGGCCTGGCTGCCCCTGGTTACACCGGCCTGGAGGTGATTCGCCTGGCGTTCCCTCAACAGAGGACTCTACCCTGCGACGCGGGTAGGACTTCCCTGAGTTCAGGGAAGCCACCGAATCTAGTCAAGACGCGCGTCAGCCAAACACAAGCCAGGAGAAGGCTTCCTTAGCGTGGCCCAGGCCTGCCGCTGGGAGCCCGTCCCCCAGCCCAGTCTGGGCGCAGGGCGGAGAGGAGGCCCCTTTCTAGCCCCCGGGAACACGTGGACTCCTGCCAGAGGCCACCACGTGGGGAGCTTTAGGCGTGCCAAGGTGTCCCCGGAACCAGCCCCCAAGGACTGCTCCCCGCGCGGGCCCTAGTCCGGCCCCAAACTGGCCTGAGGGGCACTCCCGGCCTGGCTTCTCCCCTCAGACCTATCTAGAGGGGATTCAGAAATCTTTCGCAGACCAGAGACAGGCTCTCGCCAGATCCCAAGCCTCGAGTCTGCCTGAGCCCCAGTACCCAACTGCCTGGTTTCCTTACTCACCCATCGCGGCTCCGCTCGCTCAGACTTGGCGGCGGCAGCGGCGATAGCTTCAGCGGCAGCTTCAGCAGACAATATGGCGGATCTGCAGGACGGCAGCCCGAAACGGACAAACCAGTTAACACCCAACCCTGGAACGAAACGCGTTCTTGGCCCCACCACCTGCATCACACCGAAGGCGGGCACTTAAAGAGACCACAGCCTGTAAAGGTAGGGAATGGAAGTAAAATATAAAAGGAGTGGCTGGAGAGAGACTGGGAGGGATACTTACGAAAGAAAGTTCAATGTGTCTAGGAGTTCTCAGCTGTTTCTGCTATTATTTCTTCTTCTCATTTTTATCTTTTTCGCTGGCAAGTTTGTAGAGCAATATTTCTTCTTTACAGTGAAGTCTCCTCCCCCAGAAATGTATCCCTTCCTTTCATAGTTAAAACAATGAAAGACTATGATAGATCTAAAACAATGGTAGATAAAACAATTATAGACCCTGAGCTGAATATGCATCATCTGGAGAGGGGAAGTGACTTGCTCAAGGCTAGAGAGCAAGGATAAAGAAGTCAAGACTAAACTCATTTTTTCTGATTGGGCCTACCACAGGTGGCTCTAGTTAAGATTGCAATCCTATTGGGAGATAAGAATTAGAAAAATAATGAGACTGTGCAGTATAGTTGACAGCGATTTCACAATCATTATTTCATCTATCCTCACAGCAAGCTCCTTGAGGGCAGGGGTTGGTTCTGTATTGCTCACCGCCCTATCTCCAGCATGTAGCACAGCATCTGGCGCATGGCATGTGCTCGGTAAATATTAATAATTGTTGAATAAACAAAAGAATGAACGGGACAATGACTTACACAGAGCAAGGGATATGATCTCCCCTTTTAGACATGAGGAAATTGAGATTCTTGGTGTTTGTGTGCCTTTTGTTTTTGTTTTGTTTTGTTTGAGACAGGCCCAGGCTGAGGGGCAGTGGCCCGATCATAGCTCACTATAACCTTGAACTTCTGGGCTCAAGCGATCCTCCTGCTTCAGTCTCCCAAGTAGCTGGGACTACAGGTGTGCGTCACCACACTTTGCTTATTTTTTTATTTTTTTGTAGAGATGGGGTTTTGCTATATTGCCCAGGCTGGTCTAGAACTTCTGCCCTTAAGTGATCCTCCTCCTCGGCCTCCCAAAGTTCTAGGATTACAGGCATGAGCCACCATGCCCAGCCTTGTGTGCCTTTTGAATCATAGAATTTATGGCTGGTACATATTAGGCCTCCTTTTCTTCATAATGACATGCTAATCCTCCTGTCCCCACTTCAACACACAGAGCCAGGCTATGTCTTCAACACATAGAGGGACCTATCTTTTGAAGCAGAATAAGGGACCTGGAATCTGGTCCCCAGAGTCTGTCTTAACAAATTGCCAATTCTGGTTGTGTGCCTGGCCCATGAACAGAAACAACTCAAAGGCAAACTCTAGGACTTAAGGTCAGGAAAGGGAGCACTGTATTTCTCTTCCTACTGCCATTGCTCAAGGTGAGACCTCATCACTCTCCTGGTCTATTTTGCCTGCCTCCTCGCTGGTCTTCTGCCTCCAGACTCTCCCACTCCCATCCACTATCTCCTTAAAGTAGAGACCTTACAGTGTTCCTCCTCTGCTTAGCCAGTTCCTACTGCCTGCCCTTAGGTAATGTTCAACCATTATAATCTGGTACACAGACTGGTCCTTTTCAGCTTCTTGGGCCACTCCCCACTAGGCAACCCAGTTTCCAATCATATTTGGGGAACCATTTTTATCCAAATATGTTCCTATCTTCTCTTGTGTCTTTGCATGTGCTGTTCCCTCTGTTGGAATGCAATGCCCTCCCTTCCCCCAAACCATGCTCACTTTCAAGACCCAATTCAACTCTCAGCTCTTCGGAGAAGCCTGTCTTTCCAGATAGTCAGGGTATTGTCCCCTCTGCTCCCACAGTGCCCTGAATACTCGTTTTCCTTAGCACTTCACACCCTAATTTGCTCACATGTCCATCTCTCTCTGTTGTCTATGGGACAGTATCTTCCTCATCTTTATGTCAGTGTCTAGCACAGTGCCTGCCTCAACAGAGGCACTGAAAACATTTGTTGAGATATCTGTCTCCCATACACCACTGTGAGCTCACCTGTGTGCTGTGGCCAACATGGGCTCAAGGAACGTGGGCTGAATAGATGAGAATGGCTGTGATGATCTGCATTTCCTCTCCTTCCAGCCCCTGAACCCTCCACCCTATGCCCGTAAGAGCCAGTGACACTCCAAGCAGCTTTGTTTCCACTCAAGCAATTGGCCCTGCTCACACCCACACCGTTGCTAGTCTAGGGCCATTGGTCTTCCCTGATCCTGCCTCTGCTTATCTTCCCCACCCCTTTCCTTTATCTTTCCTGCTCTAGGAACCACTTTCTGCTTACCCTTCCCAAAACACACCAGGATGTTCCAATTCTATGTGCTGGTGTTGATGGGATAGTGGTGAGCATAGCCGCCTTCCAAATCTACGTGCCATTGCATATGTCTGTTTCTCTCATTGAAATGCCTTTCCCCTCTCTTGTCCACCTAGTAACTGGCAAATACAACTCAGGCTGGGACTACAGGCTGGGACTATAGGCACGCACCACCACGCCCGGCTAACTTTTCCATTCTTTGTATAGATGGGGTCTTGTTATCTTGCCCAGGCTGGTTTTGAAATCCTGGCCTCAAGCGATCCTCCTGTCTTAGCCTCCCAAAGTGCTGGGATTACAGGCGTAACCAGAAATAAATTTATGCTCAGCTCTACCAATTCCACGGGCAGGTCACTATAACTCTCTGAGCTCCAGTTCTTCATCTATGGGAGTAACAGCACTTACCACCTGGGGTTGTCATAAAAGTTAGATTACGGCAAGGCCTGAAACACACAGACACCAGCATCTGGTATATGTGGCAAGCATTCAGTTGGTAGCTGTCACTGCTACCATGGCTTCTGGTGCCTCGTCATCTCCTCTTATCCTACCATTCTTCCTGGTGTCTAAAGGCAGAGCCCAGAGGCTTCAGAAGCCACATTTGGGGCTTTCTAGCCCAGAATCTCACACCTCTGCAATGTGCCTCACAGGCAAGAAGGGAAAAAACCACAGGACACAAGCTTGTTGGGAGTATAAAAATAGGACTTTTTTTTCCTTATTATCGCATCAATTATCAAAGAAACAGTACGTAACAAAAATACAAAGCTCTGGTGGATTTTTTTGTCTTTTTTTTTTTTGCCCCCCACCCACTCCTTCCCAACAGCCCCTTGCCAGGGAGCCCCTGGCCGAAGCCTGGATGCTGTCCCTGAGGTCACCCTAGGGCTCAGGAGAACCGGTGGTCCAGGTCTCTCTGGGGACTGGCCGAGTACGAGTAGGCCTTGCCCAATACCAGGCGGTCCCGAAGCAGTTTGAAAAAGGCATAGTAGTTGCTGAAGAGGATGAGGGCCAGTGAGATGGTTTGGTGCCACTTTTCAGAGGACATCAAGGAGTACAGCTGGTAGAAAATGACAGCGCCCTCCAGCAGCAGGAGGATGTTGAGGATCCGCAGGGGTTTGCTGAAAAAGAACTGCCCAGAAAAGGGTAGGCATGGGCTGGAAGGTATGCTCCAGAAACCTGCCTCTTGGATGGGGGTTCAGGGTAGGCCAGTGAAGGGGACAAGCTCTTGGGACCCCAGGCAGACTTGGGTGAAGAGGAAGACTTTGCAGGGTTGGGCATGGACTCTGCCACCTCATCTGCCTTTGCTTGTGGTGTTCCTCCTGGGAGGACTACCGCTTCCCACCTAAGTGGTTTAAGATCCTCTTCAACTTCTACCTCCTCCAGGAATCCTTTTTTGAGCAGTCTTACTTGCTCTCTCAAACTCTTTTTCTGGTCTAAAACTAACACCTTTTTATATGTCATCCTCCTGGGTATTACTGAGTCTGAACAAATTAGAAACTTATGACATGGGTGTGGAACATTATTATAGACTCTACAGCTTGAGTTACCTAATACTTCATGTGTAGCATCCCTAGTTAGGCTGGAAGCTATCAGGGGACATGGCAACACCTCACTCTTATCTGGGGTTTCAGGGCAAGGTAGAGTATAAGGACTCAAGAAAAATTTCTGATCAGTTCAAAAGAGTGCTAGGGATCTCAATTCTGCAGGGGCCAAGGTACCTAAACCTCAAGAACTGTTTACAGGATGGGAGGAGAAGTGGCAGGAGATGGGGTGCAAGAGACCAGATGCCAAGCTCAGCTCTGCATCTGACAGGCTGCAAGACTTTGGACAAGTCCCTCTCGGAGTCTCAGATTTCTCAACTGTGAAATGAAGATATCAGCCCAGATCATTGATTTCTCAAACTGTATTCCTTAGAGCCCCAGGTTTCAAGGGGGTCCCTTAGGGCTGGGCATAATAGCACACATCTGTGGTCCCAGCTACTGGAGAGGCTGGGGCAGAAGAATCACTTGGGCTCAGGAGTTTGAGACCAGCCTGGGCAACATAACAAGACTCCCATCTCAAAAAAAAAAAAAAAAAAAAAAATTAAAAATAGGCTGGGTGTGGTGGCTCACGCCTGTAATTCTAGTACTCTGGGAGGCCGAGGCAGGAAGATCTCTTGAGCCCAGGAGCTGGAGGTTGCAGTGAGCTATGATGACACCACTGCACTCTAGCCTGGGTGGCAGAGTGAGACTGTATCTCAAAAAAATAAATAAAGAAAGAAAATTAAAAAAAAAAGGGGGGAGTCCCTTAGGAACTACTGCAGGGGTGAGCAGGAAGTGAAGAGGGTTCCAACTCCTTCAAATAGAGCAGTGCCATGAGGTCCTATATGTACTGGACTCTGGTCTCTGTGTTGGAAAAAAGGATTTTGATAGTAAAATAAATAAAATGGAGACAACTAGCCTAGATGATTTTGAGCAGTCCTTTCCATGTCTGAGTCATGAGTCATTACCATTAGTTCCCAAGTGTCCCAGTAAGGGAACAAGTTAAACTCTCTAAGCAGATTTCAGTATCTGAAAACAGGGATAGCATAAGCCCTGGCATTTCTTTCAGATACAAGGTTCAGGGGAAGACTGAACAGGAGGGTATATGGAAAGGGCTTAGAATAGTGCCTGGCACCAAACAGGGAATGAGATAGTTATTATTTTCACTGCCAAGAACCCCTTTTTTTAATTGTATCATTTTCTCTCTCTCCATCCAATGTTTTGAAAGATCTGTTACTGAATAAGCTGCAGTTATTAGGTAACAATTTGTATGGATGTCCTCCTGCTGCGTGTGTGCATGTCTTCTTTGGATCTGGGAAATACCGAAAATACCCTTCTCTTGCTATGACATCACCTTCCTGCCCTGCTGATCCTCCCCCCTTCTACATCAGGCCCCACCCCTCCTTCCCAGGGGAAGAGACTCACGTGGAAGCGGAAGTGGGAGACGTCAGAGGGGATAGCCACGTTGTAGTGGCCCACTGCTTTGTAGACGTTCTTGCTGTGCTTCACCAGCACGCCCTGCGGCCACATGCATTCTTCAGTCCACCTGGAGGCACAGCCCAACAGGACCCCTTATCCCCAGCTCACCCATGAACGGGGGTACCAGAGATTGGGCAGAGGGTGATCACCAGGGCTCTACTCCCATTTCTATCACTTAGACACAGTGATTTTCCTTTTCTGGATCTCAGTTGCCTCTTCTGTAAAATGGGGTAAGAACCATGAGAAATTCACTGCAGTGGGAGTCACAAGGTCTAGGGCTGACCTACTTACCGAGGGATTGTCAAGAAAACCCTTTTTGCTCTCTGGATACGTGTGTTTCATCTGGTCTCACCTTTAGACTCTAACTGGTGCACCACACAGCTGCCTGAGTGGTCTTTGTAGAATACCAAGCTGAGCCTGACCTTCTTCTGCTTAAAACCCTTTAAAGGCTTCCCAGTGCCCTTGGGGTCAAGGCCCTAAGGATTTGGCATGACCTCTGACTTCCACAACTCCCACCACACAGCTCATGCTCCAGCCACTCAGAACAGTTTCCAATCCCTCCAGCACACCATATTTCTTCACGTCTCTCCATAAGCCAACTGGATTGCCCTTCCTGATGCCTTATCCTTCTTGTAAGCTCTTCATCATCTTTCAAAACCCAGGCTCCTCCAGAAAGCCTTGCTCAAACTCCCCAGAGTTCAGCATCCTTTCATTGTTCTCTGAATCTCCTGCCACATTCCCTAATGTTTGCCATTTATTTATTTCCCTGTCTGTATCTCCTCACTAGGCTAGAAGCCCTTGAGGTAGGGTATTTAATTCATTCCTGTGTCCTCAGAGGACGCCGCAAGACCTGACACAGAGAGGGCCCAGTGAGCACGTGAATGAGATGGCAGGAACAGAATGAACATTCTTCCAATGTCTTATGAGATCTCCCAGGAACCCCAAAGATCCTGGGCCAGAGGACTGAGAATCTCGGCCTAGAAGCAGCCCCCTTCTCAATCCCACACTCTTGCCTCATCGATTCATTCATTTAAAAAAGTTATCGTGTTATACACAACAACATGGATGAACCTCATAGACAAATGATGAATGAAAGCTGGACACTGGACTATCTACTGTACAATTTCATTAATATGAAGTTCTAGAATAGGCAAAGCTAACCTATGGCGAAAGAAAGCAAAAAAGTTGTCTTGGGGAGAAGAGGTCATTGTGAAGGGCCATAGGGAAGTTTTCTTAAGGGTGGAAATGTTCTATATCTTGATAGGGGTGGGTTACATGAGTGTATAAGCCCTTATCAAAACTCAAAGAATTATATACTTTAAGATTTGTACATTTCACTGCATGTAAATTTTGCCTTAAAAAAAAAAAGACTATATACAAAAACACAAAAATCTGCAGTGTATCTACCATAAGCCAGGCACTCTGTCACGAATGAGGAGACAGCTGAGTGCTAGACAGGTCAGAGCCCTGACCTCCAGTTTTTAGTCCTGGAATGGCAGGCAGGTAACCAAGCAAACACAGCAGAAAGCAGTAGGTGCAATGATCATGGTATTATGGCACACTGATGGGAGGAGAAAAACACCAAATCCATTCTGAGTGGTCACAGAAGTGTTTCCGGAGGAAGCAAAGTGCTAAAGGATAAATGGGAGTTAACCAGGAAAAGGATGGAAAGACCATTCCAAGCAAAAGACATATCACGTGCAAGTGCCTGGATGCACAAGCGCATAATGCACGAGGACCCAAAGAGGTCTGGTTTGCTGGGAGTAGAGTAAGAGTTGGGCGTGGTGAAAGATGAGGTAGAGAAGGGTGGCAGGACCCCGTTCATCAGCTGAGAAGCCACGGATGCACCACGGTGAGCCATGGATAGGCTTATCCTCATTTTCAACTGTGTTCTATCTTTCCACTCCTCCCTCTCCTCAGAGCCCAAGGCTAAGCCAAGCCTTCTTCTGGCCCATTCGGCAATGCCCAGTGCTGTTTCTGGACCTCCTGGATAGAGCCTGAAAGGGACCCTGACTGCATGAAGGGCCAACACCAGGACGCTTGGCACCTGTGGGCTCCCTTTGCATCTCTGCTCCCTGGTGGGGCCTGCTCTCTGCCAAGCCTTGTCCTGGGCCCAGCACTCAGATGTGCTTCAGAGGTGGTCCTGGCCTTGAGAAGCTTCCAGTCTAAAGGGAGAATACAGGCAGGAAAATTAGTAAAACCTGGGGTAAAAAGTACTTTGATAAAGGGCTCCTAAGCAGGGTGACTTCTACCTCTGCTGTGGGTACAGTGCCATCCTGTAGCTAGGTCTCTTCTGCCCAACTCATCCTATTTGTGTACATGGCTACCTCTCCCACCAGACTGTGAACTCATTAATAATCTCGTCTGTCATTTCCTCCCTGTGGCCCTTCCTCCCTGGCCGGCATTCACCATCTGCTAACACAGCACCATATCCTGTCATCAGAGCACACCTCGGAATGGGTCTCTCCACTGTTCAAATTCCTCTCTGTCTTCCCTTGGCCTGTAGATCAAAATCCAAGCTCCTTCGCCTAACACACAGCACCAGGCCTGGTATGGACTAGGTAGAAGTAAATGTGTGCTGACGGAGTAGGTGACTTAACGATCGCGTGGATGAGTGAGCAGGTGAGAGGGAAGTGAAGCGTGAGCAAGTCAGTCCATGAGTGAGTAAATAAGTGAGTCAGTGAATGGGAAGGTCAGTGAGTCCGTGAATTTACCACCTGTTCCCCTCCCATCCCCTGTACATTGCAAGTTACCCAAGGACAGGGGGCCCCACTGTACCCCACTCTGGACACACAGCCTAATACACAAGACATGCTCAATAACTATTTGTGAAGGAATAAGTTAATGAGCAAGTAGGTGAGAGACTCCAGACACTGACCAGGAGGGCTGGGGTTGGGCAGGGCAGGGGTTGGGCAGAGCAGGGGAGGGCAACTCACGGGTGCTGCAGCACGTTGGAGCACAGCGCTGGGTCCACTTTCTGCCAGCAGCCCAGGTGGGCAGCGGCCTTGTGCAGCAGGTCGCAATAGCTGGCAGGCAGCAGGTGCTGCATGAGGATCACCGAGGTGCTGATGGACACCAGCAGGAAGAGTTCGCAGGACCATCGTTTGTCATAGTAATGTGTGTTCTGGGGATAAGAGGAGGTGGGTGAGGCCTGGGACACCCATAGTGGCCTCACTCCCCCTCCCTTTCCTGATTCCCCCTGCCTCAGAGTGTAGGACAGTCCTGAGGAGACCCAGGGTAGCCTGAAACCAGGACTCATACTCCTAACAAAGAAGGCTTAGACCCTGTGCCCACCTGTCAGTTTTCTACAAAGAAAAATTGCTCCCACTGCCCCCTACTCTGAGCCAATGGAGAGGCCCTGGGGGCCAACAGCCCTGAATTCAAATCTTGGCTCTTCCATTTTTAAAAAAGAGTTAAGTATAAGATCAGTCTCTCCTCCCCCCAAGTTTAAGAAATGCATTTTAACAATTTCAATAAAAACTTTGGACTATAATCACATAGGCAAATACAAAGGGAAGGGAAGGCAAAAAAAAAAAAAAATCTTGGCTCTTCTACTTATTAGCTTTGTGACTTTGGGCAAGTCATTTAACTTCTCTGCGCTTTAGTTTCCTCACCTGTTAAATGAGGATAAGACCAACCACTAACCACCTCTGAGAGGAATTAGAAGGATTACAACACTCATGAAAGCTCCTGGCATGTTGTAGTTACTCAGTAGATATTAAGTCCTCTCAACCTCAAATCATTCAGTGTAGCCCACCCTGAAGAAATGTTTCAAGCCTATTGCAGCTGAGGTGGTACCATCCCAGGAAGTCATATAAGCAAGAAAAGAGAGTACAGACTTTTGGGGTCACTCTGATCCAGGAGTGAACCAGGATAAATCCTGGTTTCCCTCCTTAATGATAAGGCACGATATTGCAACTTGGCCTGTGTCCAAACAGCCACTGAAATACATAGTCACTACTCTTTGTTATCAAGTGTTATGAACAACAACACCATGTCTCCCTCACTGGCTGGGTGACCTTGGACAGGTCCTTTTAGTGATTCTTGTTCTGCACTCTAAAATGGAGACATACTAAGTGACTAGGGCTGGGGAAAAAAATAAAAGTAAAAATAAAATAGAGATAGTAGTCACTCTAGCTCTCCAGAGGAGAACAGATCAAACTAATCTCATCCCAAACAGGAGTAAGTTATGCAAGCAGGAGCGCTCAGAAGGGGCAGGCAGCAGGGCAAGGTCGAAGCTAGGCCCTTTCCCTACCTGGGTTGATCTACGCACCTTCACGAACCAGACAGGCACGAAGGCCACATAATAGGCACTCAGCATGGAGCTGACCAGCACTTCCTTCATGCGCCAGTTGAAGTCCATCTTGAGGAACTCTACCTCGCTGCGGATGAGGCTAGGTGACAGGCAGCAGGCATGGGTGGGCATGGCATCTGGGCCATACAGCTGTCTCGTGTGCTGCTTCCATGTCTCCCGCAGTGTCAACAGGTAGTCCCGGCTCTTTGCCAGGCCACTGACTGCCTCCCGGGGCCCCATGGAACCCATGTGGCTGAACAGGCTCGTCTTGCGGAGATCACAGTTCAGCTGCAGAAACGGAATGTACATCCCAAACCTGCTGGGGAAGATGGTGGTGAGGGCAGGCCTGCCCACGGGCCAGGATCCCACACCTCAGCCACTGAGGGAAATCTTCTTTCCTCCCTGGGCCTCAGCTCTCCTGGCTGCTCAGAGGGGAGAATCTACCCACCCTTCCATTCATCCATCTTCCCATTGGATGGTCATTCAACACATGTATTATTACTGAGTATGTGCCCAGCACTGGGGACACAGTGGGAAGCAAGAGAAAAGTCGCTGCCCAGTCCAGCAATGACGAGCAATAATCATAACGGCCCATATTCACTGGGCACAGCCTATGTTCCAGGCACTGTACTGAACGCTTTTCCTGCATCCTCTTCTTTTTTTTCATAAGAACACTGTGCATTAGGTATTGTTATTTTTCCCCTTTTCAGCTGAGGAAGTGGTGCCTCAAAGAGGTGAAGTAAATTCCCAAAGGTTACACAATTGTAAGGAAGTAAGAGAGCCAGGCTTCAACCCCAGAACTGTCTGGTACCAAAGATCAAGACAGATATTCAACAAATCATTAAGAGTAATTAATTAAAAGTGTACACAGTGCCACAAAAGAGAAGTAGAAGTTGTTATTGGTACATGTATAAGGCAGCTCTTCAGTTTATAGAGGAGGACAGTTGAAAAAGAATTATTTATTATGTGCCAGGCACTAAAATGGGCCTTTTTTTTTTTTTTTTTTTTTTGGGCAAGAGCCTTACTCTGTTCCCCTGAGTAGAGTACCCTGGCATCAGCCTAGCTCATGGCAACCTCAAACTCCTGACTTCAAGCAATCCGCTTGCCTCGGCCTCCCAGAGTGCTAGGATTACAGGTGTGAGCTACCACACCCGGCCTAAAATGGGCTCTTGAATACAATAAATCCCTTCCCCTGAGCAGCACCCGTAGGGAAGGGCTGGAACACATTAGTCAAAGGTTTTTGTTTTTTGTTTTTAGAAACAGGGACTTGCTCTTGTCACCCACGTTGGAGTGTAGTGGCCTGATCACAGCTTACTGTAATCTCGAACTCCTGGGCTCAAGTAATTTTCCTGCCTCAGCCTTGCAAATAGCTGGGACTACAGGTGTGCACCACCATGCCCGGCTAATTTTTTAACTTTTTGTAGAGATGGGGTCTGCCTATGTTGCCCAGGCTGGTCTCAGAACTCCTGGGCTCCAGTGATCCTCCTGTCTTGGCCTTCCAAAGTGCTGGGATTATAGGCGTGAGCCACTGCACCTGGCCTCAAGGGGTTTTTTGAGTGTGTGACTAGTACTGTGTGAGATGAAAACTGGATGGACCCAGACCCCGGAAGAGTAATGATAAAAAGTGGGTAAGTGCCAAGCACAGTACATGGCACATCATTTTTTTTTTTTGGAGACAGGGTCTCCCTATGTTGCCAAGGCTAGTCTTGGACTCCTGGCCTCAAGTGATCCTCCCACCTTAGCCTCCACAGGCATGAGCCACCATGCTTGGAGTAGGTACTTTTATAAGTATTCCCTTTTTTTTGTCACCTTGAGGCCTCCCAATTTCTCTAGGTCCCCAGAATTACAAAGCCCCAAAAGGGTTCCTAGGCTGCCCCCAGGAATTAGGGCCAATGACAGTGCTACATTTCCTATCAACAATAATATTTTCTTTTCCTTTTTTCTGGGGTTCCAACAAGGGATATGAGTGTTCCAGGATAAGTAACTTAGCCTCTTTAGATGGGGAAGCTACCATCCTTTTTGGGGTAAGGTTAAATAAGATGACTTAGAGAATTATGGTCAAGAGTATAACCTGTGCGGTCAAATAGGCCCAGATTAAAATCCCAGCTCTGCCACTTACTAGCTCTGTGATTTAGGGCAAGAAAACTCTGGGTAACTCTCTTGAGCCCAGAGTTTGAGGCTGCAGTGAGCTATGGTTGTGCCACTGTACTCCAGCCTGGGTGATGGAGCAAGACCCTGTTTCTAGAAAAAAATAGAAAAAAGAATCTCCTTGGCTTTGCTTCTAAGAAAGACTGCAAGGCCAGGTGTAGTGACTCACGCCTATAATCCTAGCACTTTGGGAGGCTGAGGTGGGAGGATTGTTTGAGGTCAGGAGTTTGAGACCAGCCTGAGCAACACAGTGAGACCCCATCTCTACAAAAAATAAAAAAATTATCTGGGTGTGGTGGCATGTGCCTGTAGTCCCAGCTACTTGGGAGGCTGAGTCAGGAGGATCGTCTGCACCCAGGCTTTTGAGGTTGCAGTGAGCTATGATGATGCCACTGCACTCTACCCCAGGCAATAGAGACCCAGACACCTTGTCTCCAAAAAAAAAAGAAGGACTGCAGATAGGTCCTATGATCAATTAAATGATTTGGTGACAGTAAATGACTGCTCTGACAGGTCAGAAGTTAGAAGCAGCTTCATATTCAAGATGACAAGATTCCCTCCCATTCCTTCCACCCAATGCATGACTACATAAAAGTAGCAAATAAATCCATATCAGCAAAAAAATAGTGGGGGTCATCAGTACACAAATGATTTTGACAAATTTAGAAAGCAGATGGAGACATGTTGACAGATGAGGAAGAAGCCATCGTCTAGAACAGCACTTTCCAATAGAAATATGAGAGTCACATATGTAATTTAAAATTTTCTAGCAGCCACATGAAAAAAAGAGGAAATTAATTGTTATATTCTATTTTACTTAACCCAACACGTACAAAATGTTATCATTTTAACATATAATTTTGTTTGTTTGTTTATTTGAGAGATGGGGTCTCACTCTGTCACACAGGCTGGAGTGCAGTGGTGCAATCATAGCTCACTGCAGCTTCGAATTTCCTGGTCTCAAGGTAATCCTCCTACTTCAGCCTCCCAAGTAGCTGGGATTACACGCATAAGCCACAATGCCCAGCAATGAAAATTTATTAATGAGATGTTTCACTTTTTTTCTTTTTTTGTACTAAGTTTTCAGAATCTGGTGTGTATTTTACAATTAGAGCACCTCTTAATTCAGACTAGCCTATTTCAAGTGCTCAACAACCATAGGCAGCTAGTGGCCGCTAAACTGGATGGCATACGTCTAGAATATGCCATGTGAGGACTGCACTGGAGGTGAGAGCTTATCTGCCCAGAGTGACCCAAGAGAGACTCTGGCTTGAAATGGGCACCTTTGATAGAGGGTAGAAGTGAGAAACAGGGTGAATAAATGGGATTAAACAAAGATCCATATTTATTCATAAGAGTCAGTCCCTTTATTCCCCTACTCCCCCCTTACACCCCACCCTGAAGGATTCTTCTCTAAAGATATTAAATAAACTGTCTGAGAATTCAGGTCTCTAACAAGGGCATCTTAGGGTAACACCCCACCCCCTTTCTGGCCTATGGAGACCTACAGCCTGACAACTAGCACCTCACTCACTCATCCTAAAGCAAAGCCTGCCAGTCAGTGGGTCCTGCTCATGTACTTAAACTCCCAGTCAAACCTCCCACTCACTTAAACAATGGCAGAGGGAGAGAAAATGCACTCCTACTACTCGGTCCTTCATTCTTAAATATAAATAGACAACCAAAGAAACCAACTATACTTGGAAAACTAGCAGCGTGAAACAGAAAAATTGACCCCAGTGGAATGGCAAAATTGACGGAAAATAAGAGATTTTTAAAACAAGAACAGGATACTATGAGAAAGGAACAATCAGAAAACAAGAAAAAGGCCTTAGAGATGAAAAATACGATTGCTGAAAAAAACCTAGAAGGTAAAGTTGAGGAAATCTCTCTAAAGCCAAAGCAGACAGAGAAAAAGAGAGAGAGAGAGAGAGAGAAACAGAGAGAGAGAGGGAGGATAAGGAGAGGAGGGAGGGAGGAAGAGAGACAGAGAAAAATGGAAAACGTAAGAGAAAATAAAAGACAAACAGATGACCAATCTATGAGGTCTACTATTGATGAAGAGAAGTCCCAGAGAGAACAGAAAAAATGGAGAGGAAGATATTATCAAAGAAATAATAGAAGAAAATTTCCCTGAGCTAAAGAAGTACCCAAATCTCTAGGTTAAAAAAGTCCTAGAGTACTGATAGGATAAATGATAAAAATTCCACACCAGACACAATCTTGTAAAATTTCAAGTAATTAAAAGATAAATAGAATACTCCTGAATGCTTTTAGAAAGGAAAAAAACAAGTCATCTACAAAGGAACTGGAATCAAAATGGCTTTAGCCTTCTTACTAGCAACACTGGATGCTAGAGAAAATGGAACAGTATCTTCAAAATTCTTAACTTAGAAATCTATATTCAGCCAAACCACCAATCAAGTATGAGAGCAGAATAAAGACATTTTTAGACATGCAAGGACTCAGAATGTGTACATCTCCCAAATATTCATTGTTAAGGAAATTACCTCATAATGCACTCTAGCAAAATAAGGGAGATAGCCAAGAAAGAGGAAGACATGGGATCCAGGAAACAGTGGATACAACCCAGGAGGGTGAGGAAGGGAAGTCCCAGGTTGAGAGCTGTATAGCAGGCCTAAAAAGCAACCACTCCAGACTGGAGCAGGAGGATGGAGAGCTCCAGGAAGGATGTCTTTGGGGGGTAAAATGGACTTCAGACAACAGGTAGCATGACTGAGAGGCTGGATAAACTTGAGGATATGTTGAAGGCCCATCATTCCTTCGTCAACAGGAAAGACAATTAGAAACTCCAAGAAAAATAAAAAGCTACATAAGGAGGTTTACAATCTATGAAGCAAACTAAAATGGGACATGATTTTAAGCAATTGATGGAATGTGAATAAAGAGAAACTATTTGAGCTTGACACTACAAAGGTCTTTTATAAGAAGCCCAAGATTGTGACGCAGTAACTATAGAGAAGGAATGTCATCTATGCACACTACTGGGCCCTGCAGTGAACGATATCGTCATACCCATAATTATATCAAAGCTACTTACTGGTTTTTAATTTTTAGAATTAGCCTTAGAGAAAGAATGGAACACTTAAGTATGGTTATATAGGAGAATGTGAATGTCAAGCTTGACAACATAAAAGTACAGTTTCCAGGAAGTGAAAGGAGGAAGAGGGAAGTAGAGGTGGATGGGTAGGGTACCTAATATTCTTGTCTTACATGAAAGGGATTCAAGATACTATTGTTGATGGAATAAAAAGTCTAGGCATACTTATAAAACTGACGAAGATAACCAATAGAAAACTAAAAATAATAACAGTTATCAAATACTGGGAACAGTAGGGATGGGAGGATGAGCTACATCTTCATCTGTCATTGCAAGGAATATGCGTGCGCATGCATGTGTGTGTGTGGTATGCTTGTATATGCATAGAACATTTATTTCCAGGATATACAAGAAATCAGAAACACTGATGATTACCTCTTGGAAGGAAAACTGGATGTCTGGGAGGCAGCAGTCAAAGGGAGACTTTTTCGCTCTATACTTTTATACTGTCTGAATTTTAACCATGTAAACCCATTATCCAATTATAAAATCAATAAATACATTTTTAAAAAGAATAAACAAAAGCATAAGGATACTGGAATTATGGGGATAACTCAAAAAACACAAATGAGAAAGTGAAGGAGAGTGCTTCTGAAGAGTGGGACTAAAAATTTGGAGGGTGAGGTTAGAGGTTAATGCTTTCCATTATAAGCTTTTTAGCACTATTGGATTCAATTTACAATGTAGTTATGTCAATAAAATTTTTAAATGATAAAATTTTTAAATAATAAAAAATAAAGCAAAATATGGTGGCATCTACATCCAAGGAGAACAGACTCACCAGTTAGTAACCATAAAGTGTCAAATTAAGCCACTACTGACTTTTAAAACAGTACAACCCTTTTGAAGGACAATTTGTTAATATCTATGAAAAATGTAAATAGATACATCTTTTGGTGCAGTAATTTGCTTCTGGGAATCTGTTGTACAGAAATATTAGACACATGTATAAAAATGTGTGCAAAAGAATGTTTCCTGCCTCATTGTTACAAATAAGGAAAAGCTAGGAAGAAGTTAAAAGTTCACCAACAGAAGACAAATAAATTGTGAAAATTCTACACCATGGAATACTATGAGGCCATTAAAAAAAATGAGGCAGACTCATATGTATTGCCATGGAAGTATATCCAAGTTATATGATTACATGAAAAATGCAGTAAATTGTATAACATCATGCCCAGTACAATCCCATTTTTGTTCTTAGAAAAATCATGTGTGTACTTATACAGAAAAAAGTTTGGAAAAATATGCTGCAAATAATGTATTTTTCTGGGAGAATGAGATTATGTGGGACTATTATTTTCTATGTTAAAAGTGTCTATATCAGATGATAAACTATCCATGCTTTCCAAAAATCTTTTTAAAAAGCTTCTATAAAGTTCAATGTTTTTATAAAACACATGTGTCACTCTTGTAATTAGAAACTAAAGGATGGGCGAGGTGGCTCATGCCTGTAATCCTAGCACTCTGGGAGGCCAAGGTAGGAGGATCACTTGAGTTTAGGAGTTTGAGACCAGCCTGAGCAACAGTGAGACCCCATCTCTACTAAAAATTAAAAAATTAGTTGAGCACAGTGGTGGGCGCCTGTAGTCCCAGCTACTCAGGAGGCTGAGGCAGGAGGATTGCTTGAGCCCAGGAGTGTGTGGTTGCAGTGAGCTATGATGATGCCACTGTACTCTATGTGGGGTGACAGAGTGAGACTCTGTTTCAAAAAAAAAACCAAAACACTAAATATAATTGAAGCACATGTAATGAGGCTCCCATGCCAGTGCTTTTGGGTCATGCAGCATACAAAGGGAGAAATGTCCAGCTCTGAAGCTTCCCAGGGACCAGGGATAGCCCAACCTGAGTAAATCCATGAACCAGAAAGCCCAGGGTTGGGTAATGACTTGTTAATGCCCAAGCAGCCAGGAGCCTGACATAGGAACAGCCAGATTGGGCACCTCATCAAAGTCCTCCCTGATTCTAAGCCAGAAAAGGGCACTCCTGGACTATTCTCATGTACTATCTCTCCATCCTCAACAATCTGGGTTCTGGTAAGATGGAGGGAGTGAGCAAAACAGACACCAAGACAGATATACACATGTGCATGTGCAGACACACACATACACACATATATGCTTCATGCACAGACACCACAGAGACATGCAAACATGCAGATGCTTGCCTGCACACAGACCCTGGGAGGCACCGAAGGATTACACAAACACTGAGATACAAAGAAGGGAGACATAGAGAAAGAGAAAGAACCAGAGAGAGAGGAAAGGAAGAGGGAGGGAGACAAAGCCCGTGCATTCCCCCTTGGGAACGTTCCTGTGGGATATACACACAGATCTGAGTCCCATTCTGACCTCCCCCTCAATGGGAGCTTGGGTAAATTATGCCACCTCAGTTTCTTCTGCAAAAGAAGGCTCATCATCCTGATCTCAGGAAGATGTTGTGAGACAACGTGAGAGGATATTGTTGCTGCCTACCTCCAGTCTTCTAGATATGGAGGCCTGGTGACCCAGCCACACTCAGGGCAGAGGTCAGGACCCAGGTGCTAGGCAATGAGGGGTGAAGTGAAGGGTACTCACGGATAGCAGAGGAACAGGAGGTTCAGGAAGGAGTAGGTCCTGAAGAGGTGGATGAGGGATCGGCACAGACTCCAGCCTGTTGCCGTGAGAACGGTGAAGCGGGTGAGGAACAGCAGGATGGAGCGAAAGAGGGAGACCTTCCCCCTCTGAGAAGCCTGGGTCAGGGCGAGATAGGACGGGATGGGGCCTTGGATGGAGGCCACAGGGCGTGTGGCCAAATCCCACCCAGCATGGCCTGTGATCCCACCCAGGGAAAGGTGGCACAGCAGGCTGGGCAGAACCTGGCAAGGTGAATCCTCCTTTCTGATGCCCAGTGAACTCCAAGAGCAGACGGGATGTGATTAATGTTTTTCAACCAAGTCCAAAGGGAGCCCCAAGGAAATACCTCAGGGTTGAAGGGCTGGGTGTATCTCATTGGCACCCCCAGGGGAAATGGGAAGTCCCAAAGTCCCTGGCCAGCCTCTAGGACCCAATCACCTCCTTCACGATGGACCCAATGAAGCGGCGGCCCAGAACAATGGTGGTCACCATCAGCAAGTTGAAGTCGATCAGGTGGAAATTCTGTCAGGGGGCAGAGGCCTGGGGTCATGTGGGCCCCTTGCCCATACACAGGCTTTTCTCATACCCACCTCCCCCTGCCCAGTCCTTTCCACAGAGACTGTCCCCATTCTCTGACCTTCATCTGCCTCCAGCTGTGTCAGGCCAGGAAATTACCTAGAGGAGTAGAACAGGACCCAGAGAAGGGAAGTGGGACAGTCCCTGGGGATAAGAGAGTGGTGTGTGAGCCCTCCTGCTCTGATCACCCGTGCCCCTGTCTCTGTACCTATTCTTCTGAACAGAGCTCTTTCTACCCCTTGAAACACTCATGTATGCCTGTGGTTCCTCTCCCCTACACGACTTAAGACTCTGAGCTCCTTTAGGCAAAATCTGTGTTAGATTCATTTCTGCAACCCTTCAATGCCCAGTGTGGTACTAAGCACACTAGGAGCATTCAGAAATCATCAGCTTCCTGTTCCTTCTACACCTTCCATGCTCAGCACACACAGGGCCAAGTGCACAGTGGTGTTTGGTAGGGCTATGCTAAACTGAAACCAAACGTCTCACACATGTGCACACGCACACACACAGCTGGCCCTAGCTGGGCACCTACCAGGGAGGTATGGGAGGGCGGGTGGGAAGGTGGATACCACCACACTGTCTTGTAGATGTTGATGTAGTGGACGAAGAGGGCTATTAGCTGGCAAAAGAAGAGCTGTAACTCAAACAGAATGCTGGCCTGGACTGGCAGCTCAGGGATCTTGCAATGCTGTAGAGGCACAACCGTCTGGGTGGCCAGAGGGGGGCTGGAGAGCCCTGTCCCAGAACTGCTCCTGGGGATAAGGGGAGAACAGCATCAGTAGCTGACCTGAGAACCCTATGAAGAAGGGCTTCTGAGGCACAGGATTGTGGGATAAAATCAGAAAAGCAGCTCATGGCAAGGACGGAGTCCTCCGAATCCTGCTTGTCAGACAAAGGCGGTAACAAAGTCTTTTCCTATCCCTAATCTTATTCAGGTCTTCCAACACCCCTAGGAGGGAAAGAATTATTACCTTCATTTTACGCATGAGGAAAATGAGGCCTAGAGAGGGGAGGCAACTTGTCCATGGCGTCAGCAAAGCCAGAACAGAACTGTAATTGGAATCCAGCACTTTGGGCTTACACTACCACGTCGCACTGCATCTGTCCAAGTGACCACCTTCAACTGATCTCCCTCTGGGTCTTTTTGGCTGCTCACTTCCCTCTAAGCCCCCACCTGGCATCCAGGATATCACATCCTAGAACCCAGTCAGGCAGAGCCTTGTCCATGCTGCCCCTGTGAGACCACAGTGAGGGGTGAGAGACAGAGAGGTGGTTTACCTTGTGCGGGAACGGACACTGGTCACTGATGCGCTGGAAGTGTGGCCCCCACCAGAGCCCCCCGAGGATCCTGGCTCACAGAGTGGATTTCGGCAGTAAGATGTCCTGTTGGGACCTCTTCGTCCTCCTGTGGGGCTCAACGTAAAGTACATCCTCAAGCCAGGGGGCATGTATCAAGGATAATAGCGATGATACTGGCTACCAGTCACTTGGTATCCCATTGCATCATCTAATCCTCACTGAGCCCCGCCTACCTCTTCAACCTCATCTGCTACCACTCTCTGCCTCACTCCCCCTCACGTCATGCTCCAGACATCTGGGCCTTTCTCTCAGCAAGCCAAGCTTCTGCTACCTCTTGCACTTGCTGTATCCTTTGTCGGGAGAGCCCTTCTCTGACTGCCATTTGTGAAGTAGCTGCCCCCATCACTCTCTATCTTATTTCTATTTTTTTCCACAACAATTCACTCTCTGAAATTATCTCATTCATTTGTTAACATGCTTACTGTGTCTCCCACTAGAATGGAAGGTCAGTGAAGTCAATAATCTTATGTCTTTTTCACTGCTGTATTCCCTACCCCTCCTACAGCAAATATATGTATATATTTATTATTTTTTTTAAAGCAAAGTATATTTTGATGAATGAATGAGCCCAGCAAGGTAGGCTTTTCGCAAATTAGGAAACTGAGCTTATACTGTGTCACAGACAGTACTGGGCCTAGGTCCTGTGCTCTCAGTTCTGGTACACACTGGGGCCCATTCAGATATAAGTTTCTGGAGACTTATAATTCTGGGCACCTTTGAGACAGCTTTTTCTTCCAGGGCCCCAGGATCCAGCTCCAGTGGGCAGGACCTAGGGCCTGAGCACAGGATCAGCAATATGGCTTGGAGAATGCCGTGGTTCTGGACCTGAAACTTGGACGCACACTCTGTTTCCCTAGGCTTAGCAGTCTAGCCCAGGTTCCCGCGTACCACCTTGCCCAAAGGTCCTGCACGAAACTCCTACGCACCTAATCAAAGTAATAACCTGTTCATACCGCCTCACAGCAACACAGCAGCCTCCACTCACACACACACCAAGCCCTAGCACCTCAGCTCGGAAGCTTTTCCCACACGCTTCCAAAAAGTACCTGTCCAGTAAGTGGCTCTGCCCTCACCAAGCCCCCAGACCAGAAGCTCTCTTCATACACTATTATACTTGGCTTAGAAAACCCCACACAAACACCCTAGTCCAGAAGCTCTGCCCACGCCCACTCTCCTCTCTTTAGAAGCTATGCTCCCACATAAAGCCCCTCGACCCAGAAGCCCCGCCCACACGCAACTGTCAGCCCAGAAACCCCGCCCACAAGCCAATGAAAGCCCTCCCGGCCCTGAAGCCCCACTTCAGAATAGGCTCCCTTAGTCTGACAATTGCCCCCGCCCCACCGCCTCCAGTATAAGCCCCTCCAGCCCAGAAAGTTCGCCCCCGCACAAGCGCCTCCAGCCCAGAAGCTCCGCCTTTAGCACGAAGGCAACGCCCACCAATAAGTTCCGCCCGCATTTCTAGCCCGGACTAGCGGGTCCTCACCAAAGCGCAAGACCCTACAGGCCTTCGTTTTAGAAGCCCCGCCCACCACCCCAATTTCCCGCCCCCAAACAGAGGCCCCACCCCGCAAAACGACAGGAGGGGGCGGGGTCCCGTCTGCGCCTGCATCCCCTCCCCCGCCCCCTCCCCTCGCTGAGATCCTGTCCGCGTGGGGCAGCAATTAGCCGCTTGGCTGTCCTAACCCCCGCGCCCGCTCGTTTCCAGGCCGAGCCGGACCCTCTCTGCTCACCCATCTCCTCCCCCGGCGCTCTCCGCTTCGCCGCCGCAGCTCCTGCGGGCAATATGTCGGAGGCGACGGCGGCCGGGAGAGGACTAACAGCCGCAGCCCAGTCCGCGGGTATCAGCCGCGCGCTCCCGCCTCGCCGCTAAATTTGCATACAAGGCGGGCTGGAAGCTGGGAGCGCGCTTCTTAAAGGGGCCGCCCTGACAAAGGCGGGGCCTGTGCGCTCTTTGTCTCGCGGTTCCCCACGCCCTTCCTGCAGCTGCTAATGAAGAACCCCAGAGGGAGGGTAACCCACCTCCTCTTCTTCCCGTGCGTGCCTTCTCCCGGCATCTCTTCAGGCCCAGGCGGAGGCGGAGGGCCAGCGGAACCGCCTCTGACCCCGCCGGAGACGGACTGTACCCGCGAGTGACCCATAGCACCTCAAACTTAACGTATCTCAAATTGGGCTTTCATTTTTCTCTTTGGCTTCATTGCGCGTTGTTCCACCCCAGTCAAAACCTAGGAGTCACTTCCCCCTTCCCTCGGCCCCCACATCCAATCTTTGCCCTAGTCTTGCTGACTCTGAGTCCTAGATATTTCTCACATTTGACCTTACTCTCCGTTCTCATTGCAACCGCCTTGGTTCAAATCCTGACTCTGGCATTTCCGAGCCTTGAAATCTTCCCTTTTTGTTTTCTGTTCTTGTTGTTTGTTTGTTTTAAGAGATGAGGTCTCACTCTGTCACACAGGCTGCAGTGCAGTGGCATGAAGCTGGGACTATACAGGCACGCACCACCACACCTGGCTAATTTTGTCTTATTTTTTGTAGAGACAGGGTCTTGCTATGTTGCCCAAGCAGGTCTTGAACTCCAGGCCTCAAGCGGTCTTCCACACTCGGCCTCCCAAAGTGCTGGGATTACAGGTGTGAGCCATAGTGCCTGGCCTGGTTTCTCGCTCTTTTTGATGAGGCTGATAATAGTCACCTTATAGATCTTGGTGAGGATTAAATGAGATAAAGCATGTAGAACAAAGTCTGTTTTAATCAACGTTAGCCATCATTGTGTTTGGCAAACACTTAACACAGAGGAAGCATTCAATAAATGAGCTACTACTAATAATTGTTATTATCATTTCTTCCCTCACAAGACTTATAAGCAGTCTTAAATCACTTGGTAGCTCCATTGTTTAGCACAGTGCTTGGCACATAATAGACATCAATATTCAATTAATTGAATGAATTAGGTATTTAATTAATAGATATTCACAGAGCTTACTGTCAAGTGGGAGGAGGTAGATACAAACAAAGTTATTAATAGTAAATCCTGTAGTATGTTAGAAGGGAATGATTGGTGTGAAAGAAAAACAGGAAAGGGGGATGGAGGGTTGCAGTATTACATATGGCAGGCAGAGTAAGCGTCACTTAGGTGACTTGAGTAAACACATGAAAGAAACGAACAAGTCAGTCATGCAGACATCTGGAAAGAGGGGTCATTCCAGGCAGAGGCAACAGTCAGTGCAAGGGCCCTCAGGCATGAGGGTGCCTGCTATATTTGAGAAATAACAAGGAGGCCAGTGTGGCTTAGGTGGAGTAGGCATGACAGTAGGACATGAGAAGGGATAGATCATGTAGGGCTGTATAGTTTTACTTTGAATGAGATGCAGAGCTATTGAAGGGTTTGAACTTCCAATTTAAAAGAACCACTCCGGCTGCTCGGTGAGAACTGACTGCAGGGGCACAGGATGGAAGCAGGAAGGTCAGACAGGGGGCTATGGCAATGATCTTAGCAAGAGATGGTGATGGTTTGTATTAGGTTGGATTCTGGATTTGAAGGTGAAGTCAACAAGATTTGTTAACAGATTGGATAGGAGTGTGAAAGAGAAGAGTTAAGGATGACACCAAGGTATTTGGCCTGGACAAATGGAAATATGGAGTTCAATTCAAATACGTTTTTAAATTATGATAGATTTTACACCAAGTCAGTCCTTCCCTTCAGGGGGAAAAGAGGCATGGGGAGAACAACTTTTCCTGGTTCACCAAGCAGAGTAGAGAAACCAGGACTGAGATTTCTTTTTTCTAGCTAGAGAAATTCTGATAGAAGAGATGATTCTGGCTTCTTTAGAAGTGAATTTGGAATGTATCTTAATTTCTTATTTTTATTTATTTAATTTTATTGTAGAGACAGTGTCTCACTATGTTGCCCAGGCTGGTCTTGAACTCCTGGCCTCAAGTGATCCTTCCATCTTGGCCTCCCAAAGTGCTGGGATTACAGGTATTAGCCACAACTCCCTGCCAACTTTCTGAACCTCCAGAGTCTAACACTACGTAACACATAATAGGCATTCAATGTGTATTAGTTCAGTTGAATTGAGGTAGCAGCAAACTGGCTCTTGAAAACAAGGCTGATTGGGAAAGGAAGCTAAATGGTTTCAGGAATATTCTATGAAAGACTGAGGCTGGGCCTTTCCTGGGAACACATTTTAACTTGGGTTAACAAGCATTTCTTAGCAATTACTATATCCTGGGCACTGAAGATACAGAGGTGAATGAGTGGGTAATGGGGAAGACAGAAAAATGAATCAATAAATTTTGGCACAGTGTGGTAACAGCAGTATGTACCAAGTTCAGAAGTAGACACAAGTGACTGACAAGGGAGGGAGTCAAGAGCTTTCCGAGAGATGAGTATGAGTTCGCCTGTTGTAATCCTATGGGGAGGAAGCAATAGCTTGAGCCTGGTAACTGCCTATGGCGTTGGTGGTAGGGGAATGTTTTGCTGTGCATCTGTTACATGGAAGGTGCTGGACTTTGAGCATGGTAAATACTCAGGAAATGTTTACTGAATTGATTTGAGGCCATGCATACAACCTAGTATAAGAAAGTAAGGCCATTTGTATGGACTGACATGCATGTGACCCCCTGTGGCTTCAGCCCACCTTGTACCAGTCCACTGTTGATTTTTTTTTTTTTTTGGCAGCCCAAGATGAAAAATTTTGCCTGCTCAGCATTTATTCCTCCTCCTTCTGGTAAGAACACGGATTTTTCCCTTGGGGAACTACCTTCTTCTCACCTTCAGCCCATGTGGTGTGGTGGGGCTGCTTTACCTTCCAGTTCTAATGTGGGCAGATGGCTTGGCAAATCAAAGCATTCCAATACCCCTGCCACCTCAGGCTAGTGACTGGTTGGGGTTGTAGGGAGGGGGTGTTAATGACCCAAGTCAGGCCAAATGAGATGCAATCCTAGAATCTTTGCTAGAATTATTAGGAAAGAAACTTTTATTCCCTTCTGGGAATAGGTTATAAACTTGGGAGCTCTTGGTGGCCATCTTGCCACCTTTTGGGCAGAACTTAGCTGACAATGAAGAAAACACAGAAGTCAAGAAATCAGGAGAAACTTTTAAATATTTTTTTAACTGGTTTTTTTTTTTTTTTTTTTTTTTTAGAGACAGGGTCTCACTATTGCCCAGGGTGGAGTGGTACAGTGGCACAATCATAACCTTGAACTGTAACCTTGAACTCCTAGGCTCAAGTGATCCTCCCTCCTTGGCCTCCTGAGTAACTGGGATTACAGGTGCAAGCCACTAAGCCCAGCAGAATACATTTTCTTGATAGCATTAATTGAACCCCTGGATCTAACCATACCTGAAGCTTTTATGGATTTCTGTTACAAAAAGCCAGTTTGTGTTTGGTGTTTGGCAATTCCAACTGAAATAATCTAGAATATACACTTCTAGTCCACTGTCTACCAGAAGCGCCTAAGGTTTTGGTCCTTTAACATCTGCCTCCTATAGGGTCCCTGGAGAAAATAAGATGGCTAGATTCTTGTCTTCTAGACCTGTGGCCACACATCTCAGATGTTTTGTGACTTTGAAGCCCTCACTTCCCCTCTCTGAGCCTCCATTTCCTGATTAACTTGCTCTCTATTGGCTCTTCCAGGAGTCTGAGTTTTTGAGGAAACGTCACTGGCTCTAGGCCAATCCTGTCATTGGGTGTCAAGGGTTGGGA
Organism: Propithecus coquereli; assembly: GCF_000956105.1. Classification (NCBI taxonomy): domain Eukaryota; kingdom Metazoa; phylum Chordata; class Mammalia; order Primates; family Indriidae; genus Propithecus; species Propithecus coquereli. Next base: position 1,216,369 of record NW_012142523.1, on the reverse strand, counting down.
TCTTTTCCTTGGTCATGTCACTTCTGGGACCAAGGCCCAAAGCTGGCAAATCTGTCTTTTAAATCAGCAGTTTTCAACCCAGATTGTGCAGCCCTCTGGTGGTACAAAGAGGTGCTGAAAGCACAGGATAGAACAATGCAGCTTTCTAGAATGTCAGTTTTATTCACTGGAAATGTAGGGCAGTATTTTCAATATTAAAAAGTAGTTATTCCAGCCTGAGCAAGAGTGAGACCCTGTCTCTACTAAAAATAGAAAGAAATTAATCGGACAACTAAAAATATATAGAAAAAATTAGCCGGGCATGGTGGCGCATGCCTGTAGTCCCAGCTACTCGGGAGGCTGAGGCAGTAGGATCACTTGAGCCCAGGAGTCTGAGGTCACTGTGAGCTAGGCTAACGCCACGGCACTCACTCTGGCCAGGGCAACAGAGTGAGACTTTGTCTCAAAAAAAAAAAAAAGTAATTAAGAGCACCTTCCCTAGAGCCAGACGTCCTAGCTCCACCATTTACTGGCTGCATGAGTTAGGAAGTTACTCAACCTTTGTGTGTCTCTGTTTCCTCAGTGTAAAGTAAAGGTATGGGGGTTGTGGGGAGGTTTAAGTTAGTCTGCATAAAGTAGTTAGAACAGTGCCTGGTGTAAGTTCTATTGAAGTGTTAGCTATTATGACTAAAATATGAATATATTATGAAGTACAAACTAATGTGCATTTAAGATTGAAGGCTTTGAAAAAAAATGTCACCTGCAGTTCTGTCCCAGTCCCTCAGGGATTTGTTCCCACTTTCTCATGCCAGCAGGAATACTTACACCTGATTTTCACTTTGACAGTCTACAAGAGAACCCTTGTCTTCATGTTCTTCAGGTTTCCTGGGCCATTCTCACTCCATCTATGCATTAGTCTCCCCACACAACCTTCCGCTTGTCAGGGCCACCCACCCACCTGTTCTCATCCAGACTTGTGCCTTCCCGTGTCTTATATTTAATTATTACAAAGATAATATATGCAAACTATAGAAAACCTAGAAAATACTGTATTTCTGTAGATTTTTTAAAAAATAGGATTTTGACAGGTAATGTACTTGGGGGCAGGTGGGGGGAGTAATGAAGATGGAGGGAACAGCATGAGCAAAAGTCCAGAAGCAGACTACGTTCCAGAAGAGCGAGTCCATTTTGGCTTGAGAGTAACCGAAGATGAGGTTGGAAAAATAGGCTCAGTTCCGATCACTTGATGATCCTGAATTCTGCACATAGTAAAGAATTTGGACTCAATTGCAATTCCGAGCCTGTTTTATCTGTAATATTAGGACAATTCCCATGTCATTGTTGTGAGAATTAGTGATGGAGAGAAGCAAACAGATGGAAGGGAATCCTGTATGAGAAATGGAGAGGCTTTTATTATGAGTTGGAGACACCGACTCTTTTCCTTGGTGTAAACTGTCCCAGCCCCGAGGGTGGCCTGAAAATCAGTCTCACATTTGATTATCTTATTCTGCTGCAACGCCCATTTTAACCAGCAGAGAGAGCCAGATACAAAGGAATCAGAACTCCGAGCACAACAGGGAGATTGGGCTGGGCATCACTGGGCAGATGTGGAATCCTGGACCCAATTCAGGGTTTTTCAATGGTAGGGTAGGGCCTGGATCCAGGTGCCCTCTCTATGGCCCTTTTCCTTCTTACACCCATCGCAAGGGGAGGGGGTGGGGCATGCCACCACAACCTAACGCTTAAAAGCTAGCCAGTTTTAAGGTCTCTAGGAACAGGGCTGGAATGGATAGACGATGAGGGCCAGATCTAGTCTAGGAGCCTGGATTTCTGTATCTAAGGCAAAAAAGACAAAATTTCATTAACTCTGGTCATAGGCCAGTAGGCCCAACTCCTTGGCATACAGACCAGGTCATCTAGCTAGACCTGGGAACCTTAGAAAAAGGAGCTGGGGCTGCAGCATGAGGAGGGGGGCAGGGGGAGGAAGGGGAGAGAGTGCCTTAACTGGGAGTCATTTTTAGGGTGGCATCCACATGGCCATTAGGAACTCAGCCTTTAGGTCTGTCAAAACGTGTAATGGGGCCTAGCTTCTGCAGTCACGACTTACTAGCCTAGTGTTTCACAGGACTTTTACAAAACCTGCTTTAACCTCTGTATTCTCCACTTACCTGCACTGAGTTAGGCAGGGATTTTTCTGTTACAGATACTAAACTGAAAGCCCAGAGATATTTAACAATTTACCTAAGATCTAACAGCACCTAAGGGCAGAGCTGGGCCTGTAAGCAGCGAGTGGCTCTGAGGGGCCCAAGAAAGGGAAAGCAGACAAAGCAACAGCCATCATGGCTGCAAGCCTTGGCTCTCCAGGGCCAGCTCTGCTGCTAGGCCCCAGGCTGCCAGCCCCACCTCTACACTCCCACCCCTGTCCCCTGAGAGCCCATCACCCTGGCAACAGCCAGAAAGGCCCAGCTAAAATATTTATGGCTCAAAACAGTCCTGAGGCTTAAGAGGGGGCTAGAGAGAATGGCTGATGTCATCGTCATCCCTTCTCAGCTTGCAGGGGAGGTGACTGACATGCAGGGCAGCTGGGCCAAGCCCACTAGGTCAGGACTCTCAAAGGAAGATCCCCAGGGACATAAGTGTTAACTAGAGGGGGGCGGAGGCTGTGTGTGACAGACATTGACAGGTGACAGGACTGGATAAGACCTATAAGCCTGAAATAAAGGAGGAAGGAAACTTAAGTGTTGAGAAGTATTTTGTCTAGACCCCATGTTAGGCATTTCAAACACATCTCATTTGCTTCTCAAATTCCATTCGGTGGGTAGGGATTATTATCCTACTTTGATGGAGTAAACAGGCCCTGAAAATACACAAGTGATCAGCTGGGATTTAAATCCAGATCTGTTTGGCTTCAGGCCTGTGAGCTTTCCTATAAAATTCCACAGTTCCCAGGTAGATATCCTGCACCTGGGCATTGAGGGTATGGCTGCCAAGGAACCTAATGCAGGCTCTTCAGACTGTGACCCAGGTTCTGTGCCTTCATTTATCTCTATCTGTGACCAGGATGACCTTGTCTGGTGAATGGAAGCAGGTCCTCACATGCTAAAGGAACTCCGGCCACAAAGTGAAGCCTAGGAGACCAAGAAGCCAAGGAAAGTGCAGTCTCAGTGGCCAGGCCTGGACTGAGAGCCTCCAATGCAAATGGGGTGACAAACTCATCTAGGTTTGCCTGTGACTTTCCCAGTTTTAGCACTCAAAGTCCTGCATCCCAGGAACTCTCTCAGGCTTGGGTAAACCTCCAGGGTTTTTCACCCTAGACAACCCCCTCATACAAACACTGTTTTTCAAAGCACTTGAGGCTGTAAGAGGTACAAACAGGTCAAAAGTATGGACTATGAAGTCTGATAGCACGTTTCTAACCTTACACAAATTTCTTATCTTTCTTGAGCCTCAGTTTCCTCATCTGTAAAATCAGTATAATGGATTGAAGGATTAAGTCAAACAGTGCATATACATGCTTGACACAGTGCTTGGTACAAACTAAGAAACAATAAATTATTAGCTATTATTTATAGTCATCAACAATCAAGAAAAAAACAGGCTCAGAGGTTAAACAGCTTGCCAGACATCAATCAACTGATCTTCATGTCCCTTTCTATTGTACCTCTGTTCCTGCTAAGAATAAATCCAGGCTCATCAGAGCACCCCAGGCACAGTTAAAATGCAGATAGGCTCTCATCTCCGCCTAAACTCAGTCCTTCTTCTCCCTGTTCTATTGTTAGGAAAAATAACTTGAATGTTAGGGAAGAGTGCAGTATTGGAGGTTCCTAAACTCTTAGAAAACTTAGTATAATCAGCTTAAGAATAGGCCACAGGAAACCAAGAAGCCTAAGAAAGGCTGACTTTCCAATTCTTCAAGAAAAAACGTTAGAACAAATGTTAGAACGTGGTCCAGTATGGCTGGAAGGAAAGTGGGAGCTATACAGGCAGGCTTTGGCTCTCTCCCAAAGCTGATAGAAGCTACCAGAGTGGGACCATTCATCGCTTGACCAAACCTTTATTGAGCTCCTCAGGGGCATATACTTGGGGAAGGAATATAGTACAAAGGTGAAGTAGAAGCCTTACCCTTCAAGAGCTTTTTGGACAAGGTAAGTAATCAACAATGAAGAGAAAAACAGGCTCGGAGGTTAAATAACTTGCCCAAAGTAACTGAACCTTCTCACTTGGCTTTCCTCAGCCCTTTACGTGGGGGATGACTGACCACCCTCTCTCTGGGAGCCCTCTGAAAGTGTCCAAGGGCTCCCAGGCTGACACCCACAACACAGATGTGGTAGTGGTGGGGGACGGGAGGGGATAGGAGGTGGTGTGGTAGGGTGTTCCAGCCAGTTCTGTGGGAGGCTAAGGGGAAGCAGGCAGACTGGGAATGGCACAGTTTATACCAATCTAGGAGGCCATGCTAGGGATACTGTTTGTCCTCTTCAACTCTTTAAAGTCTTGAGTAGGTTTAAACTGATAGCATCATGGTCCCCTACAACCCTGAGGACTCCACTCTGGGCCTAACAACTCTTAAGGGATCCTAGCTGGCTTTCTGTGGGATAATCGCAAAGATCAGGAGGTAGAGTGAAACAAAACTGTTGATCTCCTCTCCTGGGTTTCTCTGTGCTCAGCAAATGCCAGCAGGCCAGACTTTACAGTAGCAGGTAGCTCTCCCGGTTTCCGCAATCCTCTGATGGCTGCAAAGACACAAAGTGGAAAATTAAGAAACATGAAGCTTCCATATCAGGGGGCTTCCCAGCCTCCCCTCTGGCCAGGCTGCCTCCCTTACCGGTCTCCCCATCCCACAGCATAGCTCTAGTTGTTTCGGTCAGTACGCAGGTCTCTAGGTACACAGATGGGTAGAAACCAGAAGGCCACAGCCCATGAGCTCTCTTTTTGCTGTCAGTCAAATAATGAAAACAGAGTTTCACATCCCATGGGTCCTTGGCTATGCCTGAGCTGAGTGATTCAGGGAAGAATCAACCAAACCTTGGGGGGCTGGGAGGCGGGGGGCTTAGCTATACAAGCATTGGGGCCTCCAGCTATACAGAGGGGAAAATGCTTTTTGCTCTTCCGGAGATGTGAAAAAGATCAACAAAGAGCTCTGAAGTCTCTGGAAGAAAGGAAATGGGGAAATAGGCATCTTCTCATTGCTATTTTTAAAAACTCGATTCTCGGCTCAGGGGCCATCTCTTCGGGACTTATGAGGAGTTTCTTTCTTTCTTTTTTTTTTTTTTGAGACAGAGTCTCGCTCTGTTGCCCGGGCTAGAGTGTCGTGGCGTCAGCCTAGCTCACGGCAACCTCAAACTCCTAGGCTCAAGCTATCCTCCTGCCTCAGCCTCCCGAGTAGCTGGGACTACCTACAGGCATTCACCACCATGCCCAGCTAATTTTTTGTTTCTATTTTTGGTTACTGGGCTAATTTTTTCTGTTTTCAGTAGAGATGGGGTCTCGCTCTTGCTCAGGCTGGTCTTGAAATCCTGACCCCAAGCGATCCTCCTGCCTCAGCCTCCCAGAGTGTTAAGATTACAGGCATGAACCACTGCAGCCAGCCATTATGAGGGGTTTCATCCCAGCCCCAAATACTCAGGGTTGCCCACAGGAGAGACACAGCCAAAGCCTGGAGCACGGAGCACGGAGCAGGGGCCTGACCTCATGCTAAAGTCTGCAGCAGTGCTTCCCATCTTTTAAATGGCACTACCACCCTCCAAGTTGCTCTAGCCAGAAACCTGGAACCTTAGTACAAATCTTACTTCTCCCACATCTAATCGATAACCAAATTACATTCATTCTATCTCCTAAAAGTTCTTGAACCCATTTACTTCTCTACATTTTCAATATTACTACAGTGTAATTCTCCAGCCTCCCCTACCCCACTTCAGTCAACAGTCTTCAGTGATACCCTCAGAGTAAGGTCCAGATTCCTACCTCACCTTGAAGCTGCTTCAGTCCTACCCCTCTTCCTAGAATGTGCTTCATGTCCTTTCCCTTAACAGCCTAGCTCAGTCTTCCTTTAGATGTTAGCTTAAACATCATTTCCTCAAAGAAAACCCTAGAGTTAGGTTCTATGACTGCACAGAACCTTGTTCTGCTCTTTTAGAGAATTTAACACAATTGAAATTATTTGTTATTTATGAGGTTATCTGTTTAGTGTCTGTTTCCCTAGATACACTGTAAGCACCATGAAGTCAGGGACCATTTTATCTTGTTCCCACACCACTGACTCTCCAGTGACTAGCACATAGCAGGCATAATTTACAATACGGAATGTATTAAAAAAAAAAAAAGAATGAAAGGAGACATTTGTACTGATTTCTGGAGAGAAGCTTATAAAGAATCGTATCAGAGCACAATGTATTTCTCTTTTTCAAAGGTAGCTGCAGGTTTGCTACATTCCAACCCCAGAGAGCCTGAGAAAAGGGTAGTACTCATCTTATACCTAAAATCAGCCCATGTATAGGAACCATAAAGGCTGCTAGAGTCAGAAGACCCCAGAGAAGAATTAGCCCTGTATCTGAACCCAAATGCTTCTATCTTAAATTTTCACACACACCATGGTGCCTGGAAGAATGAGACTGGCTATGCTGAGGTGGGCCAAGGTGGACTCCAGAGGTTGAGAAAGGGAATGGCTAATGCAGGCATCTTTTTTTTTTTTTTTTTTTGAGACAGAGTCTCACTGTGTTGCCCAGGCTTGAGTGCCGTGGCGTCATCCTAGCTCACAGCAACCTCAAACTCCTGGGCTCAAGCAATCCTTCTGCCTCAGCCTCCCGAGTAGCTGGGAGTACAGGCATGCGCCACCATGCCCGGCTAATTTTTTCTATGTATTTTTAGTTGTCCGTTTAATTTCTTTGTATTTTTAGTAGAGACGGGGTCTCGCTCTTGCTCAGGCTGGTTTCGAACTCCTGAGCTCAAACAATCCGCCCGTCTCGGCCTCCCAGAGAGCTAGGATTACAGGCGTGAGCCACCGCGCCCGGCCTCAATGCAGGCATCTTAATGGAGTATTAAGATCAGAATAGCACCCAAATTTCTAGCAATGTGCCCTATTTAGTAATTAATCTGGGCTTATAGACTGGCTGTGCCTCACTCTGCCTAAAAATATCTCAAATGAGCTATCTTTTTTCAGAAGTCCCGCAACCTCCCCAGATTTGCCCTGGAAGTGACAAGGCCTCCTTGAAGCAAGACACTCCCTACCCTAGGTCTAGGTGGTGGAAGCACGGGGCTAGCTTGTACACCTGTCTGAAAACTCCAACCTGCCCATTTCCTGACTGAGATGCAGCCAGAGACAATCACCACAGCATAGGTTAGGAATGAGAAGTCCACTCACTGCTCAGAAACTGCTGCATCTAGAGTCAAGTGATGCCAAGAAGCTAAACCTCAGCAGCATGGCTATGAAATTCAAGTCCCTTCCCGATACAGGTCTCCCCATTTTAGAAAAGATAGCTGTAGTTGACAGAACACTAAATGAGAATGCATCCTCAGCCTCAGAGCCAGAACAGACAACAGATTAGGAGACCTCCAGCCCAGGGGTTGGAAAATTGATTCTAGAGGTCAGTGAACATTGTGCTTCCCGTTACCCCCCACAAAAAGGGTTGAGTTTCCTGCTTGAGTGCAGCCTCCTTGGGAGCCCAGAGCAGCAGTCAGACTACAGTAAGACTAAGGTGCAGTGCCCACCATAACCCTTTGCTCCTAAGAGGCCTAGAAGGGCCGGGCCTATTTTACAGGCCAGGAAACAAAAGAACGGGTAGTCAGGCAGTATAGTGTGCTTCCTCGCCTCCCCAGAGCAGCTGCTGTCTCAGGCAGCTGTTTCCAGCCTGTCTGCTCGATGCTATTAAATATTCATCAGATGCTCGCTAGCTTTAAACATGCAATGACTATTAATCTGGAGAGTAGGAGGTACGTGAGGCTCCGGAGAGAGAGGAGGGGAAGCCTCATGAGGATCCAAGTCTTTTTACTTCGGAATCTGGAAACCAAGCCAGGGGCACCAATCCTATACACCAAAGCTAGGAAATACTTTCAGGGTAAGCTGATCTTGTGGCCACTGAAGGTGCAGAGGAGAGAACAGGAGGCAGCCAAGTAGGAGCAGAAAGACTTGGATTTAAACTCAAGTTCTTGGACTCTGCTGTCATCCTAACCTCTAGACATTAGTTTCTCACTCTGTGTACCAGGGACAATCCTTGCTTCACAGAGTCATTTGAGAGAATTAAATGGGATGCTGTATATCAGGGGTCCCCAACCTGTGGTGAGTTGTATATTTATTTTATTATATATTACAATGTAATAATAATAAAGTGCACAATAAATGTAATGCACTTGAAGCATCCCCAAACCACGGCCCCCCCTCCCTGGTCCATGGAAAAATTGTCTTCCATGAAAATGGTGCCAAAAAGCTTGGGGACCACTGCTGTATATGATACTCTCAGCACAGAGTTAGAACATAATTAAGAGCTTAAAATGGAGGCGGGGATCTCATCCATTCAGTGGTGAAGCAAGGCCTTGCTGAGGAGCAAAGTTCCTATCAGTGGAGACTCAGTTCCGGTTTCCAATTAGTAGGCTGGGCGGAAGGAATAGCATATGAAGAGATTCTCTTAACATATGGCAAAGTCTTAACATTCCATCATCAAACAGCCCAAATACCTGACAGAGGAGAAGATTCTTCTTTCTGAAAGCAAAAGGTCCTGAGGCAAGAAGACTAGGTAAGGGGAGAAAACCCCCTTCGCCCTCCCACAAAGGAGCAGTGCCACTTTCCCAAAGGCGTATGTTCCCTCCCTCGCGGGCACAATGGCAAACAGGTGTGGTTCAAGTCACCCTCATGCTTAAGGCCTTAAATAGCTCCCTAAACTTTATAATAAAGTCCAAATTCTTTGCCTAATATTTAGCTTTCCAAAATTAGCACTAACCTACTCTTCCCGCCTCTATTTATAGCTAATATTTGAGTGCCTAATACATGTCACATTGAATGTTTTATATGCATAAGCTCACTCAATCTTCACAACTATGTTGTGAAGTAAATGATATTATGCCCATTTCACAGATGATGAAACTGAGACTTGAAGAGGATAACTCACTTAAGGTTCCAAAGGTAGTTAGACTAATCTTGGAGGAGGTAGAATTTGAAATTAGAAGCCATAATAAAGTCTTACGCTGTTATCTGTCTGCCTGTCAAATTCTTGGTTATCCTTTAAGATTTGACTTAAATGTCACCCCGTCTCTCTGGTGCCTCCTAAGCTTTTCTCAGACAATTCCTCTAGCCTGCATGGTATTCAATTCAGCAATAGAACACGATTACACACTACTCAATTTAAGATTTACTCTTTTCCATTAGACTGAGTTTCTTGAGGGCAGGGACTATAAATTGATGCAGCCCTCTGACCCAACATAGCCAGCAAAAAGGCCTAAGTGGCCTCAGCAAACCTTCTTCTTCATCATAATGACGTTCCTGCAGGGGAAGCCTCCTTCCAGGAGAGAGAATGACTGTACAGGATTCCCCGGTATGGTTTTGGCTGACAGGTAAAAATTCTTCTGAATTCCAGTACATAGCTGAGATTTATCAGACTCTGAAATCAGAGTTTGAATCCTAGCTCTGCTACTTATTAAAAGCTGTGTGGCCTTGGATAAGTTGTTTAAATTTTCCTGGGTCTCAGTTTCATCATGTGTAAAAATGGGATAATATTTACTGGTGGAGAAAACAGTGTATGGCAGAGTAAATATTCAATACATGTTTGTGTTGACAAAGTGAGGTAGTAACTACAGCATTTTTTTCAGGATGCATCTTACATTTGATTTGAAAAGAAACCATTGTGTCAGTTTAATTAGCAGCATTTTTTTTCTTTGCAATACTTAATGATACATTTTACACTAGTCTCTTGCAGTCAGTAAAATACAGCATCATCTTACAGAAGCAGGATGCTTTCAGCATAGCGAATGGACTTAAGTGTACAATGTTGATGTGCACCTCCCCCTACTTGCCATGCAAGCAGAGTAAATTACCTCAATTCTCCTTGTATCAGTTGCCTCATCTATAAAAATAGGAACACACAGTAGGCAATCAAAGTGAGTTCTTTCATCCCTTAACCAGGCAAAGCTGCCTATTTTCCCTATCTCGCTTTTCCCCCTTCTTTTAAGTGCAAAGTCAATGAACAGGGTGGACTGAGACACAATAAAATGAAGATAAAAAATTAAAGTGCCAGGCCGGGCGCGGTGGCTCACGCCTGTAATGCTAGCACTCTGGGAGGCCGAGGTGGGCGGATTGTTTGCGCTCAGGAGTTCGAGACCAGCCTGAGCAAGAGCAAGACCCCGTTTCTACCAAAAATAGAAAGAAATTAATTGGACAGCTAAAAATATATAGAAAAAATTAGCCGGGCATGGTGGCACATGCCTGTAGTCCCAGCTACTTGGGAGGCTGAGGCAGTAGGATCACTTGAGCCCAGGAGTCTGAGGTTGCTGTGAGCTAGGCTGACGCCACGGCACTCACTCTAGCCCAGGCAACACAGTGAGACTGTCTCAAAAAAAAAAAAAAAAAAAAAAAATTAAAGTGCCTACTTAGTAGTAGCACTGCCAGCAACAGCAGCCTCTGTAGGCTCACACAAATCACAAGAACATATCATGAGAAAGGGAGCCCGTGTGCTGCCTAATGCATTCTAACCTAGAAATGATCTTGGGGCAAAGCCTTGGGGGACACTACTTTAAGGTTAGAGGCCAGGGAGGCAGTACTTAAGTTTCAAAAACCGAAGCGAAACAGCCACCACTACTTCTATTCCTGTGGTTCACTTGGTTCAGGGAGCATTCTGCATGTATGCTGGCAAGAAGCCTTCTGTGACTGGCAGGATGCTGTTTCTAAAACAAAAAACAGCCTAAGTTTCATCCTTGGTGGCCAGAAAGCCCTAGCAGCTGCTGATGTATCTCTAGCTTCATTCTTAGCCTGGAGCAAGGGGTGGGATTTGGTGGGAGAGAGAGAGCAAAAGCTCACAAATCCTAAGGCCATATCCCTAGGTAAGGAAGGCTGAGAGTATTTCCTCAGTAGTAACCATCATTGCCAAGAGTCCCCTGGAGGCTCCATGGAAACTGTGGGAGAGGGAGAGAAGGATAGAAGAGGTTGATCATGGGAGATGGGCATGCTGGAGCTCACCCCCTGAGCTTCTGGTGAGCTACATATGGCCAGGCATGCAGGCAGGATACCTCATTCCCACTTCGGCAGCCTGCAGTATAATGCATATGATAAAGACACACTTTGTCACCCATATCTGGGTTCAAATCTCAGCTCCACCATTTATAAGCTCTCGGTGATGCCAAAATAAACGTATTACTTATTTAACAGCTACTATATGCTAGAAATTGTATTAAGCACTTTAAGTAATACCAACTTCAAAAGGCAGACCTATATACATCTATGGTCAATTTCTGACCAGGGTGCCAAGACCATCAATGGGGAAAGAATAGTCTTTTCAACAAATGGTGTTGGGACAACTGGATATCCATGTGTAAAGAATGAATTTTTTTTTTTTGAGATAGGGTCTCACTCTGTCGCCTGGGCCAGAGTGCAGTGCTGTTATCAGAGCTCACTACAGCCTCAAACACCTGGGCTCAAGCAATCCTCTGGCCTCAGCTTCTTGAGTACCTGAGACTATAGGTGCATGCCCAGCTAATTTTTTCTATTTTTTTTTTTTTTTTTTATAGAGATGAGGTCTTGCTATGTTGCTCAAGCTGGTCTTGAATGTCAACTTCTGGCCTCAAGTGATCCTCCTGCCTCAGCCTACCAAAGTGCTAGGACTACAGGCATGAGCTACTGTGTCTTGCCTGAAGAATGAATTTGAGGCTAGGCATGGTGGCTCACGCCTGTAATCCTAGCACTCTGGGAGGCCAAGGCAGGAGGATTGCTTGAGCTCAGGAGTTTGAGACCGGCCTGAGCAAGAGACCCCGTCTCTACCAAAAATATAAAAATTAGTCGTGGTGTGTGCCTGTGGTCCCAGCTACTCAGGAGGCTGAAGCAGGAGGATTGCAGCTTGAGCTCAGGAGTTTTGAGGTTGCAGTGAGCTAAGACGATGCCACTGCACTCTACCCAGGGCGACAGAGCGAGACTCTGTCTCAAAAGAAGAAAAAAAAAAAATTTGAAGCCCCACTTCACACCATATACAAAAGCTAACATAAAATGAATCACAGACCTAAATGTAAGAATTGAAACTAAAAAACTCTTAGAAGGAAACAAAGGTGTAAATCTCCCTGAGCTTGAGCGAGACAATGGATTCTTATCTATGACAATAAAAGCACAATCAACAAAAAAGCAACAGATAAACTGCACTTCATCGAAATGAAAAACTTTTGTGCTTCAAATAAAGTAAAAAGGCAGCCCCCTAGATGGGAGAAACTATTTGTACATCATATATCCGATAAGGGTCTAGCATACAGAACATATAAAGAACTTACAACTCAATAATAAAAAGATAAATAATCCAATTTAAAAGTCAACAAAATATTTAAAGAGACATTTCTCCAAAGAAGATATATATAATTGGCTAACAAGCACATGAAAAGATGCTCAATAACATTAGTCATTAGGGAAACCCAAATCAAAACCACAATGAGATACCACTTCACAACCATCCAGATGGCTATAATAAAATGTAAAGTAAGTGTTGGTGAGGATATGGAGAAATTGGAACCCTCATACATTGCTGGTAGGAATGGTACAGGCTCTGTGGAAAACAGTTTGGCAGTTCTGCAAAAAGTTAAAGAGTTACCATATGACCTGGCAATTTCTCTCCTAGGTATATCCAAGAAGTTGAAAACACGTGCCCACACAAAAACTTGTACACAAATGTCCAAAGCAGTATTTATAATAGCCAAAAAGCAGATACAACCCAAATGTCCATTAATGGATGAATGGATAAATAAAATGTGGCATATACATATTAATACAATGAAATAGCATTTGACAGTAAAAAGGAACAAAATACTGATACATGCTACAACATGGATGAACCTTGAAATCATTATGCTAAGTGAAAGAAGCCAGTCACAAAAGAGCACATATTGTATGATTACATTTATATGAAATGTCCTGAACAGACAAGCCTATAGAGACAGAAAGTAGACTAGTAGTTCCCTAGGGCTGGAGGGGATAAGTAGATTGGGGTGAGACAGATAAAAGGCATGGGGTTTCTTTAGGGGATGATAAAGATATTCTAAAATTGGAGTCCACTTGCTCAAGGATTCTTGGGCATGGCTCTAGGTAATAAAAAAAAAAAAATAAAATTGATTGTGGTGATGACTGTACAGCTCTGTGTATATACTAAAAACCACTGCATTGTACACTTTAAATGGGTGAACACTATGGTATATGAATTATATCTCAGTAAAGTTGTTACCCAAAAGCCCCTAAAAATCCCAGATTTTTTTTGCCACCAGAACAGTTAAGTCTGCCCAAAGAGAGACAGGATCACTAAAAATCCTAACATGCCCTTTAATTTATATCAACCAGAAGCTAACCATAGGCTACAAACTGGTAGGCTAAGGGCCACATTTGGCCTGCAGCAGATGAATTTTATTGGGACCAATACTATATTTTTAAAAATCTGAGCAAACATTAAACAACTGTACATAAAATCCAATTTTTTTTTTTTTTTTTTGAGAAGGGGCCTCACTCTGTTGCCCAGGCTGGAGTGCAGAGACAAGATCATCGCTTACTGCAGCCTCGAACTCCTGAGCTCCAATGATCCTACCACCTCAGCCTCCTGAGTAGTTGGGACTACAGGCGTGAGACACTGTGCTTGTCTCAAATTTCCAGTTTCTCTTGAAAATCAAATCTTGCAAGTCTAAGAAAAACTTTTAGAGATGAGAGAGAAACAGGAAAGAAAACAATCTCTAATTACTTAAAAGGCTGTTGCTTCAGAGGTCCAAAGTAGAACCAGTATTAAGTTACTAAGGTGTAGGTCTCATTCAAAATGAGAGAAAAGGTCTAATACTTAAAAGCTGTCTCAAGTGAAATGAGCTGCTTTTAGAAATAATATATTTCCTATCATTAGTATGAAGTACTATGATACATGCTATAACATAAATGAACCTTGAAAACATGCAAAATCAAAGAAGCCAATCACAGAAAGCACATGTAGGATTCCATTTACAAGAAATGTTCAGAATAGGCAAACCCACAGAAACAGAAAGATTAGTGGCTGCCAGAGGCCAGGGAGAGTGGGGGAACTGGAGTGACTACTAACAAGTACAGGATTTCTTTCTGAAGTGATGTAAATGTTCTGGAATTAAAAATAGTAATGGTTGCATAGCATCATAGATACACTAAAAACCACTAAATTATATACTTTAAAATGGTTAAAATGGTAAATTTTATGCTATGTAATTTTATCTCAATTAAAAAAGGATAGAGAAGGACCAAATGAAATAACTCTTATTAACTATTTAGAATATTATGATGCACATAGTGATAAATACTGGCTATTATCATCAACTTCATGTGTTGATACATGAGGCAAGGAGAAGGGTTAAACATTGTTTTTGTCTAAGGTGACAAAGGCTGAGATGAGGTGGAGCTAAGACAGGTACCCAATCTTGCCTGTCTCTAAAGCTTACAGAACTGTAAAATAAAAGTTCACAGGTACTAAGTGATAGAGTTACAGAAAACACTTGGCTCAACAGACTAAGCTACACTCCCAGAAAAGGTGGACCACCAGCAGGCCTGGGTCTAGGAACAATGGAGCCTGCCTTTCCAAGCACAAATCACAGTCCAAACGGAAAAAGAAATTTCGGCAAACTTCGGATGATCCTAGGAAGAGCTGAGATTAGATTCTCTGCATTCAGGAATTTCCTCCTATATTTCCTAGCCATTCATGTGACCCAAGTCAAACTTAGGACTTGCTGGGTACTCAGAACCATGCTCAGTACACAACAACCATCCTTTAAGCCTCCAGATCTCAGGGGCAGGTTTGGAAGACAAAGAAATTCCAAGAAGCCAAAGTTCACTGCCAAACGCTCTATGTACCTTTGGCTTACCTAGTTAGAGCCTTTGTCCTCAGTGTCATCCTAACACTAACAACTCACTCAAACCAGAGGGAAAAATCAGCCAGTTAGTTGCTTGATGGCTTCAGGCAACAGGAAGGTTCACTGTTGTCAGAGTCCCCAACTACACAAACAGGGAGTTAAATTTAGGGCAAATGTTCTTAGGAAAAGACCACTAATATTTACTATGTATATAGCACTGAATTGGTTGGCCTTGTATATATTAGAACTCCTTCAGTTTGCCAACCACTGTGAGGTGTGCAGTATCACCATCTTCCTTTCCCAGAAGTGGAAATAAGTGATTTGTGTTAGGTCACTAAACAAAAGATCGTTTGTAGAGTCAGCTCTAGGTTTGCCAGGCTCCATGTCCCTTCTACTACACCACAATAACCCTATGAAGGGTCATCTAAGTATGAGAAATACCCTTTCCCTAGATTAAGGGCAGTATAGTATAGGGTTAAGATGATAGGTTCTGGAAACACACAAACTTGGGCTTGATTACTAGCCATACTAATCATATGACCCTGGGAAGTTACTTAACCTCATTAAGTCTTCGTTACTTCTATAAAATAGACATTACTGGACAACTGTTTCTTGGCAGCCCAGCATCCCTTTCTCTTCCCTAATAACCCCCCAACTTCCTTTTGAGGAATTAGTTGTTTCTTAACTCAATACTGGTAAAGTAAGGGCGTAGAACTCAAGCTAATCATCAATTCTCCCTAGAACTTGAATCTAGAGGGAGAAAGAAAGCAAACAAAGCTGGAGTTTACCTATTCTAACAGTAGTGCCCAAGCACTATTACTAGCAGCCAGTTCCTGCTTCAAGATCATTCCTCTGGTCTACCACTGCTATCGCAGTTCTCTGCAGCCACTATGGGTCCCATGCCAGATTTTCTAGCCTTCACACTAAATCTCTAAACCCTGAACATCTTTCTAATGAAGTCTCTTTTATTTACATTAGCTACTTTGTTGCTTGCAACCAATGAACTCCAAATGAAATACTGCCTCATCAGGTTATTAACAGGATAAATAGAGTGGGATTCAGTAGGTATAAGTTGACACTATTTGGTCTTATCAACCATTAGTAGTAAATTCAATACGGACTGTAAACCAACATATGAACATGGTCATGTTTTAAAGACAATAAAGAAGACTGCAGGAAAGAGTAGCCCAGTGACCACCTTCCAGGCATAACTGTTTTACAGTCATGATGAAAAAAGTCCTCAACAGAAAGCTACCTTAACATACCTGACATGGGTCTTCACTACCCATTCTATTCCAGGAAATGCCTCGGGAATTTTCTATTACCTGAAAATGGAGAAATAAGAGATCAATCTTTTGAAGAGGAAGTTTTAAAGACATACAAAATAACAGATAAAGAGGTCCTGCATGCAGTTTACACATTACAGGAGAGAAACATGCAACTTTCAAGAAATTTTAAGTAACATTTCATTGTGAATATAAATATGGGGACCTATAGGGACTCATCCTTATACATTTTAAAATAGCTGAGCAGAAAGCTTTACTTTGGGGTGCAGCAGGAGGTCTAATCTACAGTCATTGAAATTTTACAATGTGTCATTTAAGATGTCAGACTTTGTGCCCAGGTTACATTACAGTTCACTTGTGATGGGCAGGATTATTAAGAGTTATGGCTAATTTATGCGGCAGCATATGGTTTTTCTTTTTACAGCTATTTTTATTAAACAAATTTTGCAAAGTTTTAACATTAAAATTAACAGCTAAAGAATTGTTTATGCAAGTTGCTGTCACAGTTTATGTAAAAGAGAAATATGTGCTATTAAAATCAGACATTTAGGTTACCTTTGGTTTTTTGCGATGCATGTTAGCTTTACACATCCTGATTCTCTTGCGATAATTTTCCTTTAAAAAGGGGGGTATAGAGTGATCTCTTTTCATCAAAACAAGACATAATGCCCTGAAAGCTGACTTCAAACCATGGTTGAAAATTCAGTTATTTACACTTTATCACAATCTACAAATACATTTTTTTTGTTGGTGTGTTTTAAAAAGAAAAAAAAAATGTCCATCATGCACTGCTGCAGGCAGCTTGGCACTTCATACAAGAGGATTTTTCACCCCCGAGCAGTTTAGGTGGCTCTCTTAGGGAAGGCATGAGAACCCTGAGAATTAACATGGAGTAGAAACAGGGCCAACCAATTCCATCATTTCCTTTCTTGGTCTCTTAGGAGGGAATTCAGAGCCAGCCTATCATGCCAGACCCTGCCCCAGCTATTAACAGCATTTCTGGGATTGGAAGGGAAACCCTTACAAGCACCCAAGATTTGCCAAATTGTCATATCTAAAGACAAGTGCTATCCCTTTCTAAGCTTACAGAAATTATTTCGTGTCACTCTTTGGGGCCACCTGGGGGCCTATAAAAAGTACAAACTAGGACAGCTGGCACTTTAAATGCTGAGACCTATGTACGGAAACCAATCCAAGTTTTAGCTCAATTGGGTTTTTCTCTCCAGAAATTAGAACTTTTGATAGGATTTCGATACAAGTGCTTTCAACAACTTCCAGGGGGTGAAAAAGCTTTGGTTATTTTTAAACTAAAACTTAACAACTCCATAAACTTTTTTTTGGTAAACTTAAAATAAAATCCCCCCCAACACTTTTAAGAATGTCTCCAACTTTTAACAAGCCCATTAACTTTAGAGTTAATTTAAGTTTATTTGAAAGAGAAAACTATTTTATTGTCCACCCAAAAAAATGACAATTCATCACATTTACTTTGATTAAAAAAGGACTAAACTTTATTGACAAACTGCTGCAGACATTTTGACATAAGTTTAAGCTACCTATTTAGGCAGACTTAACACATGTAGCATTTAATCTTCCGAGAACAAAATGGGAGGACAGTGCAAATCCAATTAGGACTTTAACTTATGTACAAAGTGGATTTTGATTCCTTTTTCGTTCAGCTGTAGTGTCCCTTTTTATATCATGCTAGTGTTGAGACATACTTGACTGTCTTGGGAACAGTTCAATATTGATAGCCATCAACTTAAGAAAATCATCAGCTTTTGGCCTCAGTGTCCAAGTGAGCTTTTCATGGAGTGCAGAATCTCAGATGGACAAAATACTAGTCTTAAATACTGAAATTTTAATTATTAGTGCTATGACTGAAAGATTGTTTGTGGCTACAAAGCTCTGCATCAAAATCAATTCAGGTGGCCATCCCCTCCCCCCAAATCAACCTCTTAAAAACCTATTCTCCCTCCCCCTAAGTATCTCTCAACACTGTATGTCTGGGGCTAGATTTCAAAACCCACATAATGAAAAAGTCAGTTTTACAAGCCTAATTTTGTTTTTTTTTATATCAATTAACGTTAAAAATTGCATCAACTATTTAATTCATGAGGATCTTTCGTATTAAAATTTAGCCTTAAGATTCAACCGCCATGTGCTTTTAAAGGAAACATTTTTTTAGAGACGTCTGAGCTCACTTTTACATGGTGGCACCTACTGCCGTTAACATGTGTGATTTTAAATCTTAAACAGCCCTGAATTTTGAAATGTAGCCTAGTTTGGGATTCTGCAACTACAACTTTACGGGATGCCTCAAATCAAAACTAAGAGAAAGTTAACAAGTCTTTACTTCAGAACCTTTAAGCAAGCAATGTCACTTTTGAAACTAACAGGTTTGTGGTTTTTTTTTTTTACTCAACTTCTTTTTTTATTATAAAAGGTACACTTCTGTTTATATTTAAACAACAAAGAAAAAAGCATCTACACACTTAAAAAATTAATTCGATATTCCTAAATCTATTTTAACTCATTTTAAAATACTACATACAGAAGCCAGAATGCAGAGTTAAGAATGGAATAAGGTGGGGAGAAGAAGGGGACCACGAAGAAAAACACTTAGACAATTACTTGTCTGTTGTGGGTAAAGCAACAGGAATCCTGGGAGATACAAGAAATCAGTAACAACTTTGCTCATAACTGATATTTTCCCCTCATGTTTGTTTTTAATAACGTCCATATGGGTGCTCTCTGTATGCTCCCTTCACTGGCCTAGCTGGAGGGGCCTTCAGTGATGGCCTGGTCCCATTCCAGTCGTCCTGGCCTGTAGGGAAAACAAAGACAGTTAGGTCACATGGTATAAAGATCACCAACAACACTATTTTTCTTCCAACCTCTTGACACCTCTCTGGTGGTCCTTGCTCACTACTCTGCTTGATCCTCTTAAGCAGCCTGGGCAATTTCTCATAGTTTTAAGTAAAAGGACAGAAAGAACAACTCAGAAAAGGCTGGCATTGACTCTGGAGTAATCTCCAGCAGTGAGGTTCTCCACAAGCAACATAATCTATCCTCCAGACTCCAAATCTTGAAAAAACCAACACCTTGCTTGAAGCAGTGAAGGGGTTATTCATTTTAGTGGGTCTGCAACGGCCTTTCCTGTTCCCAAAGCAATCTGGCAGGCAGCCTCAAGTAAGGTAACAAAACTTCTGAAGTCTTTCAGATTGGAAACAGGGAGCCCCCTTGCCAGGCATCAACAAGTCAGGTTTTCCTGTGGAGAAGTGTCCTCTGGCTGTCTGGGAGAAAAAAAGGCCACCACCAGCAGAGCTGACATTCATTGATCTGGCAGAGGGAAGTGCAGTCAAATGTTGCATTTAGAGCACTATTTAGGAGAATTCCTTAGCTCCTTTCTTATGTCAACAGTCCAGATAAGCCAGACAACATGACTGACATCCTCAAATGGTTTTCCTTTGTGACAGGGAAAAGCCTGAGGGAGATGGTCACTTACTTCTAAAGCTGACCTCTTATGAAAAGAGTTGTATTTAAGCTTATTCTTCCCATTTGTTCCCACACTTTACCCACACCAGTTCAGTTTATTCTTGAAGTATTTCTCCAGCTGTCTGTACTCACAAATACCTTCCTCCATCACTCTAGTCTTAAATTCCTATAAGGATCCAAAGTTACACAGAACCCTCATTATACCCCTAGTATAGTACACATGTCCATCCCTTTCCAATTGGGCTTCTGGGTACCAACGAGACAGTTTGCTTTTCTAATTCTTTGTATAAAGGCAGAGATCAGAACACATTAACTATGGCGACATCATACTAGGAGCCTAAGAAGCAGCCTGCCTCTTTCAGTTCAATCTTTTCTCCAGCAAAACAGAAATGCAATGCAGTCAAACACATACAGAGGCCCCACTGTACTGCCTCACTGATGGAGGGAAATACCTGGGTACAATCACAGTGCACTTCTAAATAGTGGCATATGAGCAGAGCAGAGCAGTGTTACTGATGGCAACTGTCCAGAGCCATTTAGCTAAAACTAGCAAAATCTGTTTCCCTGGGCAAGTAGCTGATTGGCTACTTCCCACAGTGTTTAGTTGGGTTCAGCTTGTCTGTCTGTGGGAAGCCCTAAGGGGCTCTTCTCTCTCAACTAGGGGTAAGGGGACACCGTCCACCAGTGTCTTAAGGTGAACTGTCAACTGTCGAGTCCTTGCCAAAGACTCCCTGGAATTCCCTCAGGTATGCTGAAAATTATCTCACATTGAAAAGGCAGTTCTCTCTGCATCCACACCACATGGCACTTCCTCTGGGGCCCATTAACATGGGGCCATAATTGGCTCTTGAGGACACACTTGAGCAATGTGTTTTGAATCAAACCTCAGGGAAGGCAGTTTGATCCTGCTGCTGTTCTAGCCTCTACAGCTCTCTTGGGATCAAGAACTGAGTTGAGATGTCTCTAAGTCAGTAAGGCGCTTGGTGTCCTGAACTGGCTCCAGCCCGTATCTGATTCTTTTTTTTTGAGACAGAGTCTCGCTCTGTTGCCCGGGCCGTGGCGTCAGCCTTGCTTACCAGCAACCTCAAACTCCTGGGCTCAAGCAATCCTTCTGCCTCAGCCTCCTGAGTAGCTAGGACTACGGGCATGTGCCACCATGCCCAGCTAATTTTTTCTATATATATTTTAACTGTCCAGCTAATTTCTTACTATTTTCAGTAGAGATGGGGTCTTGCTCAGGCTAGTCTCAAACTCCTGAGCTCAAACGATCCGCCCGCCTTGGCCTCCCAGAATGCTAGGATTACAGGCGTGAGCCACCATGCCCGGCCATCTTGGTCCCTTTCAACCAGCATTTCTTCTACATTGAGATTCTTTTCAATGAGATCCAATTTTTTTTTTTTTTTTTAAATAACATGGGGCAGAAGAGTAGAGTTGGATATGATTAAGTTCTTTTCATCTATCAAAGTGGCCTAGGTACCAGCACCAAAGGCCCAGAAACATAACCCAGGTCCTAGCTGTCTTCCTGCCTAAAGTAGAAAAAAAATCAACATTAGTTTGAAAGTCTGCTGTTCCAACTAGGCCAACCTGGACCTGAGCCCTAGTTTAAGACATGTACTACTGCTAGCCTTCCAAGAATAACAGCACCCCACCTATCTCACTATAGTAGTTCCTCTTTCTACCACACATCACAAAATTTAAATAAGAACAGAGCTCCTACTGGCACACCTACTAATACTTTGCCTACTAAAGGTTTGTCCTTATGTGTGTTTCTGTCTGATTCCCAACAATGCAGTCACCAGCATTCTCCCAGGCACTTACTTATATATTCTGCCCCACCACAAAATAAAGACATACCATAAGCTTCATAAGAATCTTGAACCTCCCCATGTCCATAGTCATAATATTCTGAGTCCCTGAAAACCAAAGACAGAGTGTTAGAAGCTATAGAATAACTATGTTTTAGTTTCACCTTTCTCTCAAATACTTCTGTATCTCATTTTACTGTATTAGCTCATTCTATCCCATTCCTAAACCACAAGAGTTCCAAAACATATATATACTATGTATTCATAAAATAATTATGACAACTATAGCAAAAAAAAAAAATATATAGATACCGTACAATTTAAAGTGAAAAAGCACACTCCTAATCAGAGTGTACATACACATGAAGTATTCACAGGGCTCACTAGAAGAATAAACAAACAAGAAAAGATCTGTCTCTACTGAGACTCTTTTTCAGTCAATCACAGGTAAGATATATATACACACACAAAATGGTTTTTAAGAGAAATGCAAAAAAGTACCTAAGTTATGGTAGTCAGATTCAAGTTTCCTTTTAAAATTTTATGCAACTTTAATGTGGCTATGATTTTTTTTGAGACACAGTCTCACTCCATCAACCCAGGCAGAGTGCAGTGGCGTCATCACAGCTCACTGCAACTCACTGCAACTCACTGCAACACTCAAACTCCTGGGCTCAAGGAATCCTCCCACCTCAGCCTCCCAGACTGCTAGGATTACAGGCGTGAGCCACTGCACCCTGCCGATATTTTTAAATAACAAGTCAAAATAATTTAAAGGCATTTTTCCCTTGCTTCCATGCAGTCACAATTTTTCATCTACTATTCCCACATTCTAAATTAGAATTTAAAGTTTACAATTATCCAAATGTGCAAATACAAGTGTGTGTTTCATAGATGTCAAAAGCAGAGGAGATACCTTCACAAGGCAAGCCATTCTGCTCCTTAGGTTCTGCTGCCTAAATCTTTCAGTTCCTCCAGCTCCCTCCATCCATACTTATAACACAAAATAGTACTCCTATTGCCTGACTCACCCTTGGCTCTGGCTGTAATAGCCTTCGTAGCCTTCATAACTCTGTTCTGCATATGTGTCATCATATCCCTAGAACAAATAAAATGAAATAGAACGTCAGAACCACAGAGAGAAGGGAAGGTAATTACATGCCATGGCAGGTATGGCAGGCTTCTGGATTAATAGGACATGAAATTTCCCTCCAAAATGTTAACATCTACTATAGAGTAGTCAAAAGAGAAAGGGTTACTTAACAAACAAACAAATATGATATACCATAAGTGTGGGTAGAACGTAAAGTACAAAACTGAGCTTTAGTATTATTAGGACTAGTAGCAGGAGATGCCTTAGTAAAACATTGTACATTAAGGCACAGTGTATTTCCTGTTTGATCTACACACATAATAAAACATGCCTAAAGTGGAAAAAATCTTCTAATAGTTCAATGTTCTCTGCAAGAGAATAAGGTAGACTCCAAAATAAGCAAGACAGTCCATGACACCTACATAAAAGGGCCAAGGCCCTGTCATTCAGCTTCCTTTGGCAACCTTGTAGGTACTGGGAAATGGCACTGTTCAAATTTCTTACATATTCTTCATATGTTTCTGGTGCAGGGGGTGGAGGCAAAGGTATTCTCTGGATGCCTGCTGTTCGTGCTCTTGGTGTTGGAGCGCCTCTCACAGTAGGCGGGGGTGGCACTCCTCGAGTCACTGTGGCACCTCTGGTGATGGCTCCCCTTACTGGTGTACCACGCACCAAAGCCCCACGAGGTGGCCCAACACCACGGCCCCTACAAAAAGAAAGTTTATTTTAAATGGAGCTTTTTATAAATAATAGACCACCTTCATGTTCAGATTTGTTTGCAAATTCTGGAGCAAGACAGATTTTATGAGGCCTTAACTAGACTATTATTAAAAAAAAACCAGGAATGTGCAGGTAGGTAAACAACCCACATTGGAAGACTCCCCAGGTCCCACAGTGGACCAGTGCATTGCTTAGGTAGGTCTAGAGAGTCTGAACACTCAAAGATCAGTCACAAAAGGTAAAATTCTAAAGTCAGACCATAAAAAATGCTAGGACTGTCCAAAATTAAAAGACCAAAAGTTTCAGCAGGACTGTAGCACTTGACAATGGTCAAAGTGCCCAAGATCTAGAATTCTATTTTTGATGCAATATACAAATTCTGAGACCCCTCCTAAACTGGAGATAAGAGCACCATTGGGAGAGAGGGTATCAGTAGTCAAATTCACAACCCATTTCTGGCTGTCTCCGTTATTTTTACCTGGGAACAGGTGGAGGGGGAGGTGCAGCTCCCCGGCCTCTCACTGGCACCCCACGTCCACGAGAAGGCTCAGGTACTCCATTCAAGTAGGACAGCTCTAGAAATTGCTCCTGGCAGATATCATCCATCATATCCTGGGAATGAAAGATACAAGAAGTACTATACAACATCTATACATTCTACTGAGTAGTCACCTGGCCTACATGGACTCTGGATACTAAGAACAGTTTTGAGACCCCAGATGAAGTCTTAGGTCACTCTCTGAAGTCAAATGGCACCCTACCCATCACCTCGTTGAGGAAAGTCTGGATGGCAGCCCCTTATTATTCAGATAGAGCTCTTCATGATGTGGTCACTGCCTCGCTCTCCAGATCACTTCCATCCTCTCTCCATATATAACCTCTTCCTCTCAAGCCATGCTGAACAATGTGCAGTTCAGAGCCTGGCATACTCTCACATATCCATTCTTGGCAAATAGTTTCCTTTCTCTGAAATAATAAAAGCCACTACTATTAATGGAGCTCTATGTACTGGGCACTGTATAATAAGTCTTATACAGATTTTTCAGTTTACATCTTCAAAACTACCCTGAAATAAGTAAGCAGATCTCCCCATTTTACATTAGAAAAACAGATTCAGGGAATATAAATCAACAGCCTAAGGACATAAAGCTAGTGACAGACTCTAGATGTGAATTCTGTTTCCAAAATCTAGACTTTGGATCAACAGGGTATATTGCCTTTTTTGTCTACCTGAGGGACTCTTAACTCATCCTTTATAAGACTAATCTAAAACAGATTAAGTCTCTTTTGAAAAACTCTCTCCTGACCCTACCACCCCTGTACCTCTTTTCCTAATACACCATGCAATTCTCTCTACCTAAGCACTTACCACATCATTTTAGAATTGTCTGTCATTAGACTGTAAGCTCTTCAGGAGCCATTTTGGTAACTTGAAAAGCAAGCATAGCATTAGGTATCTACCAGATATAGAACCTGAAGCACAGAAAAGTGAAACGATAACTTGTCTGGGAAGATATAGACAGAACTCCCAGTCCAGTGCTCTTTCTGCCTTCTTGGTAGTTAACAGTTCTAAAGGGAAATCGAGGGCTCTGGTATTGATGCAAAAATAGGCTTTGTTTTCCTTAAGAAGAGGGAAGAATTGAGCCAAATGCCATTTACACATCTTTTCACACACTTCCTATTGAGAACCAAATGCACTTCATGTGTTTTTATATATCCCAAGTGGATACAGCTTCAAGAACAGAAGATGCTCGTCACTACAGAGATGTCCCCCTCAACTCTCCACCTCCTTCTACCTTAAACATCACTGCTGCTTGTAACACACACACATTGGAGAATCAAGTAACCAATGCCCGCCCACTGCTCAGATTCCTCTAACTACCACATCAACACTGAGGAAACCCAGATCTCCCTGGCAGACATTTTTTTCAAAGATTCACTTACATGGAAGCCTCATAAACGAAACCCTCTGAGAAATGTACTGGAAACTAACAATAAAGAGGAGACAGGCATTCCCTCTGTAGTCCTTCAGAAACTGGGCAGCTCAACATGCTTCAACAGAATACCTCAAAAAGAGTAAAAGTATCCTCTTGAGGAAAAATTAACCAGTTATGAGTTTTTCCTAGGATATTTTAAATGATCTGTTTTATGTTGAACATTCTAACAAAGACGAGGTACTCAAAAGCAAAGCAGCTGCTGAGATATCTGAGGTAGTATTAAAATCCTCGGAGTTCAGCATTATGGGTACACACTCCCTATACATGTTTGCTTTGCCAATTCTCATATTCTCTGACACCACATTTAGTTTCAACTCCCTCATTTTACACTCAAGAAAACCAACGACCGTACCACCTTACCTCCTCTTAAATTTAGGATAAAAACATGATGCTTACTCAATTCTAGTTGAATGGTATTTCAAATCCTTCCTTAGGTTCCAGATTCATCCTTGATATTAAATATTCAACAGTAATATGTTACTCTGACAACCACCAGGCCTTGCTAAAAAGCAAAAATAGCACCATTTTCTACATAATAATAATAATAATCTGAAAAGGTAGTAAGAAGCAAGACAGATAACCTGGCCTGTCCCAACTCTTCCTGGGTCTCAGTTACAGACTGAAAGGAGCTGCACACCAATGTGTGTTTTATATCATCAACTGTCAAGCCTGTAATAGTCATGCTTCTTCCAAACCAAACTCTACTTCAGCACATTCCTCCAGGCGAGAACCCTTGAGTACACTCAGGTCGGAATTCAATCCATTAACACTGGATGCTATAAGCATCTTGCTCTCAGACTCTCCATAGCATAAACCCCTTGAGTGCAGCAACCCACCTTAGTCATTTTCCTAACACAACCTCCTCGTTCCAAACTAGTACCAAAATATTCAGCTCAGTAAAGACCCTGTTAAAGCTTTGTTAACCACATATTAGAATGCAGACACATTATGGACCCAAGAAACTGACAACAGATACTGGTACACAACAAAAACCACATTAGATTAGGAGAGATATAGTTGTCTTGGAGCACAGTGCTTTGAGAATTAGTTACAAGGAATGGACTACCTCAGAAAAATGAACATAAATGTAGAATTTGGTATACAATTATAGGTTATGCAGAAACCCTGGTTAAGAACCCAAGCCTTCACAATAGCATAAGATCCCAACCCTCCTTTGCTCAGAAGATACAAGACATGGATTTCCTTACTGGTACTAGAAACTTCTTGACTTCCTCCATGGCATGGGCCATAAGAGCGTAAGCCTCACATGGGGGTCCAAAGACTTCAATGAAGACATGCAGATCCATATTTAAGTGAGCATATTTGGGGTCTCCACCTTTGCGCAGCTCTTCCTCCTATGGAAAAATGCAGAGAAACATATCATCCTGTGGACTAGGGAGAAAACAATACCTTTACCTCTAGGCAGAAGGAACAGCATGAAAATAATCCCAATGTCTAAGAAAAACAGTAAAGTTTAGGAACGTGAAACAAGTTTTGGAGAATAGTAATTCACACAACCTGCTAAACCTGCACTTGGGTGTGCTATTAACAGTTAATTGTCATCTTAAATCCCTGGGGTATTCACTGGAGCGCTTATTAGAAGTATAAGAGAGCAAAACTGTACTTCTAGTCTCTATTCAGATAATAGCTGTTTGTCAAGCATTTGCAAACATTTGCATGTATGAATATATGTATGGCCAACCATTTATTTTTAAATCCCAGGTAGAGCTGTTAATCCCTAGCTAACCACTAGCTCTGCTTATTTGCTTATAGGGTCTGGGGAGTTCTAGGGGAGGAAAGAACTCAGGACAGAGAGAAGAAAAGCTCACGTAAATCTCATTAGCTAGAATAATATACTTCAGCCCCAACTGAATGCGTCTAGTGAGAAAACATGAGTGAATAAAAGAGGATCTGAGAAAACGTTGTCAGGCTACATAAAAGAAGGCCTGAAGAGCAAGTTTTTAGATTACAGCAGGCATATCTTATCCAAAAAGCTGACTCTAGAAAGCTAGGACTATTTTGTTTTGGTGGGAAGTTTCTTGGTGCTTACAAAGAGTACACAGCATATGGGGTGATGGCATGGAAAAAAGTAAGATGCATTAGGTTCTGTTGTCAGGATTACTCAAGTTCCTTTTGGAATACATTCTTTTTAGTAGGCCTCACATTCCAGCTGGCTATAAAATAAACCAACTAATTCTCAAACTCATCTGCACTCCTAACACTACTGTTCTCACCTTTCCATGTTACTGCAAAGAGGGTGTGCTGTTCACATTGTAGTGTCTTTAGTCTGGTTTAGTCTAGGCTTTCATACATTCAGCTCTCCTTTCAAGTTTTCATAGATAATCCTACCAATTCCAAAGTTTCTATTACTATGCAGTCAAAAGTCAGAAAGAAAATCACCAGAGCACACCCAGGCTCTTCCAGGGTCACCAAGCAAATAAATTAACCTGATCTATAATTTCTTGCATCCAATGCAAACTAAAAGGAGTCACATTCTGTACATATACAAAATATTTACTTCCATAAGGCATTTATACTGTATTCTCGGCAACGAGAAAGCATTGACAGTGTCCTGCTGCCTCACTAATGTGAGCTTACCTTGGCTTTGTCTCTCATTGAGCCCTTTCCCAACACAGATATCTTTGCACCAGTCTCTTCCTGAAGTCTTTTGATTGTATTCCCTTGTGGTCCAAGAATCTTCCCCACAAAATTGAACTGACAGAAAATAAAAGATTTCTAAATACGCATGCTCCTATATAAAACACCCCACATACATCATCTCATTTGATCTTCAACAACCCTGCAAAATATGTAGAGAATTACCGTTCCCATCTGACTGAAGGATACACTGAGGCTGTGCTGATAAAGTGATTAGCGTAAGGTTATGCAACTAGAAAGTGGCAATTCCTAGACTTAAACTTGGGTTTTCTGATGTAGTCTGGTGCTCTTTCCATAATAAACACACTGCAAC
This sequence comes from Propithecus coquereli, assembly GCF_000956105.1. NCBI lineage: Eukaryota > Metazoa > Chordata > Mammalia > Primates > Indriidae > Propithecus > Propithecus coquereli. Next base: position 1,187,999 of record NW_012142523.1, on the reverse strand, counting down.
CCTTAGTATTTAACATACATAAACATTTTTAAGCCAGTGACCTCAAAACAGAACACACACA
>NW_012142523.1:1185387-1187318 GCF_000956105.1 Propithecus coquereli | reverse complement strand
TAATAGTAATAAGATATTATATTTCCTTCCTGGCTATAGCTATGCTATTAGTTATGGACCTAGATATTTCAACTGCCAGAAACAGGTACTACAAGCATAGAAGAGAAGCTTTACAGGCTTAAGTTTCTGAAGCACCACAGTCCCCAGAAGTCTTTATCATAGTCCATATGAAGATAACTCAAAGCAGTGAGGCATTTTTTTGCCTTACCTTGGGATACTGTTTGACAGGTATCAGCACCCGCTCTTTCAGCTTCATATTCTTATGAGAAAATAAATCCAAGTAATTCTCCTCATCGTCCTTTTTTGAATCTCCCTTCTGAATCTTCTCAATTTCTAAATAGGAAAAATAATTTATTTTTGCTCTGGTAAATAAAGGCAACTTTCAAAGTCTGCTTAAGGCAATAACATGGAGTACCTTGTAATGAGACCAAACAATTCAGATCAATGTGCTATTTTCAGACAGAAACTGGCTGAAAGCACCAAAGCTTTATGAAGTTGACTAGAAAACCCAAAGCCTGCTTCTATTAAGAGCAGCGTGCTCTTCCACCCACACCTGAAGCCTCGACAATAAAGACATTCAAATATTTCTCGACTTAATAAAAAATAGGTTTAACAAAACTAATGAGACAAGATAGGGGAATGGAGGATAAAGAAACTTAAAAAGAAAATCAAAATCTGCATTAATAAAAAGTATAAAGTCTTATCTTGATGAAAAACAAAAGTCAATAATTCAAATATACAATGGATAGTTCCATTAAAATGCCAGTGTGACAGTAGTGCTCTGGATACTAGTCCTTAAAAGTTTGAAAGACCTGGTTCTTACTCTGCCACTCACTAGTTGAGTGAACTTAGACAAGTTATTTAATTGCTCTGAATTCTGGTTTCCTCATTTGTAAAACAGAGGCAACATCTACTTCATGAGGTTGCTATAAAGACAGAATAAAGTAACATGTGTACACATGCCCAATTAAAGCCCATTTCTTAGAAAGTGCTTAATATACAGTCACCATTAGCCGAAATTCAGTCAATGCCTAAATGAGAAAATGTATTAAAAACCACTTTATTGAGGTATGACTGACATGGAAAAAGTTGTTCATATTTAATGTATAAAATGATGAGTTTGGAGATAAATATACACCTTGTGGAAACCATCATCACCATCAAGGGTGTACACATATCCATCACCATCGAAGGTAGTTTCAATTCGCAGGTTAAGACGGTTTCATTAGATAGAAACTTAGCAGCCAAAAAGATTTCCATCATTAAGGAACTTCATTCATTCACTCACTCATTCAGTGATTACAAGTGTTTGAGTGCTTCCTATGGAGAGGCAGATGAAGAGGCAGAGATATAGATATGATCGTTAACCCACTATGAGAAGCTTACTAAGGGCCAGGCATTTATCTTGCAAAGTACAGGAGATACAAAAGAACAAGACATACACTCCCCATCTTCACTGTTTATATACTACAGTTCCCAAACTATGGGGGTGGCAATGAAGTATAGTTAAGTGCTATAATAGGAATTCTAACAGAGATGAGGGCAGAGTGTCCAAAGAATGAGCAGCAACTGAAAGTTATATGGTTCACTGAGAACAGTCAAAAAAAAAGAAATGTATACTCCCTGAAATCAGTGGAACATTCTTAATAACAGAAAATTCTACCTATACAAAATTCCCATACTGGGCCAGGCACAGTGGTTTACACCTATAATCCCAGCACTCTGGAGGCTGACAGGGGAGAATGACTTGAGCCCATGAGTTCAAGACCAGCCTGACAACATAGCAAGACTGTCTCTAAAAAAATTTTTAAAAATTAGCTGGGTGTGGCATGTGTCTGAGGTCCTAACTACCAAGGAAGCTGAGGAGGAGGACTGCTTGAGCCCAGGAGTTTGAGGTTACAGTGAGCTATGATCAAGCCACTGCACTCCAG
>NW_012142523.1:1147022-1183965 GCF_000956105.1 Propithecus coquereli | reverse complement strand
GCAATGTAATACACCCTGTGAAATTTAAGGCCTTTCTATAACATGGATCCTTCTATTTTTTTTGCAACAGCTGGATCTTAGAATTCCTCTAATTTATGTCACAACTTTCTAAAGAAAGCATTTTTAGAGAATTAAGAGAAGACTGATCATTTAAATAAAACTGACAGTAGAAAAGATAAAACAATCAGAGGATGTTAGCCTAGAAAGCAAAAGACTCAGAAGCAACTTGAGCCTTCAAGAAGGGTTATCTTTCATGTTTGGAAGTAGAGGGTCTGAGTATTTTTTCAATGCCTACTATATATCAAATACTGTACAAATATTACCTCATTTATCCTCAAAAAATTCAGTGAAGTAGCTAGCACTATCCCCATTTTACTACTGAGGAAAGTGAAACTCAGAAAGGTTAAACAACTATCTCCAGGTCACAAAGATGTTAAAGTAACAGAATAAGGATTAAACCTCATGCTTTTCCTATTGTCATTCAATGAGGAGTGTGTGTGCAGGCACTTTAAGCAAGGAAGAGCTGATTTTATAAAATCTGAGAAAGTACAATTTATACCCTCAGACATTGTCTTGCAGCCTAAAGGCAATGAAAGGGCTTTACGGGTGCCTCAGATATTCAGTTGCCTGATGGGCTTTCTTTCCTTTTCTTTTCTAATTCTGTATTTCTCTCCTTGGCCTCACTTCCCCTGAAAAGCTAGAGAAGGCTGAAATGGGAAGGAAAAAAAAAAAAAAAATCAAGCTCCCTAACAATGGCTTAACTTCAGGCAAAAGTACTTTCTAGACAACCTTTTTGGAGCTGACTCCTTTAAGTGATCTTTGCCTAGGTCTCTGGAGACCCTGGATGTCCCAAGAGCCAAAGAGAGGAAAGCTGAGGAGTAAACAACACAGAGAGGCGACCCATTTGTTTCCTGGCCAGACACTTATAATAATGACACCTTATCCAGGGCCTTCTGTGTGTCAGGAATTTTGTATTTATCATTTCATTTTGTCTTTGTAACCAGTATTATCCCATTTGACAAATGAAGAAACCTGGGCTCAGAAAAGTCATGAAACTTGTCCAAGATCTCAAAACTCATTAGTGAGTCACTAACCCAAGTCATTCCTTATCCTAGGGAGAATAAATTCAACCAACCTTGTGGAATCTAGCTTTTACTATAACTTAATCTTTCTTTCTTTTTTTTTTTTTTTGGTAGGTTTTATCCTAGACTGTAAGCTCCCACATTTCTTAGTATGTCTCAGAGGAAAGAACATGGGTTTTGAAGCTAGACAGAAATGAGGTCTATGGCCATACCACGTTGAATGCACCCCATCTCATCTGATCCCAGAAGCTAAGCAAGGTTGGGCCTGGTTAGTACTTGGATGGGAGACCACCTGGGAACACCAGGTGCTATAGAATAAAAAAATAAATAAATAAATAAAAATGAAGTGCATCTATCTATCTATATTTATTTACTTTTAGAGACCTGGTCTCACTCTGTCACCTAAGCTGGAGTATAGTGGTGTGACCACAGATCAATGCACCCTGAACACCTGTGCTCAAGTGATCCTCCTGCTTCAGCCTCTCAAGTAGCTGGAGCCACAAATGCGCACCACCATAACCAGCTAATTTTTAAAAAAAATGTTGGCAGAGATGGGGGTCTATGTTTGTTGCCCAGGCCGATCTTCAACTCCTGGCCTCAAATGATCCTTCCATCTCGGTCTCCCAAAGTGCTGGGATTACGGGTGCAAGCCGCTGTGCCTGGTCTAAAAGTCCATTCCAGGACAGTGGCAAACCCTGTTGTATTGACCAGGGCCTCCCAAATCTTTTCCTTAAGGTACAACTTAGAGCTTAGGGCTTTTTCCTTTAAAAAAAAAAAAAATTGGTTTTAAAAAAGTTTTGAGTTAATTGTAGATTTATATGCAGTTGTAAGAAATAACACAGGGAGATCCTGTACACCCTTTTCCCTGTAACATTTTGCATATTGTGATATCACAATCAGAAAATTAATACAATCCATTGACTTTATTCAGATTTCATCAGTTTTCCATGTACGTATTTGTGTTTAGTTCTATGTGATTTAATCATAAATTCGTGTAATCACAACAGTCAAAACACAGAACAGTTCCATCACAAGGATACTTCATGCTACCTTTTTATAGCCAGTCACCTCCTTCCCTCACCATTGGCAGCCACTAATCTGTTCTCCATCTCCATTATTTTGCTTTTTTTCAAGAATATTATTGGAATCATTTAGTACATAACCTTTGAGATTAGCTTTTTTCACGAAGCATAATTCTCTTGAGATCCATCAAGTTGTTGTATTTATCAATAGTTCATTTCTTTTTACTGCAGAGCAGTATTCCAAGGTATGGATGTAGTACAGTTTATTCACCTACTGGAGGCATATGGTTTGTTTTCAGTTTTGGCTATTCTGAATAAAGTGCTATGAACATTCATGCACAGGTTTTTGTGAACTTGAGTTTTAATTTCAATAAATACTCAGGAATGCAATACCTGAATCGTATGGTAAACATTTAGCTTTGTGTAAAAATGAAAAAAAAAAAGCCTATTTTATCATAGTATGCTTAATATTTTGCTAATATTTGTTTTATAAAAATAGTATTGTACCATATGTAGTCTTACAGTACTTACACTTTTCATCTAACATTAGATTTCCAAGATTTCTCTACGTTGTGGCATGTAGCTATACTGCATTTTCATTACTGTACAAATATTTTATTTTGTAAATCTATCCCATTATCCAATGAATGGTGAAACATGTTGCCCCATTTTGTGAACAGGAGGCACTATTTTATGAATGAAGTGTTCATGTATAAAAGTTTCTTTGCACACATTCCTAGGAATGGTGTTGCTGAGTTTTAAGGAACTTCCATGTTCAGCTTTTGAATAAACTGCCAAACTGTTATCCAAAGCAGTTGTACCAATTCAGATTTCCACCAGCAATGTGTAAGAATTTCTTCTAAGTCACATCCTCTCAAGCCCTACTTGTTTGACTTAATTTTTGTCAGCGTACCATGTTTTCATTATTTTCCTATCTCTAAAAGTTTTCTTTACTCATCTTCATTTACTTTTTCTTTTTGGAAACAGGGTCTTATTTTGTCACCCAGGCTGGAATGCAGTGGCGTAATCACAGCTCACTGGGCTCAAGCAATCACTGTGGCCTCAGGCTCCTGAGTAGCTAGGACTATAGCCATATGCCACAACTCAGCTAATTTTTTAGTATTTTGTAGGAATGGAGTGTCCTATATTGCCCAGGCTGGCCTTGAACTACTGGGCTCAAGTGATCCTCCTGCCTTGGGCTCCCAAAGTGCTGGGACTACACTTCATATTCAACATGTCAAGTTAAAAAAAATAAATCCAGTTGGAATCAGTTTGGAAAATGCAAAAATTCAACAGGTCAAGAGTACTGTCTTCTTCATAATCTTAGTTCCTCCTCCTCTGCAAAGACATGGCATGTTTCTTTTTATTCAGACGTTCCTTTATTACCTTTGGTAATTTTATGTTGACAAGCCAGGTGGTAACATATCCCTCATCTGCAATATTGAGAAAAAATTCTTTCTGCCCTAGAGATGACCAGAAGGATGAAGATAACAACTATAAAATGAGTAGCACACCTCATGACATGTTACATGCTCTACAAAGGTTAAATACTGTCACTGTTTACTTATTCACATACATTTTGAACTTTTAAAATTGCTTATCTCAGGCCAGGCACAGTGGCTCATGCCTGTAATCCTAGCATTCTGGGAGGCCGAGGCAGGAGGACAGCTTGAGCTCAGGAGGAGTTCAAGACCAGCCTGAGCAAGAGTGATACTCCATCTCTACTAAAAACAGAAAAAAGAGCCGGATGTGGTGCTATGTGCCTGTAGTCCCAGCTACTCAGGAGGCTGAGGCAGGAGGATCACCTAAGCTGTGGGAATTTGAGGTTACTGTGAGCTAGGCTGAGGCCACCACACTCGCCTGGGCAACAGAGTAAGACTGTCTCCCAAAAAAAGAAAAAAAAAATTGCTTATCTCAAGGCATTTTATATTATTCTAAAAATGAGATAATTTTGCCGATTCTTTTCTAACTGGCTATTGTCTATATGTCAGAAACCTAGTAATCTGTACATCTCTAGTTTGTAATGAGCCACACCACAGAACATTTTCCTAGGTAAACAATCATGATATTGTTGCAAAGAGTGATAAATTTTGCCTCTTTCTTTGCTAATATTAATATTTATACTTATATTTGGTATATAATTCGTTTGCAATTCTACTTTCCAGTTTTAGGTTGTTTTTTTTTTTTTTTTTGAGGCAGACTCTCCTCTGTTGCCCTGGGTAGAATACAGTGGCATTATCATAGTTCACCGCAACATCAAACTCCTGGGCTCAAGCAATCCTCTTTCCTTAGCTTTCCGAGTAACTAGGACTACAGGCACATGCCATGACGCCTGGCTTATTTTTTCTATTTTTAGTAGAGACAGGGTCTCGCTCTTGTTCAGGCTGGTCTTGAACTCCCGAGCTCAAGCAATCCTGCAGCCGCCGCCGCCGCCTCCGCCTCCCAGAGTGCTAGGATTACGGATGTGAGCCAACACACCTGGCCTACTTTCTAGTTTTAACAGCAGGTTTGGGGAAGATTTCAATATATTTCTATAAAATATTGTAAATAAAATAAAGGAATTAACTATTTTAAAGTTTCAACATACTTCATAAAATGTTCTCCTTTGTAGGCTATTGTATTTGCAGGATGGATTTCTGAGTATCCTTTCAAGATCTCATTCTGAAGATTGCTAATCTATTCAAATGTTTACTTATTCTGGGGTCACTTATATAATACTAACTTGTATTTTCCTAATTATATAAAGTGGTAAAAGAACGCTGACATATACAGCAGCATTTTATGTTTATTATATAAATACATTAACACAAATGAGATGAATTATTTTTGTTCAGTAAACAAGCATGGGGGTTGAGTCTTTGCATGTCTGCAAATGCCATTCATCATCATAGCTGAATATCAATTAAGCTAATATAGAGTCTGTATTCAAAATCTACATCCCTCAGAATTGTGTCAATATTTTTCCATCATTCCCATCTTCAATGAAGATGAATATGTATTCATTCATAATATTTAGTAGGAGGCCACTCCGGGCAGCACTCGTCAAGGCACAGGAGATACAGCAGTGAACAAAGAAGACAAAAGATCCCTGGTCTGGTGAAGCTGATATTCTAGCCAAGAAGAAGGAGTGATCAACAAATAAATGCTGTACATAATTACAATATACAGTACAACAGATGCTGATAAGTGCGAAATAAAGTAAACCTTGGAGAGAGACAAAGAGAGCTGGTGGTCTGGGTCTTAAGGTACCTTGTGGGGAGTGGGCAGAGGCGGCCTGGAGGAGTCAGTCAGTCCCAAATGCTAGACTCTGCTCTTTGGTTCCTTCTGTATCTTGGCCCCATCATCTTCACTGCCCTGTTGGCACTCTGATACTTTCAAATAGATTTTCTTTTAATATTTTGTCCAATTAAAGCTTACAATTAAAGTACAATTTGCAGCAGGCATTATAGTAGGGGAGAGGGATGTTAAGTGTGTAGCCTAACTGAAAATCCTGGTTATGTTGTTCCTAATTTTTTTTTTACTTTAGGCAAATTATTAATCTCTGGGTGCCTTGGTTTCCTCATGAGTAAAAGTGAGTGTTATCCTAAAGTTTAAATATTTAATATAAAGTATTCAGACCAGTGCCTGCACAGTGAGCGTTAGCTGTATTTTTCTTACATGTGTTCTTATCAGAGCTTAAAATACTCTTTTCAGAGTCTTACTCTCTCACAATTCGTTGTGACCTCACTGTAATCTCTTTTCAAGATCATTCAGAAATACCTTAAAAGCCAGGCCCAACATATATTAAGACCTATCCATGCTAAGAAGTTTCCACACATCCCAGATCTGTTCTCTTAGTGAGTCAACACTACCTCAATGCCATTTCTCCAATCAAAATTTCAGTTCGGTTAAAAAAAAAAAAAAAAGACACACAAAAAAATCCAAGTTAAAAATAAAGAATACTCTCTTAGTAATAAAAAGCAAGCAGTGAGAGGAGAATTAAAATTATACATAAGTTTTAAGGATCAATAGTTTTTGGTGGTTATCCTAAGAAACCATCTTTTAAACGACAAACACACTGGGCACCTGATATGGTCAAAAAGGCAAAATATATCTTGTGTTTTCATACCTTGTTCAGTACTATGGATTTACAACTAGAAGAAAACTGGTGACATGTTATTATCTAATGATTATAGGTCAAAGGAAACTGCTAGTGATTTTATGTACCATTTAATCCTCACAACTCACCATCCCACTTTACAGATGAGGTTACCAAGGTCCACAAAGTTTCCCAAGATCAGGTTACCAAAAGGGCCAGAGTTTTAAACCCAAGCCAATACCTTAGCTCTAAAGTTTATTTTATTCTCATGTATTTAATCTGGACTGATTAAAGGTTCCAGGAAATAAAAAAAAAAGACTACCAAGTCAATCTTTACCATTTAGTCTGACATTCCACAGTCATACACATGCTTTCGGATTCAACCAAACACCTGGTGTTTGCTACATGCAACACAGTACGAAAAATATAAAGATAAAAAGCAATTCTTGCCCTGAAACAGCTTATTCTTAAAAGAACACAACCAGTAGTGTTTCAAAACCCGAACGTGTTACGCTTTGCGTTGAAAATGCTATTTATCGGCCAGGCCCGGTGGCTCACGCCTGTAATCCTAGCACTCTGAGAGTGCCGAGGTGGGAGGACTGCTTGAGCTCAGGAGTTCAAGACCAGCCCCACCAGCCTCAGCAAGAGCGAGACCCGGCTCAAAAAAAAAAAAAAAAAGAAAGAAAAGAAAATGTTACTTATCTAAATGTCCTTCTTCCTGACCACCACGTGTTTTGTTTATTGTGCTTGAAGGTAAAGACTCCTTAACAAGTTTGGGAAATAGAGAACAAAGAGAGGGAAATGGTATTTTCACAAGGAACTGTCCGTTATATCAACCTTGCCAAAGAGTCCAACCACTCATTCAGTGTTGAGGGCTGTGAATTTATATTTGCTTAATAAAATTTAGGTATCATAAGAAATACTTATTAAAATAATGTTAATTAGAAGCGAGGGTCAAATAGAAGGCTTTAGGGAAAAACCAGAGCGACTAAGTGATTGGCCAGTGCTGATCAGGAAAGGAGCGCTAGTCCACGGAAAGAACAAAGACTACCATTTATAATCTACTTCACTACTGAAGCAAAAATTTAAAAAACAACAACAAAAAGACCAAGCTTTTCGGGTACAAGCATCATGCAACTTCTCTCAGTTTCTGTCCATCTCACTGGGGAACATCAAAGAAACTACGGGGTAGTCCCTTACCTCCGTCAACTGTCCCACTTCACTGCCTGTAGGGTTATTTTCCCCCTTCCTGAATGATGGTGAACACATGTTGTAAAATACAGGGGAGCAACCTTCCGGCTCTATGGCAGTTCTCATTTTATCACCCGAAGTCGGAAATCTGATTCGGAAAACCTCAAGCTCCGATTCCCACAAGTCGCTCCTGCCTCTCAGCTACTTTAGCTACGGTTACCGCTAAGTCCGGCCCAGCCCGAACGACAGCCGCACACTGGACGGGACATTCCAGCCTCACCCCACCTCACCTCGGCCCTTCCTCCCACGGCCCCTCCCCGCTCAGGCTGTCTTCACCTCCTACACCCTCGGTTGAAGCGCTCACTGCCACCCGCGATCAAAAAGGCTTTCCCTTTGGGGGAAGGGGGAGATAAAGGTTCATTTCTGGAAGAATCTGAGCACTCAGAGCTCGGGGCAGCTGCAAGAGGGGGGAGGGTCGGGAAAGGGGCGGGGAGCTCAGTACTATCCATCAAGATCCTAGCGCTAGGAGATCACCAAGTCGCCTTCGGGCCTCCACTGCAGCCCAGAAATTCACCCTCGCAGCCGGGGCCGAGGTGGGAATTGTGGGATCCAGCCTCCCAAAGATGATGAGAAGGGCGCTCCCGCCTGCCTCGGTCCCGAGGGGGCGGGAAGCGAGGGGAACAAAGCCACTGCCACTCAAAGCCTCCGGGCCGGCGACCCGAGGGGCTGGGGAGGCCCGCTTACCTGCGGTCAGCAGCTGCATGGCGTGAGTGAAGGACGGGTCGAGCGAGTCCTTCTCCGCCATGAGTTCGGGCAGGTACTTGTTCTCCGGCTCCATTTTGACCGAGGCTGTGGCTGAGGGGGGCAACAGCGGGGTCGGCGCTGGACCGCCCACTGTCGCGTCGGGACCCGTGGCCGAGGGCGGCAGCAGCGGTGGCGGCTGCGTGGCGGGCGAGGCCCGGGCTCCCCCCCGGGACCCCACTCCGCCTCCCCGGGACCGGTGAGGCAGCGGCGGCTGCCGAGACGGCGTCTGACGCACCGAGGGGTGGGCACCTGAGGGGTCCATGGTGCCGCTGCGGCCCGAGGACCGGCTCATGCGCGCGGCGGGGTCGTCCCGGCGCTGCATCGGGGAGGATGTGCGATCGAGGGAGCGAGGAAGCGACGCGGCAGCGGCAGAGGCCCGAGCGGCGGTTGGCGGGGGTGGGAGAGCGGCAGCGACAGCGACCGAAGCCGACCCGAGCGACCCAGCGAGAGAGAGCACCGGAAATGAGGCGGCGCGCGTGCGCAGCCAGCCACCGGCACCGCCCTTGGGCTTCTCGGTGGAGAACAAAGTCCCCAGTCTGGCCACGGCGCTTGCGCACCGCCGCGGCGCCCGAAGAAGTCGCCTCCCCGCTCCCTTTTTCCCTCCGAGCCCGCCAGGCCAGAGCTTGCTGGGCATGCGCAGGTGGCCGCGGGCTCCGTTCGTTTTCTTTTCCACGTGACTCGGCGCTAGCGGGACACGTGTCTCCTCCCCCTTCTGGCCGAGTGTGCGAGGGGGGCGGAGGCTGTGGAATGTCTTTGTCTGCGCGCGGGCCCGTGGAGTGTCGGGGGGAGACCTGTTACTCGCGGGGCCACGCCCTCTCCAACGGCTGCGCGGCCGAGGGAGGACGTGCTGAATGGCGTGGGGCTGGGAAGTGGAGGGGGGCGGTCACAGAAGTAAGGAAATAAAAGGAGAACGGCGTGGGACGCGCGGGAAGGGGAGGGAGAGAGAACTGAGGCTGTCTGGGCAGGAAGAGAGGAGGGAGAGACAGGGCACGACACCGGGAGAAGAGGGGAGGGCTAAGGGAGAGTCTGACGCAGGGATGAATGGTGGAGATGGGGACGGGAAGCCTGGAGGGAGAAATTGAGGAACGACCATTCGGTGGAAAGACTGAAGGCTATTGGAGGACTTGAGGAGGGAAGGTTTAGGTCGGTGACCTGAAGTCTAGGAAAAAAGAGGGGCCAAGACCAAAGCAGGGGACCCAAGGTGTGTCCCAGGGTTTCCAAAATAGTAGGTTCTAAAACGCAGGCCATTGTTAGAGAAATCTTCTTAAAAGAAGCAGCATTTTGGCTCTTTTTACATATTCTGCTGCTTTATGCTGACTTAAGTGTTTCTTCAGCAAAAAAGTGGGGTAGAGGCCAGGCCCTTAATCCGTTTTGGTTGCATCATTAGGATGGTTCCTTCTACGACTGACGTGAATGTAGCTGTGTTGGGCCCTTCGCAATGCATCATTACAGACTTTCTCAGAGACCCTTGCCACTGCTCTTAAGGCCAAGGTACAAAATGGTCAGTCTCCTACGTCATTCTCTACACCTTGAAGTGCTGCATGTAAGCGGAGCCTAGGTCTCTACTCTCCTATTAAACCATCAAAAACCTCTAACTTTCCCTTCCCTCCACAGATTTTGGCTGCTCCGGTTTAAAGCACTGACTTTTCCTTCTAGACCAGTTCTAACGAGCTCACGTTTTTTAAAAGTGTTTCTGGAAATTGTCTTCTGGGTGCCTGGAAACTATTGATTTTTGGATCTGAAACTTAGAGGCCTTCAACTAGGGAACATAAAGGCCTTGCTACCTTTTTGAGGGTAGAGAAGAGACTTTACCAGATTACCCACAGAAATGAGAACAAAACACAAATATCTCCATAAACTATATTGTTATATTACTTATATATTATAAATATATAGAAAATCTCCAGTGTCTGGTGTAATACTTTACTTTGAGGTCACAAGAAATGACTCTTCAGGTAGTCAAGTAGGAAAAAAATTTTTTTTTTTTGAGACAGAGTCTCACTCTGTTGCCCTGACTAGAGTGCGGTGGCATCAGCCTAGCTCACAGCAACCTCAAACTCCTGGGTTCAAGCGATCCTGCCTCAGCCTCCCAAGTAGCTGGGACTACAGGCATGCACCACCGTGCCCAGCTAATTTTTTCTAATTTCGATATATTTTTAGTTGTCCAGCTAATTTCTATTTTTTTTTAGTAGAGATGGGGTCTCGCTCTTGCTCAGGTTGATCGTGAACTCCTGAGCTCAAATGATCTTCTCGCCTCTGCCTCCCAGAGTGCTAGGATAAAAAAAATATTTTTGAATAACTGTAATAAAGAATGAAATGTGACAAGTGCCAAAAGATAAGTGAAAGCTAAGTGCTATTGGAGTTCAAAGCACGAGATAGATTTTGGCCAGGGGAGAATCAGTTCTAGACAATGAGAAGTAGAATAAATGAGCAGAGATGAGAACGTGGGAGATGTGTTCAGGGAATAGGAGTAATCCAGTGTCACACTTAAAGGAATAGGTGGATTGAGAGAGCAACTGCATAAGGAGGGAAAAGGGGCAAGGAGGATATATAGTTCCCTTGCAACTCATTTCTGCTACTGTCCTTGAAAATCCTGCTTGATTGGTGGTGCTACAAATGACTGAGGTGTCCTTGCTCTGTAATGAGATGCCTAAATAGAGGTACCTTGAGCTGAGGCTAATAAAACTTTGATAAACATGTGTCTGAGAGGAGCTGGGTACTGGTGTCTGTGGGCTTTCTAGACTAGATTCAACAGTCATTGCATATGTGTATCAAAACATCATGTTGTACACCTTAATTCTATACAATTTTTAATAAAAACACTAAAAAACAAAACAAAACTCCCAGTCTTTCTGGGCGGCTGCCAGACTTTACTTGCTTTCTTTAAGAGTGGGGTCGAGGGGGAGGTATGAGCTCTTTTTCCTGGTGAGAACCCAAAAGGTAATCTCTGAGGCCATGAGTTGTTGAGGCTGCAATGTGTGAACCAAGCAAGTGATGCACAGCCTTCCATTTCAGGGGCAGGGAAGAGTAATTCCTGCCCTGAACACGTAGAGGTCTGGAGTTTATTGTGTGTTGACCACAGCATGCTGCCCCAGATTCACCTTAAGGTTAACAATCTTGTGAAAAGGCTGATTTTGGAGTGAGGCAGACAAATTCAAATCTAGCAATGTCTTGTCATCGCTGTGCATCATGAGGAAAACCACAAGCTCTGAACCTTAGTCTCCTCTTCTGTAAAGTGGGGGTAATGATATCTACCTTGAAGGCTTTTTGTGAACATTAACAAATACCATTGTAAACCTCCTGACAGTTGGGCTTATAAGCAGAAGTAATTATTATTATACCCTTTTAGTACCTAATGAAGATTTTTGGGTGCTTTCTGTTGGCCACTGATCTGAAAGTCCCGTTCTCTAATGTGTATCATTTTCTCTGACTATAGCTAGACTTGTTTAGGGGACAGGGCAGGAGGTTCCAAAAAGACAAAATTTCTTCTACCCTATTTCCTCCCTTAATCCGGTTACTGTGGTACAGGATGCAGCAGCTATTGAGAGCATAGTGATTCAGATGGAGTTAAGCAGGCTCTGCCTCTTACCTGCGGTTGATTGAGCACATTACTTAACTTTGCAATATTAATTAGGGTTCTCCAGAAAGACAGCACCAATAGGATATATATTTAGATATAGATATAGACGTATGAGAGGGGATTTACTAGGGGAATTGGCTTACACAATTATGGAGGCTGAATGAAAGTCCCATGATAGGACTTCTGCAGGCGGAAGACCCTGGGATGCCAGTAGTGTGTGTGGCTCAGTCCAGGTCTGAGAGCCTCAGAACTAGGGAAGGTGATGGTCTATTTCTCAGAGGCTGAAGGCTAAGAACCCATGGGCTGCTGTTTAAGTCCTGGAGTCCAAAGGCCAAAGAGCTTGGAATTCTGATGTCCAAATGCAAGAGAAGAAGAATGCCCCAGCTCCAGCAGGGAGAGAGGAAATCCTCTTTTCTCTGCCTTTTTTGTTTACTCTGGGCCTCCAGCCCATAGGACGGTGCCTGCACAGGCCAATCTCATCTGGAAACAAACTCACAGATATACTCACAAATAATACTTTATCAGTTCCCTAGGTATTCCTTAATTCAGTCAAGTTGACATCTAAAATTAACCATCACACTTGCTCTGTCTCTACTTCCTCCTGCTTGATAAAACAGAGGTAATAACAATACCTGCCTCAAGGCTGTTAGGGTTAACAGAGATAGTGTTGTAAAGCACTTAGTATTGGGGCTGGCAATTAGTAGGTGCTTGATAAGGCATTATTATTATACACATTTATTGAGTACCTTACTGCCGTCTTTCACCTGAATCCCTAACAGAGTGGCTGGAAGGATTCACAATTACCTGTAGCTGCCTGATCTCCATGGATGGGGATCTGCAGGTCCCGTCTACCTCCCCTGCCTCGCAGCCAGTGCTGGGAGAGAAAGGGCTCTGGCCCTGGGCAGGAGACTTTCTCTTCAAGAGTGTGGTTCAAGTTCATCTGTTCAATCTTAAACACCTGCTCGGTGCCAAATATATGGAGGAAGAGAGAAGGAGACAGGGAGATACAAATTCAACATTAAATAAGAGAGTCCCTGCTTCCAAGGAGCTCACTGTTCAGCGAAGGAGACAAATATGTAAACCAAGTGACTGTGTAGCATGGAAAGTGTTGTAAGAGAGGACATACAAGGAGCTGTGGGAATGCACAGGAAGGAGTGACTGACCGACTGCCCAGGTAAGTTAGGAAAGTGGGTGTCTGGGGAGTGGTCAGGTGGAGTGGGAGCAGGTCATTGCAATGTTGCGAGCTCAGCAGAGCTCAGTCCTGTGCCTGCATTCCCTCCGCCATGTTCACAGCTCTGGAATTTAGATCTCTTGCTCAGACTTCTGAGTTCTAAATCCAGACAGCCAGTTGCATCCTGGCATCCTCATGTGGATGTCTCAGAGGTCCCTCAAATGCGACATGTCCCCAGTAGAACTGAAAGCTCAGGCACCAGCAGTGCTGCTCTGCGCCCAGAAAACTTAACACAGCTTCTCTTTGGGGGGCATTTCCTCTCTCCAGGCCTGCTCCAGTGCTTCGAGAGAACATCCACGGGGCCAGCAAAACTTAAGGCGGCATTCACTCACTTCAGGGCCCTGTCCCTTGCCTGACTCACTCTAGTCCCGCCCTGCCCTCCACGTTCCCACAGTAGGCACCTTTGTAGGGCAGTGTACAAGGTGGTCAGGGCAGGGCGGATGCACCCAGTGACTGTGGCCCCAGTGCTTTGTCTGACACCTACAAGTGAAAAGTCCCTAAAAGCATCCCAGGAATGCTTCAAGGAGACTTTGCAGGGGCAAGAGCAGGAACCCAGGATGATTGGTGTTCCTGTGGCTTTGTCTGAGTCCACTGGCTACTGAGGCCTGCGTGATGTGTGGATTATAATAATCTTTTCTCTGCCTCCCCCAGGAACCGGAAGTGAGCTGCTTGTGGGTAGGTCCCATGTCTGTCTTTGTACAGTCGAAGGCTGGAACAGAGTTTGTGTTCCGTAAGTGTGTGTTGACTGAATAAATAGCTGCAAAATAAACTCCCACTCTGCTCTTTGCCTTCTCCACCAATCTGCTCCTCCTGTGTCCCCACCTTAGGGAGCAGTACCCCTAACTCACTGCACAGCTGGAGGCAGAGTGTTCTTCCACCTTCTCTCCACTGCCTTACTGCTCTGCCCCCGCCATACGCAGACCATTCTTAAGTCTTGTTTACCTCATAAATATTGTAAATCCCATCCACATTTCTGTCTCTACTGCCTCTGCCTCCATCTGAGGTGCCTTAAGGCCTCACCTGAACACCTGCCCCTCTAAACTAGTCCCTACTTCAACTCCTGTACCCCTTCTCTATTGTCAGCCCAGAAGTAAGCATAATATTTTCTCATTGCCCTTAGGATAAAGACCAGAGTCCTTAACATGTCCAACTTGGCCCTGCCTGCATGCCTGGCTTTCTTTTTGTTTTTTGAGAGACAGAGTCTTGCTCTGTCACCTAGGCTGGAATGCAGTGGTGCTCACTGCAGCCTTGACCTCCTGGGCCTAAGGGATCCTCCTGCCTCAGCCTCCCAAGTAGCTGGGACTACAGGCGCCACCGCATCTGGCTACGCCTGGCTTTCTTACCGCATCTCATCTCTGCAGTTCCTGTGCTCTGCAACCCTGGCCGTTTTCAGTTCCTCAAATAAGCCAGACTCCTGCCTCCTCTAGGCCGCACGCACGCATTCTGGTTTCTTAGCCTAAAACTCCAACCACTGCTAGCTTCCCTCCCACCAAGTCCAGCCCCTCCCTGCTTCACCACCTCTTTTCTTTAGCTACAGTCCTTCCTACACATCCTTCAGATATGGGAAATGTCACTTCTTCAGAGAAGACTTACTGGACCCTTCAGGGCAGGTCATCCTAGTTCCCTGTGTTATATGCTTGCATAGCTCCTTCCTGACACATCACAGTTTAAATTTACGTCTTTGTGTGATTATTTGAGAAACCTCCATCTCTGCGATTCCAGTGTAAGCTCTATGAGGGCAAGAACTTTGCTTCTAGTGATTAAGGTTATGTCCCCAGCATCCAGCACAGTGGCGGGCTGCATTGGCTGATCAATAAACATTTGTTAGCTCAATGAACAGGAACAGCACATGCAGACACATTGAAACATTGCAAAACTTGGTGTGGGTCCCTGGAATGGCTAGTCTTGTCATATGGCCTAGATCAGGGTGGGTGGATAGGGGGTACGTAGAAAATGGCAGGAGATGAAGCCAAAAGGTAGTCTGAGTCCTGACACCCAAGTAAGGAAATAGAGTGCCAATGGGGAACAGTGAGATGACATGGTCGGGGACCTAGAGTACAGCAGAAAACCAGTGGCTGACAGGCCATATTTGGCCTGTGCATATGTTTTAATTGGCATTCCTGATTTAAAAGTTGAACTAGTTTCCAGAACCTAAATATTGGAGATTTAACATTTTAAAGAATTCTGGATTTATAGCTTTTCTTTTTTTTTTTTTTTTTTGAGACAGAGTCTCACTCTGTTGCCCTGGGTAGAGTGCAGTGGCATCGCCATAGCTCACTGCAACCTCAGACTACTGGGCTCAAGCTAGCCTCCGGCCTCAGCCTACTGAGTAGCTGGTATTACAGGTGCGTGCCACTACCCCTGGCTAGTTTTTTCTATTTTTGGTAGAGACGGGGGTCTTGCTCTTGCTCAGGCTGGTCTCGAACTCCTGAGCTCAAGCGATCCTCCCACCTCAGCCTCCCAAAGTGGTAGGATTACAGGCATGAGCCATCGCACCCAGCCTGTAGCTTTTCTTAAAATGCCAGATGTTCTAGAAACCCTGGGCTTGTATTCCTCCAAGCAATAATTAGCTTCTGCCTTTAGATCATAACTGCCTCTAACTCCCTAGGCATTTATGCTTAGCAGCTTGCTTCTTTAAGCATGTGAATTAGTGATCTTGTTTTAGAGGGATCATTCTGGTGGAGGAATAGAAGAAGAGATTGGAGCAAGGCGGGGGAGGGCAATGGTAGCCAGAGGAGCCCAGGGAGAGAATGGAGTTCACATTCAAGTTGGAGACACCTAGATCCAAGGGATGCTATATCCGGACTCAGGCCCTGGTATGGGGTGGGGAGGAAGATAATATTCAAAACCTAAGGCCCCCCCCCCCCTTCCACCATCAGAAGCTTTGTTGGGGTTCAGAGAGAAGACAAAGAGATCCAGCCAGGCGCCATGGCTTATGCCTGTAATCCTAGCACTCTGGGAGGTCAAGGTGAGAGTATCACTTGAGCTCAGGAGTTCGAGACCAGCCTGAACAAGAACAAGACCCCGACTCTACTAAAAATGGAAAAATTAGCTGAGCATGGTGGTGTGCACCTGTAGTCCCAGCTAGTTGGGAGGCTGAGGCAGGAGGATTGCTTGAGCTCAGGAGTTTGAGGTTGTAGTGAGCTATGATGATGCCACTGCACTCTACGTAGGGCAACCAAGTGAGACCCTGTCTCAAAACAAAAAAACCCAAAGAGATCCACTGGGATGCTCACTGATCTGAGAGCAAACTTTGGAATTGTAACAAGACAAATGTCACCATCTGAGCCCAGGCACCCCTGCCCTCTTCATGCCTCAGACAGTTAAAAGATGAATGAGACCATGGCCCTCGCTATAGAGGAAATTGACATTTTAATAACTAAGTAATATAGTCAAGGTAATAGAATAGAGAAGCATTCATATATTCATTCATTCAACAAATATATTTTGAGCATCTTCCACATGCCAGACACTGTGCTGGGTCCTAGGAACATAGTCACAAAGAAGGCAGACATCGCACCTGCCCTTGTGGAGCTTATACCCAGGTGGTTTGGGAGATCAGAGGATGATGGAATTAATTCTAAAAGAGGTTTCCATGGGGTGGGACTTCACCATTTGAACTAGCCCTGGAAGGAAGAATCAAATTTTGATGGGGATTGGGGTAGAGGATGGAAGTTCTGGAAAGAAGGGAAAAAGGGACACGAACTGGTGAGAATGTGGGAAATGTTTGAGGAACCCCAAGTATCGAGTTGAAGTGATGTTTGTGGAAGAGAAGGAAGCAAATTGTTTAGACCATGCGTTGCCTTCTGACCTAATACCATTATATTTTTTTCTAGAAATTGAATTCTCTAAAATAGAACTATTTCAAAAATAACTAAAATGAGAAAGCAATCCAGAGGTGAAAATGCTGTTGTCCCAGTGTATGAGGTTTCCCTGTCAAATAAGGTAATCTTTTAAAATCAACATAACACTCCAGAACTTATACAGCAGAATGAGAAGTTTTTGAATTCCTCTTTTCTAATTCTCTTCAGAACCTGAAGTCCATTCTTCTGACTGCTGACACAGGTGACATGTTTTTACTCTTGAAGAGTAAGTTTAATTTTGGGAAGCAAATCATTCAGAGCCAAAGTTAGTGAATAAGGTAGAAATCTAGTTGGGAAGAAAGATTTTTGAGTAAAAAATTAAGTGTGACTGCAGAGTAGTGAATCTGATTTTCTTTTGTAACTTTTCAAGTGATCCTGAAGTCAATTCTAAAAGATGAGGTCCCAAAATATTTTTGAGCAATATGGCATTGTCAGAACAAGGAGAGACACACTCACCCATGGCAACGACTTCAAGGACAGTACATAGTACATTTTTTTCTTTCTTTCTTTCTTTCTTTTTTTTTTTTTTTAGAGACTAGGTCTCACTCTTGCTCAGGCTGGTCTCGAACTCCTGAGCCCAAAAGCAATCCTCCTACTTTGGCCTCCCAGAGAGTTAGGATTACAGGTTTGAGCCACCACACCCGGCAAGGACAGCACCTGTTTGATTCATGCATGCATGCATCCCATGATTCAACAAATATTTATTAAACACCTCCCTAGTAGATGCCAAGCATTGTACCAGGTATTGAGGTAAGTGATGAACAAGATAGACAGGGTCCCTGCTTTTGTGCTGTTTTCTATATAGGGGAGACAGATAAACACCAAGGAAAAAAATAGGGTAGAAATAAATTTTAGAAAGATGATACAATAAGATACTGTGTTAGAGTGACTACAAAGGGATGGAGTTGGATACTTTAGGTAGCATGGTCCAGGAAGCTCTCTTGAAGGGGGTCCTGATCGGGGAGAAGAAGCCAGTCATGGCAAGTACTAGAGGAGGAGCATTCTGGAAAAAAGGAGCAGCCAAGTGCAGAAACTTGCTCCCTGAGGCAGGAACTGGTTGAGCGAATTCTAGGAATAGAAGAAAGGCCATGTGGCTGGAGAATACATGAGCACAGGGGGTAGCAATGGAAGTGAGGTGGCTGAGGAGGCAGGGTCAGAATCTGTTATGGCCATGTGGGCTGTGCTAAGGGGGTTTCTCTAGCTGTTGTGTAGAAATTGGGGGAAGAACAGAAGCATGACGACCAATTAGGAGGCTATTACAGTAAATATTCAACATATATTTATGGAGCATCTACTGTGTGCCCGGAGCTGTGCTAGATGCTAGGGATATAATGGTGAATAAGATGTGGGTTCCTGGCCAGGTGCGGTGGCTCATGCCTGTAATCCTAGCACTCTGGGAGGCCGAGGCGGGTGGATCGCTCAAGGTCAGGAGTTCGAGACCAGCCTGAGCAAGAGCGAGACCCCGTCTCTACTAAAAATAGAAAGAAATTATTTGGACAACTAAAAATATATATAGAAAAAATTAGCCGGGCATGGTGGAGCATGTCTGTAGTCCCAGCTACTCGGGAGGCTGAGGTAGTAGGATTGCTCGAGCCCAGGAGTTTGAGGTTGCTGTGAGCTAGGCTGACACCATGGCACTCTACTCTGGGCAACAGAGTGAGACTCTGTCTCAAAAAAAAAAAAAAAAAAATAGATGTGGGTTCCTGTCCTCAGGATGCTGGTGACAGTGGGGGACACAGATAAATAAATTGGCAATTGCAGATCAGTGTGGTAGATACTAGAATAAGGGTGATTATAGGATGTTAAGGGAGTGTAAAGGAAGGTTATCTAACCCTGCCTGGGGGCTTAATGCTTCCTGGAGGAGGCATCATCTAAGCTGACCTTGAAGGACGTCAGGAGTTAGCCAGGTGAAGAGCAGGAGACGGGTATCCCAGGCACATGGGAGAGCTCAGAGGGGAGACAGGAAGCTATGTTTCAGGATTCATAAGTCGTTCAGCATGGCTGGATCTTAGAGGTTTATATCCTGGTGAGAAAGAAATCAGTTTAAGTTTATTTTGCTTTATTTTTATAAGCCTCTTGAGTTTGCAGAGGAAAGACATTCACAGGAAGACATTCACAGGTTTTTCAGCAGCAGAATGAAACCGTTCAGGGGCCTACCCAACTCTCAACTGCTTCTCTCCCTAATCTCCTCAAGTCAGTCTTGATAATCATCTGTTGAGCTGAAACTTTGAATCCGATGCTATACTTAGTGTTGCAAAAAAAAAAAAGCATATTGGTTGAATACCTCTGTTCTCCCCTAACTAGATGAAAAGGAACAGAGGAGGGAAAAAATCAAGATGTTATTACTCTCCGAGTAGCAGAAAAGGCATATGCAAGAAACTGCCTGAGACTACTTTAGATTCCATCATCCATACCCCAGCCCAGGGGTACAGTGTGATAAAGAAAGACTTGGGGCCTACTGTAAGCTTCCCTTTGTGGACTTTTGGAAAGTCCAATTTATCAAAGGTTGGAGCCAGTCAGTTGATTCTATGCCCCAATAAGCTGACTCACTAGGTTTGTCCCTAACCTCTAGGGAATATGTGCATAAAATGGATACCTTATCCGCATGATTGGTCTGCATTCCTTGGGTTAGCAGTTCACTATTTGTGTAATTAGACTTTTTCCTGGGACAAGCTCTCTAGGGCACTTGTGACTAGGGGATACTTCTTTTGATAGGACAGGCTGTTCGTATTTCTCTCTACAATGCATTCCTTACTGGGAACTTGGAATCACAGAAATAATAAATAATGATAGCCAACATCTATATGTGTTTAGTGTATTAATTCTCACAACAATTCTACGAGGCTAGAAAAATAAAAGCACAAGGAGGGCAAGTCACCTGCTCAAGGTTACTAGGGATTTGAACCCAGCTAGTCTGACTCAAGAGCTCAAATTTTTAAGCACTACACCATAGGGATATAGGGATTTAAAGACAAAGATTTAACCATAAACCCCTAAAATTATATAAGTTGGTTAATTTTGGCCCTTAGTTATGTAAAGTTTGGCATACTTATATTGAATTCAGTGATTATACAAACAGTTTCAGTGTCCTATAATATACACTCACAACCCATAAAAACAGAATTTCTTTGTACCTTAAGTTGACCTAAGCGAACTAATTTATTCCAAAACTATTTTATTTCGGTTTTTTGGGGGACAGAGTTTCACTCTGTCACCCAGGGTAGAGTGCAGTGGCATGATCATAGCTCACTGCAACCTCAAACTCCTAGGCTTAAGTGAAAGCTATTTTAATATTAAGTTGCTATGATAAGCTGGGCACAGTGGCACACACCTGTAGTCCTGGCTACTTGGGAGGCTGAGGCAGGAGGATCGCTTGAGCCCAGGAGTTTGAGGCTGTAGGGCACCTATAATCATGCCTGTGAAAAGCAACTACACTCCAGCCTGGGCAATATAACAAGACCCCATCTTTAAATAAAAATAACTAAATAAATAAATTTAGAAGTTGCTATAAGAAAACTCTAATTAAGCAATTGTGCTTGTTTTCTTTTTAGCGAGGGAGGGAGGATGATAAAACCTTCTAAAAAACAATCTAAAGGAAACCAAAGTTGGGATCTTTTCCTTTTGATAAATTTCCCTATTACAAGTAGAGTCTTCTGAAATCTATCATTCATCTTAGAGCCCAACACCTATAATGTCTAGTAAATAATAGCTACTATAAATCACAATTATGACCTTTTCTTTTTAAGGACTTAGTCTATGCTAGGCTATGTAAGCCTTTAAGTCTAGGATAAGGGACTATATTTATGCCCACTTTACAGAGAGGAAGAAACAGGCTCACAGGGGTTGAATAATCTTCCCAAGTTACATAAGGGGTTTGAAATCCAGGGCTAACTGATTTCAAAGTCCAAGCTCTCAGCCTACAAATAGTTGTAGAGATTTGCTCTAAGAAATAGATACTTATTTAAATGCGTGAGGATGATTATTATAATAAGGGTGTTTCTCCCACAATTTTGAACATGAAATCAGACTCTTTCTTTCGTCCTAAACTGTTCCTCAGTTTAATCATAGATATCAGATCAAAATATGAAATGAGAAGCATTAGGGACCATTATCTTTTTTTCTTGAGTTCAACACAGTACTCACTTGACACTTTGTTACAGAACATATCACACTTTATGAATACCACAGAAATAATTTCCAGGTCATCGTTAGCAATTGTTCTTTTCATTTTTATATGTGGGGTCTCACTATGTTGCCCAGGCTGGAGTGCAGTGACTATTCACAGGTGTGATCATAGCCCACTGCAGCCTTGAACTCCTGTGCTCAAATGATCCTCCCTCAATCTCCTGAGCAGCTGGGACTACAGGCACACTATAGCAATTGTTCTTGATAGCAGATTTAAAGCATCTGTGTGAAAACCGCTACAATAGGCATAATAGACCCATTCTCCACTATATGGGGTGAGGCAATGAGAACAGAGATATGAGCGATAATTAGGCATCAAATAGCAATGCAAAAGCCAAGTATTGGAAGTGGGGTCTGCCTGTATAACCTAAAAAGAAAATTATAGATAAGGGTGTTTATGAGTTTATTGGTTTTGTTTGGTTTTAGGGACGAAAATGTAAGGTGTTTTCAAATAACCAAAATACCCCTCGAATACTTTCATAGAGAGGTGGTAAAGCCATCATCGAAAATTTCCAATTCAAGATCAGGCACGGTGGCTCATGCCTGTAATCCTAGCACTCTCAGAGGCTGAGGTGGGAGAATTACTTGAGGTCAGGAGTTGGAGACCAGCCTGAGCAATAATGAGACCCTCCCCTCATCTCTACAAAAAAATAGAAAAATTAGCCTGGCATGGTGGTGTGCACCTGTAGTCCCAGCTACTCAGAAGGAGGCAGGACGATTGCTTGAGCCCAGGAGTTTGAGGTTGCAGTGAGCCAGTGAGCTATGATGACACCACTGCACTCTAGCCCAGATGACAGAGCAAGAACCTGTCTCTAAAAGAAAAAAAAGTTCCAATTCAGATGTCACACCTGTCACACCTTAAGGAAAACTCTGGATTTGATGGCATAGAAATAGCAAATAGCTGAGTAAACTGCAGCCAGCTGATTCCTGGAAATGCCATCTAGGAGACAGCAACCTGCAAAATTTAGGTTTTGTCAAAAGATGTGATATATACTTTAAACAAGTCACCAATATACGGTGCCTCCTTCTCCATGGGCAGAATACAAGGGTGCAGGTTGGAAGTGCATATTTATATTTAATACCTCATTTGTAGAAAGTTTGCTTTTTGTCTCTGCAACTTTGGGTTCAGCGGATTTGGAAGTCCTATTTCCCAAGGGAGGAATGCTTCATCCAGGGAACACAGACATTAAATTGCTTCAATTAATTTGTATTTTTTTTTTGTAGCTGATTAGTCAGAAGTATGTTTCTATTAATTTGGAAGCTGAGACTTCCCCTTGGTCATCCTGGGCTCCTCATGCTATTTAGCCACCGGCAGAAAAGGAGTTTACAATATGGGCTGGGGTAATTCATCCTGATTATTAAGTGGAAATTAGGTTGTTGCTACCAAAAGGGGCAAGGAGAAGTATGACTGGTCCCTGTGGATTCACTAGGGCACCTGTTAGTATTCCCATACCTAATAGCCATCAATGTAAAACTGTAGCACAGCAAGAAAGACAGGACCACTAATGGCTTGAATCCTGTGGAAATGAAGATTTGCATCATCCTACCACTAAAAGAATTTCCTCTAGCCAACGTGTTGGCAGCGGGTGAGGGGGACACAGATAGTGGAAGAAGAGAGCTCTGAGGACCAGCTTAGCCTCATGACCACTTTACTGAGGCAGGGTCTGTAGCTACTGTGGCTATCTTATATTCATTGGCTATTTCTCTTTCTCCCCAACTTCCGTACTATCTGGGATGAAAAACACGGGTGGTGGCTAATGTTACGATTTCGATCCCCCATAGAAGAATATCTGAACTGCCATCACTTGGGTGTGATGTGGTTGGTGACTGATGGACTTTGTGCCTCCCTGTGCTGCCCATCCCCACCCATTCTCTGACCTTGTTTGCCCGCGCCCCGGGAAGCTCACCTCCATGGACTGCATCACTTGGGTTTGGCCCACTGCTCACTGCTCGCTTGGGTTTGGCCAGGGGAGACACTAGGAGGGCGACATGCAGGAGAAGAGAGGGTTTGGGGTTTTCCCTTGTTCTGAGCTGCATTTTAAAATTTCCTGGCAGTGGCTACTTCCTTCCAAGACAACAGCTCCTGTCGGCGGCCTCTCTACCACAGCTTGGGGGTCTCTCTGGGTTCAAGAAATTCCATTTCCTCCTCTTGTCTTTTCAAACAGGCATGGTAGTGGCTTCCTTCTATTGCTAGCATCTGGCTACCTCAGCCTCCTGTTTTGGGTTCCTTAACCCTGTCCATACCTCTTGACTAGTTTCTTCATTAAAGTTTCTTGAATTATCTGAGTTTAGTTCAATTTCCTGCTGAGACACCGACTGATAGATCAATCATTTAAAGGTGAGTTGCAAAGTTCTTGAAAGACATCTGAGTTTATTATTAAAAACAAATTAATAAAGTCATAAAACATTAAGAAGGATAGGAGATGAAAATTAAGTCACGCTTTCCTAAACATTTATTGAATATTTACTAGGTGCAAATTAGGTATTGGGAATATACAAATTCATGTACGAGCTAGCCGGGAGACAGATGTGTACACAAATTGCGCAGTGAGATACGTACTCTCTAATAGAGTTATCAAAGTACTGTGGAACAGATTTGAAGTTTACTCATTTATTTCACATCTTGGATTTACTTTAGTCCCACTCCTACCCTGAAAACGGCCATTTTGGGGCACATAAAATCTAAGATAAACACTATTATTTTAAAAAGATTGTTTTCATATTTCATCTTAGTGTAGGGTAGTAATTCCCAGCGTAACAGAAAAAAGATCTGAAGGGAAACCCACTAGAGTGTTCCCAGTTGTTACTTTTGAGAAATGGGGAGAAGTGACAAAATTTCATCATCACTTTACATATTGCTACATTTTTAAAAATGTTTTTCAACTTGTAATTTTAAAAAAATTGGTAAAATCACTATGCAATTAAATATGTAGTATAAATGAAAGAAAGAGAGAAACTAATGTTTATGGCAGATCTCAGAGGTGAGGATATTGATTTGGGCTTTAAAGAATAAGTAGAAGGAATTCATGAAGTAGAGAAAGAAGAGAAGATAAAACAATCATAGACTATCTTACCTTTTTTTTTCCCCCTCAGGCAGAGTCTCGCTCTGTCATCCTGGCTAGAGGGCAGTGGCATCATCATAGCTCACTGTAACCTCAAACTCCTGGGCTCAAGTGATCCTCCTACCTCAGCCTCCCAAGTAGGTGGGGCTACAGGTACATGCCACTGGGTCTCACTCTTGCTCAGGCTGGTCTCGAACTCCTGAGCTCAAGCAATCCTCCCACCTCGGTCTCCCAGGTGCTAGGATTACAGGCACCAGCCACTGACCAGGCCTATCTTACCTTTTTTTTTCAGTTTGCTGTCATACCTCCTTTACACCTGCTCCAGTAAATTAATTTGTTGACAAAATTTTTTTGAAAAACAAAAATGCATCCAGTTTCTGCTCTATGCCAGTATAATAGATACCAAGGTAGTATAAGTAATAGCTCTTGTTCTTAAAGCATTTGCAGTCCCAATGGGGAGTTAAGACATTTTCAGAATAGTTAGAGACAGCCCACGGTAAAGTGCCAATGGGTTTGGCCCATGAAAGAGCAGAAAAAGCTGAGTACATTGCCAAGGTTTGAGCCTGAGAGCCTTGGAACAGTGGTGTCATTTACAAAAATGAAAAGTTGGGGAGAGAGAGAGCTGTTTTGGAAGCAGATATACCTATAGTGAAATATCACAGACTATATAAATTACTAATTGGCTATGCAAATGAGCAGGGCTGCATAAATAATGTTGAGGCTGCAGGGTGCCAAGAACTATAATAATTTCTACCTTTTATTAAATGTAGGTGGTATGCCAGGCACTGTGCAAGGTTGTTTGCATTTGTTATCATTTAATCTTCACAACTCTGTGAGGTCTATGAGCCCTAGTTTTCAGATGAGGAAACTGAGACTTTGAGAGGTTGGGTTGCTTGCCAAAGCTTTATTAACCAGTGGGAAAATGACAGATTAGGATTTGCACACAAGCCTGTTCAACTCCAAACCACTATGCTGTGTCACCCAGGAGGATGTGGGAGATACCATCTCTGCTCTCAGGTATAAGTTGAAGGCACAGGTAGGTGTTCCCCCAGGCATCGAGCAGCTCCTTAGGCAGTCAGCTCTTCATCACCCCCCACCCCACAACATCATCGAAGGGAACTCAGAACAAGTGATCACTGTCAACTGAAGTGGTCAGGGAAGGCTTCGGGAAGGAGCTGAGTTTGTCTGTTTTTTAGAGACAGGGTCTTGGGATCTCCCTCTGTTGCTCAGGGTGGAGTACAGTGGTGTAGTCATAGCTCACTGCAGCCTCAAACCCCCAGGCTCAAGCAATCCTCCTGCCTCAGCCTTCTGAGTAGCAGGGACTACAGGCATGCGCCACCATGCACAGCTAATTCTTTTTAAAATTTTTTGTAGAGACAGGGTCTGGTTATGTTGCCCAGTTCGGTCTCAAACTCCTGGCCTCAAGGGATCCTCCTGTCTCAGCCTCCCTAAGTGCTGGGATTATAGGCATGAACCATCACACCTGGCCACAGGGGTTGAATTTTGAGCCAGGCCTTTTGAGCCAAGGATGAGTGAAATTTGACTAGGAGAGGAAATGGAGGGAGGGCACTCCAAGCAGAGGAGGCTACAATTATAAAGGAGAGGAGATAGACGTGGATAAGCTGTGTATGGAGTGGAGAGTCTGGATTGAGGCCTGATGGAAAGTCAAAGCTAGAAAATCAGATGTGGGAGGCCTTGAATGCCTTTGCATCTACTGTAAGGAGGAAAAAGGCTTAATAGGATTTTAAACAGAGATGGGAGGGCAGTAGGAGAATATCTAGTGAACTTCAAGTTTTCTTTCTAGGAAGGCTGCAATATTCAGGAAGGATGGGGCCGGGCGTGGTGGCTCACACCTGTAAACCTAGCACTCTGGGAGGCCGAGGTGGGAGAATTGCTTGAGCTTAGGAGTTCAAGACTAGCCTGAGCAAGAGTGAGACCATGTCTCTACATAAAATAGAAAAATTATCAGGGCGACATGGCACGCATCTGTGGTCCCAGCTACTTGGAGGCTGAGACAGGAGTTCGAGGCTGCTGTGAGCTAGGTTGATGCCACTGCACTCTACCCAGTGTGACACAGTGAGACTGTCTCAAAAAAAAAAAAAAAAGGAAGGATGGGAGGATGGGAATCAGCCATTTAAACTAGACCAGACTTGAGTTGATACTGCTCAAGAGGGGCAAGAGGGAAAATGGAAAAGGAGGAGGTGAGTGCGAGAAACGTTTTGAAGGAGAAAACAGAGATGCCTGGCAATTGGCTGGATTCTGAAAGAGAGGAAGGAAAAGGACAGGAATCTGGGATTTGATGTCTGGGTGGCCTTTGAGATCAGGAGAAAGGGCAGACTGAGCTTGGTTTTGGTGACTGTGTGGCCTTTCTCTGGGGACAGCAGGTAGAATGTGAGGGTCAAAGGACAGTGGGATAAGCCAGGGAGGCTAAAGAGCCTGGGAAGAATGAAGGCGGGAAAGAAAGAGAAAGAGAGAGGCAAATATCAGGGGATTAGAGTCGGAAAAACCAAGGAGCAGGAAGTCTCAAAAAAGTAAGAGATGGCCACCAGGGTCGAATAGTAGAGATGACAGGAAGAATCGGGACAAGAAAGAGATGGAGGCCACTGGCTTTGAGAAAATCAATATACTTCCTCAAAGTAAATCACTTTGAGAGACTCTCATCTCTCTGTAAAAACTACGAAATAAAGAAAGTGGAGGACACTTGGAAAGAGGGTGATGATTCTGTACCGATGGCAGCTAATATTTCCCGAGCACGTTTGCGTGCTTGGCCCCTGGTGACAACTGGACTCTATCCTGTTGACAAGGTAGGTGTTATCGATGCCTTTTTACAGAGGGAGACTGAAGCTGAAAGAAATCATCTCTCCCAAGCCACATAAAGGGGAAGTGATGAAACCAGGATTTCAGACCAGGTCCGCATGGTCCTAAAGGTCCCACCACACGCCTCACAACAGTGTCTACACTGGAGTGTGCACTGTGGCTCCATCATAACAATATAAACAGCGACCATTTATTGAGCACTTCCTAGGCACCATACTGTGCTAAATAGTTTACATATGTTAATTTCATTCTTAGGACAATCCTTTGAAGCAGATATTATTTTTTTTTGAGACAGAATCTGACTCTGTTGCGCGGGCTAGAGTGCCGTGGCGTCAGTGGCTGTCAGCCTAGCTAACAGCAACCTCAAACTCCTGGGCTCAAGCGATCCTCCTGCCTCAGCCTCCCGAGTAGCTGGGACTGCAGGCATGTGCCACCATGCCTGGCTAATTTTTTCTATATATATTTTTAGTTGTCCAGATAATTTCTTTCTCCTTTTAGTAGAGACGGGGTCTCGCTCTTGCTCAGGCTGGTCTCGAACTCCTGACCTTGAGCGATCCACCTGCCTTGGCCTCCCAGAGTGCTAGGATTACAGGCGTGAGCCACAGCGCCCAGCCTGAAGCAGTATTATTAATTCCATTTTACAGCTAGGGAAATTGAAGCTCGGAGAGTTTAAGTGACATGATCAAAGTCACGTAGCCAGAAAGTGGTTGAAGTGGGCTATGTATGAAGCTAGGCGCCTCTATTGCCTCTCCAGAATTTATTTTATTTTTTTCTGAGACAGGGTCTTGCTCTGTCACCCAGCTGAAGTGCAGTGGCCTCATCATAGCTCACTGCAGCCCTGAACTCCTGGGCTCAAGAGATCCTCCGCCTCAGCCTCCCAAAGTGCTAGGATTATAGGCATGCGCCACTGCACCCAGCTCCCAGAATTTCTTAAAGGTAATTTCTACACGGGATCCAGTAGGTGACCAGCTAGTGCTCTGAAGCTTTATAAGCCATTAATTATATAAAGTCAGTATCACACGCCTCCTGGGTGATTCTCGGTGGCTCCAATGCTGAGCTTCTTGTGGTGGACCGTGTAGCATCAATATCACTCAAGACTGCTCTATCAAGTTACAATGCCTCCACTCTATCACAGTCCTGGTTTCACCCCAGGGGTTGAGGACAGTGTGTGGCTTTTGAACTTGCTTTTCATTAGAGATGGAGAAAGCTTGAGAGTTCATCCACTGCCCTGTTAGAAGTGTCTGGGCAGAATCAGGCTCATGTGGCTGGCTGATGTCTCTCCCTGGTAGTTCCAGTGGCCGGCGTCACTTTTCCTGTCTGAACTCGGTGGGGAAAGGCTGGCTGGGTTGGCAGAGGCATCCACCTGGCAGTCGGGGGCCTGTAAGAAGAGCTCTAGTGCTCTCCAGCAGCCTTAGTTGTGGCCTGGGCAAGACCTAGTGTAGGCCGAATTTTAGTCACAGCAGCCAGAGTGGGGAGGGAGCAGGCATGGAGTGTGCCCTGCGGGGTTCTGGGCAGAAATAAGGGAGGGAGCTCAGCTAACACTGCGTGACTGGTAGGGCAGAGCGAGGGGGGCACTAGGCTGAGGGCCTCTGTTCCCCTTGGTCGTTAGTCAGAGAGCCTCAGGGAAAATGCCAGCCATCCTGATCTGAGATAATTTCCAGCCCCTTGCTGTGTGACTGAGCGATTCTCTCTGCACATGGTCAGCAGCAGATTTTTCTCAAGGTGAAAGAAATTAGGCCTTCATTCCCTCCTCCCCCAGCTGCTAGAAAGGAAAGGAAGCTGGAAAAGAAGCCGTCCCTGCTTCTGCCAAGGTCAGCCAGGGGGCCCTGGACTGTTCCAGTAATTGGCTCTGCCACCTACTCACACCTCTCACAGGTAGTTGTGGTCTCAGGCATTTGGGTGTCCCTCAGGGACACTGCTGGGCAGTGAAGAGGGCAGGAGCTGCTGCTCTTACATTTCTCTCCAGAAAAAGAATGAGAGTATCTCACCTGCCCTGGGCCAGGAATTAGCAGGAACACCTGAGCCAGGCCTGGCCCTGCAAGCACAGGTGGGGCTGAGCTATTCTCTCCTTTCTCTGGAAGATTCAAAGCCAAGCAGGAGAAAACTTACTGGAAGGTGGAAGAATTCATTCATTCGGCCAACGGCTATGCCAAGCACTTTGCTAGGAGTCCCTGGTCCCTGTAGTCTTGGAGCCGCAGAGAGCAGGGTGGGTGCAGGAGTTGGCCAGGTGGACAAGTCAATGGGCAGGCCGTTCCAAAGGTGCTGACTGTCACGAAGGACAGGATACCACGGGGATCTGATCTATAATAGAAGTCAGGGGCCGGGCGCAGTGGCTCACACCTGTAATCCTAGCTTTCTGGGAGGCCGAGGCGGGCGGATTGTTTGAGCTCAGGCGTTTGAAACCAGCCTGAGCAAGAGCGAGACCCCGTCTCTACTAAAAATAGAAAAATTAATCAGACAACTAAAAATATATAGAAAAAATTAGCCGAGCATGGTGGCGCATGCCTGTAGTCCCAGCTACTTGGGAGGCTGAGGCAGGAGGATTGCTTGAGCCCAGGAGTTTGAGGTTGCTGTGAGCTAGGCTGATGCCGCGGCACTCTAGGCCGGGAAACAGAGTGAGACAGAAAAAAAAAAAAAAGGGATAAAAATCTCATGATAAAATGTTTAAAGGTAAAAAGGGTAAAATTTGAAAACAGAGCTCCTAATACTGCCCTACCACCCTTCCTAGTGGTAATACCTGTTAATGTAGTATTAGGTAATTTACTAGGAACTTTCCATACGGATTCAAGTGTAAATACATATATGTGGCCCTGCTTTTAAAGAAACGAGCTTGTATTATGCACCTGTCCTGCCGGCTGGTTACTTTTTTTTTCCCACTTCACAATATAGTCAGTGTGTTTTTTCCATGGCACTAGAGAGTGATTTACCTCATTTTTTTTTTTTTAAGGCTGTGTGGTATGAGGAAGAGATTTTTGAAAGGTAAAACCTGAAGAATGAGTGAGATTAGCAAGGCAAAGGGGTGGTTCCCTAAAGGAATGAGGCTGAGAAACAAATATAACACAGATCTCCTTAACTATACCTCCCAGCATTCCCTTCCTCCTGTTTTCAGGCCCCTTCTCCTGTTCTCTGCCACAGCCACATTTTTCCCACTCTAATTTGCAAAGCCATTCAACTCTCTCTTTGTCTTGCCCTAGCCCTGGGGAGCGTCATTCTTCATGCCAAAGCAACTTATTAAGTATTTTCCTAAACAAAGAACCATCTACCCAGAGAAAAATTATGCCACCCCCCTAACAGACAAAAGTGGCTGCAGGCAGTTGTGGTTTTAAATAGCAATTAAGAAAAAAAAACCTCTGTTATACCATAAAGCACCTGACAGTTCATAAATGGTGGTTGTTTGTCACTAATGTTATTTTACATGTGCTGATGGATGGGTTGGCTGCTGCAAGTGCCTTCATCCTGGGGCACCCACCTCTTGCTTGGCAGCTTTTCAAATGTAGGGTTGGTGTCTTACTTGCCTTTGTACCCCTGGTTCTCAGCACAGGGCCTGGCACAGAGCAGATGCTCAGGAAGTAAGTGTTGAGTTGAACAGTCAGGGCTGGAGTGTGCTGTTCTGAGCAGACACTGAGTCATGCATCATGTGGGCCTGCTATGATCTGAACCCCAATATAGATGCTTTGGAACAGTAGAGATAAAAATCAAAGGGAGCCTCTTGCCCTGGGGGGTTTCACCATCAAACTGGGCCTCATGAAATGTCATGTCATATCACAAACTGTAAAATATCAATAGTCCATGGATCAGTGCCGTCTTTGGTCCTTTTGTCTTTGGAGAGAGAGGGTAAGTTTTCTCTCCCCATCGTTAGGTATAAAATATATACAGTAACACGCACAAG
This sequence comes from Propithecus coquereli, assembly GCF_000956105.1. Classification (NCBI taxonomy): domain Eukaryota; kingdom Metazoa; phylum Chordata; class Mammalia; order Primates; family Indriidae; genus Propithecus; species Propithecus coquereli. The sequence continues at coordinate 1,153,161 of NW_012142523.1, read as the reverse complement.
TCTTAAATGAACAACTGGATTAATTTCTTTAAAGTAAAAAAAAAAAAAAATTTTCCAGAGACGAAGTCTTGCTATGTTGCCCAGACTGGGGTGCAGTGGCTATTCAATGGCACAATTATAGCTTACTGCAGCCTCAAACTCCTGAATTCAAGCGATCCTCCTGCCTTGGCCTCCCAAAGTTCTATGATTATAGGCGTGAGCCACTGTGCCCAGCCTTGGCTATACATATTTGAGTGGAATTGCTAGGTCATAAGGGACACATATGTTTAGCTTTAGTAAATATTGCCAGTTTTTCAAAGTGGTTGTACTAATTTACACTCCTATCAGTTGTGTGTGGGAGTTCTAATTGTTCCACATCCTTGCTAATATTTGATATTGTCAGTTATTTTATTTATTTATTTTTTGAGACAGAGTCTCGCTCTGTCACCTGGGCTAGAGTGCCGTGGCATCAGCCTAGCTCACAGCAACCTCAAACTCCTGGGCTCAAGTGATCCTCCTGCCTCAGTCTCCCGAGTAGTTGGGACTACAGGCATGTGCCACCATGCCTGGCTAATTTTTCTATTTTTAGTAGAGACGGGGTCTCACTCTTGCTGGGGTTGGTCTTCAACTCCTGAGCTCAAGTGATTCTCCCACCTCGGCCTCCCAGAATGCTAGGATTACAGGCGTGAGCCACCACGCCCGGCCTGTCAGTCCTTTTAATTTCAAATTTTAGCCATTCTGATGGGCATATAGTGGTATCTCATTGTTTTAATGTGTCTACTCACACAGTAATAAGTAATGATGTTTTTATAGGTTCATTTCTTGTGCTTAATGGTCATTAAGATGATCTTTGTGAAGAGTCTGTTCACCCTTAGTCCTCTCACCCAGCATCTCTCCTACATTCAATGACCATTAGGTGACGATTCGCTGATAGTCATTCATGACCATCCTTATGCTGATCACGCCCAGCTCTCTGCCCGGAGATCGAGAGATCCTTCTCCTAAATGCCACACCCACATATCCAGCTGGTTCTTTGATACCTCTAACAGCATGACCCATGTGTCCCTCAGGATCAACACCCCAAACTGAAATCTTCTTCTCCTCTTCAGCCTCAAATCCATTTTCCTTTCTTTCTGCTCAGGCCCACTTCAAGGCACCCAGTCTTATCCATCATCTTCATTGTCACTGCCCCTGTGAATGTTCAGGCCACAATCTCACATAGTTCAAGAAATTTGCACGACCTGTTTCCTCTCCCCACCCCCACCCTTGCCCTGGATACCTGCTCCTCAGCTTGCATGCCACTTCCTCTGGGCTAGGTGTTTCCTCCCCTCTCCCCAGTGCCGCTTCCCTCCAGCCAAGTCATTTATCACTCTGGGCTGTAATTACCAGTGTCATTGTCTGAATCCCTGGATCAGACACCTGTGCTTTTGTCTACTCAGCATTCATTCCCGCTTCTTAGTACTCCAGTTCTCCCTGGGAACATCCCTCCAGCCTCAGTCTGCATGGTCTGGGTGTGGCTGCACACAGAAGGGTATGCACATCACCCAGGCCTGGCGGGTCACCGTATTCCATCTTCTAGCCCCGTAACTGGGTCAATGTGGAACAAACGAAACCAAGGCAGTTGGTCGGAGCCAATCTTAGGATTTTTGTTGGAACAAATGGGAAACAAGCATTCTTTTTCTGAGGGGGGTAACTGATAGGCTAAGATGAAAGCCTGGAGACTAGAGGAGAGCCTGGGGTCGGGGGACACCCAGGCCTCACCCACCGCACATTCTAGGTGTGAGATTTCTCCTCCACATTACTGGAACCCATAGATTCTACGAAAGCACACTCCTCCACAGCCCTTTGCGTGTCTAGTGCTGGGATGGATTTTCTAATAATCTTCACACGGCTTTGTTGTCAGACCACAGAGTGGCAGTATTAAGGGCACAGGTTCTAGGGGCACTCAAGCACTTGAATCCTAGCACTGCCACATACCAGCCGTGTGACTCTGTGCAAATTACTCAGCCTTCCTGTGCTTCCGCTTCCCCATCTATAAAATGGAGATAAGAGTACTTTATAGTGTTGTCGTGAGAATTAAATTAATTGAGTAATGTAAAAAGATGTGTTTACACTGGGGGAAAAAAATACCACATGGGACATTTCAAAAAGGAAGCGAAAACAAGGCCAGATTTCCAAGTGGCTGAAGGTGGCTTTGTTGGCAGTAGGAAATAAAATAGGCTAATAGCCTGAGCATCTTACCAGTAACTTCTAGTGAGTTTCCTTGTTTTCTCTATTTTGTCTATCATATGTTCTGTTTTTCAATTTATTTTTATTTATTGATTTATTTTTAGAGATAGGATCTTGCTCTGTCACCCAGGCTGGAGTGCAGTGGTGCGATCCTAGCTGACTGCATCCTCAAATTCCTGGGCTTAAGTAATTCTCTCGACTCAGTCTCCCGAGTAGCTGAGACTACAAATGCGTCACCACACCTAGCTCATTTTTAAAATTTTGTAGAGATGGGGTCTTTCTATATTGCTCAGCTGTCTTGAACTCCCGGCCTCAAGTGATCTCCCCACCTTGGCCTCCCAAAGTGCTGGGATTACAGGTATGAGCCACAACACCCAGCCTATCATATGTTCTTTTATTGTGTTTTTTTAATCTTTATTTATTTTTTGTTTGTTTGTGTTCTGAGACAGGGTCTTGCACTGTCACTCAGGCTAGAGTGCAGTGGCATCATGATAACCTCAGACTCCTGGGCTCAAGCGATCCTCCTGCCTCAGCCTCCCAAGTAGCTGGGACTATTGATAGGCACCACCACGCCCAGCTAATTTTTTCTATTTTTAGTAGAGATGGGTCTTGCTCTTGCTCAGGCTGGTCTCAAACTCCTGACCTCAAGCGATCCTCCTGCCGTGGCCTCCCAGAGTGCTAGGCATCATATGTTCTTAATCTCACACTGACATCGCTGATGAAATCCTTTTCAAGTGTTCAGTATCTCATTGGGGTTCGAGAGCAAGAGTGGTAGCCAAGTGGGTTTAGCTACAAAGGGATGATGGCGGTATTTGCTGCAAAAACTTGAGAGAGGGCATTGTTTACACTGTACAGAGTATTTATGTCATTTACGTAATAAGTTAGGTTCACTGACTGTGATTCCAGCACTCGTATAACCATGATACAGAGAAGATTCAGAAACTCCTCCAGCTACTACCTAACTCTGGGACTGCACACACCTGGGACACAGTAAAACATTGCAGTCCTAAGAACATGGGCTTTGGGGTTGGTCACACCTAGGTTCAGGTCCCATCACTGCCTTTTGCTTGCTTGTGTGCACTTAAGCTAGTCATTTATCCTTTCTGAGCCTCAGTTTCTTCATTTGTAGAAAGAGATAAAGTAATTGCTTCTAACGTTGCCTCATAGCACAGTCCAAAAAGTACCAATCATCACGTAGTCTATATATTGATAGCACCTGCCTTAAGAGGTTGTTGTGAGGATTAAATAAGGTTTCTGTGAGGTGACTAGCTCACTGATGGGCAAATAGAAAGCACTCAATAAATATTAGTTGCTATTATTAGGTATTTTACATGCAGAAGTACTTCTGATGATACTCATCGTAATAGCAAGAGCGTGTAGAGTCAGGAGAGTTAATGAGGAAGGCTTTCTGAGGAGATTCTAAGGTTTAAACTGGATTTAAAAGGTGGGGAGGAATCCATTTTGGCAGAGAAGAGTAGGGTGAGTGTTTTGGGAAGAAAAAAGAGGAAACTGGTGTCTGTGTGACCAAAATGAGATGCTTGGATGCAGCTCAGCCCTGTCCTCAGGGCACTGTTGGGCCCCTGCCAGTAGCGGGAATCCCAGAAGCTTCTCTGCGGGGCTGCTGAAGGAAACAGACATCTCCTATGGAGAGAAAGGGAAGCCACAGAGCTGCTGCCTGGTGGTGCCTGAGACCGGGGCTGTCCCGGCCAGCAGACAGATTTCTGTGGGGCAAGGGAGCTGGCACGGCGAGGGCCTGAGGGCGTCTTGGGGCTCGCTGGCCATGTGGACGGCTGAGCTGGAGGCCTCTTCTCTGCAAAGTTAGCAGGGCAGTGGCTTTCCCCAGATGCTCAGAATCCCAGCCCCTGTGTGCCTTCCAACGAGGTCTTTTCCAGGGAGGGAGGGAGAGTGACACACAGAAAAGACCAAAGGGAACTATGAGAGTTTTAAAGCTCTGGTCTGAGGTTGCAAACGTGGGGCTGTGAGAGAGGCAGCCGGGCCAGGCTGTGCCACTTTCCGGGTGGGCGAGCCATCTCCCGTCTGCCCCTCCAGCCCCACAGCCGATGGTTCCTCACCCCATTCCGGGTCTGACCTGTCTGGACACATCAGGCTCCTTTGTCTTCAGGCTCCGGCTGGGCTCAGCCACTGTGAGGCTGGGGATGGGAGGTAGGAGAGAGAGGTCAGGGCATTCACGCCCCTGTTCCTGCCACAGGTTGTCAGGTGTCCTTGGTGGACAGTCACCGCTCTTCTTAAGGAGGTCTCTTTTCCAAAACTCCTTCCCTCTGTCTGTAACTATCTCCCCCGTCCCTATAGGCCCGAGGGTGGTGACAGCTCCTTGGTTGTTACTGGCCCCAGGCCACTGTGCTATCCCTTATGGTTCTGTTACACCTGCTCAAGCCATCATAAATAAACTCTCTTGAAATTATTCTAATTTGAGGGTGCCACCTGTTTTCAGTTGGGATCTGACTGATGGGTTTCAAATAAGGATTCTCTTGGTTGTCTTGGGGGCGGGAGAATGAGAGCAAGTGAGAGAGAGAGAGAGAGAGAGAATGAATGAATTACTGCCTCATTATCGCGCCACGTTCCTGAAACTTGATGTATAGACTTCAGACATGTCTGTTGAAGAGTTTAGGCCAGAGCTCAAAGTTGGTAGCTTGTCCCTTTCTCTCCTTTAGCTCCAGTTCCTCTGGGTTTGCTCTGCACTCTCAGGCACTCTTCTCTACTTCTCCCAGCAGCTCCAAGCTGATATCCTCTCATCATCAGGTCCAAAGAAAGATTTGTCTCTTTCCCAATGAATTTACAAAATTCCAGCATTCTCATCCCCTTGGCAGGAGTCCCAAGTCCACCCTCAAACAGATCATTAGGACCAGAGGGATGAAATAAACAATTGACCAGACCTGGGTCATATTTTGCCTCTGGAGCTTGGAAGAGGTGTGTTAACCCCCCTTCCCCTCACCAAAGCAAATGGCCTGACCGTAGGAGAAGGAGACTCCCAAAAGAGAGTCAAGGTGCTCCCACCAGAAGAATCGGTGTGAACGCTGAACAGGCCAAAGCCGTGAATCTATTCTTCTTGGCCCTGTGAACTTGGGTAAGTGACCGGACCTCTGGAACTTCTGTGTCCTCTCTTCCAGTCCTACTAATGATCGTTGAGCATTACTGTGTGCTAGGCCATACACTAGGGATTTATGTGAATCTTTGTTTGGTATGTACCATTATTTCCGCCACTTGACAGATGAGGAAAGCAAGACTCAGAAAAGTAAAGTAGCTTTCCCAGGGCCACAAAAGCCTAGAAGTGGCAGAGCTAGAATTCGGACCCAGACCTGTTTGACTCAAGAGCACCCACCACTATACCAAACTGCCTCTCAGTTGGAGCTCAGCTTGCAGGGCTGTTGTGAGCATTAAAAGATATATAATAAAAATAATACAGCAGACATTTATTGCACTCTTTGTGCACTTACTATGTGCCAGGCCCTGAGCCAAACTCTCCACGTGAATTCATAGTTTATCCATGCACCACTGTCTCACTCCTGAGAACACCTAACACAGCCCCTGGCCCAGCAGGGACTCCATAGTAGCTTCTCTCCTTTTATGCACCCTGACTTTTCGTGTTGGTTCAAGCATCTCCCCAGTGTTTCCCATTCTTCAATGCTGCACGGGGCCCCTGAGCTATTTCCTCTGCTGCCTGGAAGCTGAGAAGAATCAGGCTCGGGGCCCTTGTGCCTGGAGAAGTCCTGATGTGGAGACAGAGCTGAGTCAGGGGATAGCAAGTAGGAAAACAGGTGTGAGGAAGTGATGTGATTAGCACCACAGCTTCTAGTGTTTTCCCCTGAGCAACTTTGGATACTATAAAAAGACCTCCAGGAAGTTCACCCCACTGGGGAAGTGAGAGGTAGAGGCTCATGAGTCCAGGGCTGCCCAGCAAGCTGGTGTGAGG
>NW_012142523.1:1142974-1144252 GCF_000956105.1 Propithecus coquereli | reverse complement strand
GCTGGTCTCGAACTCCTGAGCTCAAGTGATCCTCCTGCCTCAGCCTCCCAGAGGGTTAGGATTACAGGCGTGAGCCACCGCGCCAGGCCCCATATCTTTATTCTTACATAGATAATAAACAAGGATATTTTCAGATCTTTATTCTAATGTCATTTTCTTAGTGAGGCCTTTCCTGGACACTCTATCCAAAATTTCACACCCTCTACCGATATTTCCTATTTTTCCTTCCCTGTGTTATTTTGTTTCTCCTTAGGATTTATTACCATCTAAGATGCTATATAACCTGGTTTATTGTCACTCTTCCCCTAAGATGTATGCTCTTCTATGGCAGGATTTTGGTCAGTTTTGCTCAGGGCTGAATCTCCAGCTCCTTTAATAATGCGTGGCACATATTTGGTGCTTGATAAATATTTGTTGAATAAATGTATGAATAAATGAATTTAGAAGAAGAAATGAGGTCTGTTGACTCACTCAATTGCTCCGTGCTAATTGTCTCCAAACTGTGTATGTGATACACCTGTAGCTATTTGGTGATGCTCCTGCCAGGCCCCCAGTGCTGCTAGGGTTCTTGGGAAGTAGCTTATAAATAGCACTCCCCTTGCTCGAAAAAGTTCTGAATGATTTGAGAAATAGGATTAAGGAATAAGGGATCTGAAGACCAAAATATCAGCCTTAGTATTGATGAAGCTGATATTGGAGACAGTGGCTCATGTCTGTGGATAGGTGCACTTCTTAATATTAACCCCAGAATTACACTGACTTAACCTCCCATTTGCCGGCAGTGCCTGATGCAGTAGAACTTAAAAGCCTAGAGAAACAGGCAGAATTCGTCCTTTAGGAAGGAGAGGAGCATGCAGAGCTGCACATACCAGTTCTTTAACCCAAACTCGCAAATTGATTAAATCATTATTTTAGGGAAAGCAGAGAGAAGCCAGGAGTATTATACTATGGAAGACTTTCCCATGGAAGAGAAACTTCAAGAGGAAGATCCCCAACTCTTTTTTTTTTAACCAGTGTTATTGATATATAATTCACATACCATAAAATTCATTCCTTTAAAGTATACAAGTCAGTGGTTTTTAGTATATTCACAGAATTGTGAGACCATCGCACTCTAATCCCAGAATATTTTCATCACCCTAAAAAGAAACCCCAAGGCCGGGCGCGGTGGCTCACGCCTGTAATCCTAGCACTCTGGGAGGCCGAGGCGGGAGGATTGCTCGAGGTCAGGAGCTCGAGACCAGCCTGAGCAAGAGCAAGACCCCGTCTCTACTAAAA
>NW_012142523.1:1137755-1138713 GCF_000956105.1 Propithecus coquereli | reverse complement strand
TTTTTGTGCTTCCAGCAATTAAATGCATGTTTAATTGAACTTAATAATAGTGATAATGTCCCACACTCTCTGGAAAGGAAAAAAAAAATAGCGATAATTTATTCAGAGCCTCCTGTGTACCAGTTACTTTACTGATCATCAGGTTTAAATCTCACAACAACTTTTTATTATAGCTACTGCTTTTCTCTCTATTTAACATAACAGATGAGGAAAGTGGGGCTGGTGTAAGGTCACAGGCTAGCACAGGCTAAGTGGTAAGTTAGTAAGCAGCTTGGACCTCTCTCTTGAACTCCAGACTTGCATGTCCAGCTGTGAATTTAACATGTCCACTTGAAGGTCCAACGGGCATCTCAAAATTAACACATCCAAGACTGAGTTCTTGGTATCCACTCCCCCACCCCCAACATGTTCATGCAACTGCATCTTTCAGTTGCTCAGGCCAAAAACCTTAAGCTATCCGGTTAACATCTCTCTTTTTCATAGTCCTCAGCTTCAGCCCATCAACACACTTAGTTCTGCCTTCGAAATACCTCCAGGATTGACCCCTTCCCACCCCCTCCACTGTCCCCATTCTGGCTCAAGCTGCTATCATCAATCCCCTGGGTGACTGCACCAGCCTCCTCACTGCCCTCCCTGTGCCTGCCTTTGCCCCATCTAATCTGTTCTCGACAGATTCGGCTATGTCACTCCCTGCTCCAAATACTGCAATGGGCAAATTGATGAGTAATAGCTGAAGTCCCTACTCCAAGCTACCAGGTGTTACCTGAGCTGGCTCCCTGAGACATCTCTCACCTCATTTTCCTGCCTCCCTGCTGCCATCACTCTGCTATGCTTGCTTTTCTCCAAGCCATACCATCTCACTCCAGAGCCTTTGCACATGCTCTTTATTCTGCCTGGAAATCATTTCCCCCACATACCCATGGCTTGCTTCCATAGCTTTATTGTGGTTTTTTTTTTT
>NW_012142523.1:1133554-1135960 GCF_000956105.1 Propithecus coquereli | reverse complement strand
TTTTTTTTTTTTTTTTTAAGAGACAAGGTCTTCTTACTGTATCACCTAGGCTGGTCACCAACTTCTGGCCTCAAGCAATCCTCCCACTTCAGCATCCCAGGTACCTGGGACTACAGGCACAAGCCACCTTGCCCAGCTTCTACTTTCTATGGATTTGACTATTCTTATCATTTCATGCAAATGAAATATAAAATATGTGACTTCTATGATTGGCATTTTTCATTTGGCATAATGTTTCAAGGTTCATCCATGTTGTAGTATGTATTAATATCCGTATTCCATTCTTTTTTATTGACAAAAACTGTTCCATTGTATGAGTATATCACATTTTGTTTTTTGTTTATCCATTAGCTGATAGAGATTTGAATGGTTTCTACTTTTTGGCTATTATGAATAATGCTGCCTGTATTCCCAGCTGCTTGAGAGGCTGAGGCAGGAGGATTGCTTGAGCCCCGGAATTTGAGGTTGCTGTGAGCTAGGATTGTGCCACTGCACTCCAGCCTGGGTGACAGAGTGAGACCCTGCCTCTCTCTCTCTCTCTCTCTCTGTCTCACACACACACACACACACACACACACACACACACACACAAATAATAATAATGCTGCTATGAACATTCATGCACAGGTTTTTGTGTGGGTGTGTGCTCATTTCTCTTGGGTAGGAGTAGAATTGCTGGGTCATATGGTAACCCTGTGTTTAATATTTTGAGGAGCTGCCAGACTGTTTTCATTCCCACCAGCAGTATATTAAATGTATGAAGGCCCCAATTTCTCCATGTCTTTTTTTTTTGAGACAGAGTCTCACTCTGTCTGATTGTTTTGACTATTCTGTGTTCCGTGCATTTCCATATGAATTTTAGGATCAGCTTGTTAATTTCTGCCAAAAAAAAACCCAAAAAAACCCCAAAGCCAGCTGAAATTTTGATAGGAATCCCACTGAAAGTGTAGATGAGTTTGGGGAGTATTGCCATCTTACTCCTTCCCCAGAACGCCATCTGTTCATTCCAATTCAGGAACATGGGATGTCTTCCCATTTATTATATTTAGGTCTTATTGAATTTCTTTCAACAGTGTTTGTAGTTTTCAGTGTATAAGTTTTATACTTCTTTTGTTAAATTTACTCCTAAATATATTCTTCTTCTGGATGCTATTGTAAATAAAATTATTTTCTCAATTTTGTTTTCAAATTATCCATTGCTTAGTGTATAGAAATTCAACTGATTTTTGTGTATTGATTTTGTATCCTGTAAACTTACCAAACTCATTTATTAGTTTTAACAGTTTTTTGGTGAATTCCATAGGATTTTCTATATTTCAGATCATGTCATCTGCAAATACGGATAGTTTTACTTTTTCCTTTCAATCCCCAACTCTTATCTCGTCTTTCAGTTCTTATCACACACAGCCTCTAGGCTAATCTTCTTAGTGTTCTGATTTCAATTTCAAGTAGGAATCTCGAGACCTATGTCTCACACCAAGTTTGGTGTTGATCCATTCCTGTTTCTTCAGGTACAAAATTCTCTGAAGAAATGGGCTGGGCGTGGTGGCTCACGCCTGTAATCCTAGCATTCTGGGAGGCCAAGGCGGGAGGATTGTTTGAGCTCAGGAGTTTGAGACCAGCCTGAGCAAGAGTGAGACCCCATCTCTACCAAAAATAGAGAGAAATTAGCTGGACAACTAAAAACATATAGAAGAAATTAGCTGGGCATGGCAGACACATGCCTGTAGTCCCAGCTACTTGGGAGGCTGAGGCAGGAGGATCGCTTGAGCCCAGGAGCTAGCCTGATGCCACGGCACTCTAGCCAGGGCAACAGAGCAAGACTCTGTAAAAAAAAAAAAAAAAAATTCTTTGAAGAAATGCCAAATTAAAATTAGATAATATATATGAAAATTTTAAGGTTTTTTTCCCCCTGCATCTATTATGTACCAGGGCCTGATGCAACAGGGCCATCATAATGTTCAATCCAGATGGTGCTAATCACATAGAAGACAATGTGAATAATGCCCCCTGGAGGTGTGCAACGAGGTTGTCCTGATACCAAATGCTTATCTTTAATCTCACAATAATGCCATGAGATTGATGTTACTAAACCTATTTAGTGAGAAAATTGGGGTTCAAAGTACTTAAGTGATTTACTTAAGGTCATACAATTTGTAAGTTTCAGAGTCTAGGTTTGATCTCAAGTCTTTCTGATAAACAAATTTTATCTTGAAAAAGTAATACATGCACATGATAAAGAATTCAGCAGTACAAAAGGATATATAGTGAAAAGTAGTTCTCCTTTCTACTGCCATGCCCAGAGACAGTCATTATTATTAGTTTCTGGCATTCTCCTCCAATATGTTCTATACATATCTAAATACATATATCTACAGTTACACGGGTCCTTACATAAAACACACA
>NW_012142523.1:1127798-1129679 GCF_000956105.1 Propithecus coquereli | reverse complement strand
AAAGAGACAATCAGAGCTGAAACTATCAGAAAGGGGAAATTTGCTTCCCACTGGGGAAGCTAAGTTATGAGAACATAAGCCTACATAGAGCTGCAAGTGGCCATATTACCACCATGAGGAATAAAACCCACCTAGGGGAGAGGTAAACACAGAGAAAGGTCACTGAGAGATGGAAAGAGCTAGACAGGAGCCTGACAGTATTTTTTCAGCAAGTGGATCTAGTAGTGACTGAAACCAAGCCCTTGACTTTTCTGTGAGAGACAATACATTCCCTTTTTTTCTGTTTGGCCAACTTGAGTTGGGTTTCTGTCACTTACATACAAAAGAGTCCTGATTAATATTTGTAGTTTATAAATAAGAAGTCTTAGTAGAGCTGGGCACAGTGGCTCATTCCTGTAATCCTAGCACTCTGGGAGGCCGAGGCGGGAGGATCGCTTGAGCTCAGGAGTTTGAAACCAACCTAAGCAAGAGTGAGACCCTGTTTCTACTAAAAATAGAAAAAAAATTAGTCAGGCAACAGAAATAGAAAAAATTATCTGGGCGTGGTGGTGCACACCTGTAGTCCCAGCTACTCAGGAGGCTGAGGCAGGAGGATCGTTTGAGCCCAGGAGTTTGAGGTTGCTGTGAGCTAGGCTCATGCCACTGCACTCTAGCCTGGGCAACAGAGCAAGACTCTGTCTCAAAAAAAAACAAAACCAAAAAAAATAACAATAGCAAATAGTAAATGCCCAGAGTTATACAAACAGGAAAGTGCTCTGGGAGGGAGGGCTGGGATAAGGAGAAATACTCCTACTAACGGCAGTAATAATAACAGTGGATAACACTCATTCAGTGCTTACTGGGCACCACGCACTGTGCTAAGAGCTTTCTGAGCAACATCTCCTCTAGTCCTAATGACAACCCTATGAGGAAATAGCCCAGTTTACAGAGGAAGGAAGTGAGGCTCAGAAAAGTGAAGTGACTTACTCAAGAGCACACGGCTGGGGAGTTGCAGAGTCAGCACTTGAACCCAGGTCTGTCTGGCTTCAGAGTCCATAACTTCCAGCTATTACATAGTCCTGGGCCTAGAAAGAAGGGCAGGAGGTGTTGGCCCAGGAAATATGGGCATATGTCATCTCTGGAGGGCAAGGGTCGGCGGGAGTAGGCTTTGTTCCTCCCGCTGCGCAGAGGGCTTCTCTGCTTCTCCACAGGCGTGGCAGAAAGTGGCTGTCTCCAGCTTTGGGTCCTGTACCTACACCTGACTCCCTGGCACCAACTGCAAACTGGCAGCCATGGGCCAAATACGATACCAAAAATATGCTTAGCCTGTGGCATTTAAAAGAATGAATTAGTGCCCAAAATTCAAAAATTGGGAAATTTCACATAAAAATCTGGAAAACCAGAATATCTGACTACTCGGGGCCTATATTCCCATGGCAACCATCTGCTAGAGCAGAGCGGCAGCTGCTACCTTTAGCCAAGGCACACACTCTCCAATTGCCACAATTGCCGCCCTTCCCCATTGTCTCTCATTGGGCTGTTTCACTCATTTTCTTTACCGTTGTGACCTTGGAGGTGTTTGAACTAGAGTTACTGTGTCCCAGTTTCAGAGTCCCAGGAGATAGAACGCAGTCCAGCGTGGGTGAAATGTGCACCTTAGTTCAAAACACTGGCAATAGCAGGGCAGGCTTCCCCGGGGTCGGCATGGATGGGTCTAGCAGCACCTTTTCAGCAAGGCCTACAGGCAACTGTGGGTTCTCAGAAAAGGGAGTATGGTTGGGCAGATACTCCAAAAAGAGTCTAGTACAAGGGGGAAGAAATTAAGGCCTAGAGCCCACTTATAAGATGTGTAACAGTCCAGCTTCATCACCTCTCAGAAAACTCAACTCACACTGGGTAACA
>NW_012142523.1:1126268-1127748 GCF_000956105.1 Propithecus coquereli | reverse complement strand
AAATTAGCTGGGCATGGCAGACACATGCCTGTAGTCCCAGCTACTTGGGAGGCTGAGGCAGGAGGATCGCTTGAGCCCAGGAGCTAGCCTGATGCCACGGCACTCTAGCCAGGGCAACAGAGCAAGACTCTGTAAAAAAAAAAAAAAAAAATTCTTTGAAGAAATGCCAAATTAAAATTAGATAATATATATGAAAATTTTAAGGTTTTTTTCCCCCTGCATCTATTATGTACCAGGGCCTGATGCAACAGGGCCATCATAATGTTCAATCCAGATGGTGCTAATCACATAGAAGACAATGTGAATAATGCCCCCTGGAGGTGTGCAACGAGGTTGTCCTGATACCAAATGCTTATCTTTAATCTCACAATAATGCCATGAGATTGATGTTACTAAACCTATTTAGTGAGAAAATTGGGGTTCAAAGTACTTAAGTGATTTACTTAAGGTCATACAATTTGTAAGTTTCAGAGTCTAGGTTTGATCTCAAGTCTTTCTGATAAACAAATTTTATCTTGAAAAAGTAATACATGCACATGATAAAGAATTCAGCAGTACAAAAGGATATATAGTGAAAAGTAGTTCTCCTTTCTACTGCCATGCCCAGAGACAGTCATTATTATTAGTTTCTGGCATTCTCCTCCAATATGTTCTATACATATCTAAATACATATATCTACAGTTACACGGGTCCTTACATAAAACACACATATAGCCAGGCGCGGTGGCGCATGCCTGCAATCTCAGCTACTCAGCAGGCTGAGGCAGGAGGAGTGCTTGAGCCCAGAAATTTGAGATCAGCCTGGGAAACATGAGATTCTGTCTTAAACAAACAAATAAAAAACAAACAAAAAAAAAACACATCCAGACTTACCTCATTCTTCTATAGCTGCATGCTATTCCATTTTAGCAAAATGCTCTCCTACTGAGGGATATTTAGGTTGTTTCCAGTCTTTTGCTGTTACCAACAATTTTGGTGCAAACACCCTTGTGTGAATTTATTTGGACATGTCAAACTGCCTTGGGAAATATTTTGAAAAGTAAAAAGAACCATACAAGGGCAAGGGCTTTTATGGTTAGGATGACTGCGGTTGTCTTCCTGCAGCCTGGCCTTCTACTGTCTCAAACCTGGAGTCCTGACCATTGATGCTGTCCGGTAGACAGGAAAGCTCTCTCACTTGCTCCAGCTGCTGGAAAAGGGCATCTCCTGAGAGCCTCTGGCTTGGAGTAGACAGCATTGTTTCAGAAGGGTTTGCAGTTGTTAGGCTCAGCCGCACTAAGCCCAGGTCATGGTCTGTTTGGGGATGGCATACTGAGCTACTGATGCTGGTGTGCAGCACGCTAACTTAAGGGGTAGTCAGAAGTCACACCGCTGGGGATGACCTTGATTGTTCGGTTGCATAGAGTGAGCTGTTTAGCTAGATCAGGCATTGACCTATTCTGGCCACAAGAGAGCAGTAGTGAGCTGCCTAGCACTTCT
>NW_012142523.1:1123199-1124948 GCF_000956105.1 Propithecus coquereli | reverse complement strand
TAGGCCTGGCTGGGACCTAGCAAGGGGACTGGCTCTAGACTTGGACCCAACCCCTCTTCTGCATTCAGCACATGCAGGTGACATGGCTTCTTTGTGCCCAGCACTGTGCTAAGCTCTTATTTCTATCTTATCTCATTCAGTCTGGTAAGGCAGGGATTATGATTCTGATTCTACAGAGGAGGAAGCCTGTCCAGTGGATCCAGGTATTTTGGCCAAGGTTGCACAGCTAATAAACTGATGCTTGGGTGTCCTGATTTGGGGAGCTAAGGTCTTTGTCAGCCTATTGAATAGGACAGCTTAGCTGTAGACTTGTTCCTAGGACAGGTCTCTAAAAACCTTTTAGGCTGGGTGTGGTGGCTCATGCCTGTAATCCTAGCACTTTGTGAGGATTGCTTGAGGTTAGGAATTTGAGATCAGCCTGGACAATATAGTGAGACCCCATCTCTAAAAAAAAAAAAATTAGCTGGGCATGGGGGCATGTGCTTGTAGTTTCAACTACTCACGAGGCTGAGGTAGGAGGATCACTTAAGCCCAGGAGTTTGAGGCCTCAGCAAGCTATGATGACCCCACTGCACTCTAGCCTGGGTGACAGTGTGAGACCCTGTCTTGAAAAAAAAAACAAACAAACCCAAAAAACCTTTAGTTACAAGCAAAACAAAGACCAAAAAGACACTAGAGCTATTTTAAGTCAAAAAAAGGGGGGGTGGTAAGGGTGAGAGAGGGAATTTATACGAACACAGAGAAATCTCATGGAACCCAAGAGGAGAAGTAATTAGTCTCATGAGGGATGGGGAAGCAGCTCTTTCTTTCTGCTTCTCTCTCGTTGGAAAATCATGGCCTCCAGCCTCTGCTTCTATAAGCGCATCTGCGTCATTCTTGTCTTTCAGCAGACCAGCTTCTCTGCTGTGCCACGAATGTGACCCTCTCCCAGCTCCCAGTTTCACATCCCCTCGGTTTATGCATGTCGCCTAGACTGAACTAGGATCTCTCAGTCCTAAACGTAATCCCTAGGGAAAGAATCTGACCTAATCGTCTTGCAATACATGTCCACCTCTGATCCAACCAGTTGTGGCCTTGGGGGGCAGGGGCGGGCCATACAAACATGACTGGTAGTCCACTCTGTGGGTGGGGGGCAGTTCTCAGAAAAAGGGGATTGTTGTGAGCTGGCAGATTCCTACAGAGGTATATGTATGTATCTACTATGACTTCTTTTTTTTTTTTAAGGCAGAGTCTCACTCTGTTGCCCAGGTGAGTGCCATGGGGTCAGCCTAGCTCACAGCAACCTCAAACTCCTGGGCTCAAGTGATCCTCCTACCTCAGCCTCCCGAGTAGCTGGGACTACAGGTGCGCACCACCACGCCCGGCTAATTTTTTCAATTTTTAGTAGAGAATTTCAGTAGAATTTCTATTAATAGCATCCCATTTTTCCTCTGTGGAACTCTCAGCTCTGGAATGGTTATGTGACCCAGGGCTAGCAGATAAGAAACAGCTGCTCCCTAGACACAGTGACTGGTTCAGGATGGGCTTGTGACTCAATTAAAGACAATCAGGCCAGAGCCGTGGCTTACACCTGTGGTCCCAGCTGCTCAGTAGGCTGAGGTGGGAGGATTGCTTGAGCCTGGACAACATAGTGAGATCCTATCTCTTAATAAAAAAAAAGAGACAATCAGAGCTGAAACTATCAGAAAGGGGAAATTTGCTTCCCACTGGGGAAGCTAAGTTATGAGAACATAAGCCTACATAGAGCTG
>NW_012142523.1:1096552-1119774 GCF_000956105.1 Propithecus coquereli | reverse complement strand
CATGCAAGCAGAGCTGCTTGGTAGGCAGGTGGCATTTGGGAAGGAGATCTGGGCTTGAGATATGGTCTGGGAGGGTTGAAGACACAGGCACAGATGAAATGTGGGAGGGCCAGGAGGAGTGGGACGGGAAGAGGGTTAAGAGCAGCCACAACCAACACCAGGAAATGCTGGTTGCAGAAGGAGAAGGAGAACCGGGGCTGTGGCCTCCCGGAGGGCCAGGAAGAAGAGTTTAAAGAAGAGAGTAGTCAGCAGCGTCGAGTGTGTAGAGAAGGCAAGAAGGAAAGGCCTGGAGACAGTCTCTTGGATTTGGTGATGAAGAGAGCGTCGATGAGTGTGTTGAGGTGTCAGTGGAGTGTCTGGGCAGCAGTCAAATGACAGAGGCTGAGAAATGAGTGGGCAGTGAGCGTGGAGACAGGGTGTCAACTCTTCCGGGGCCTGGGGTGTGCAGGGAAGGGGACAGTTTGTCCAAAGGCAAAGACTTTGTGTCAAAGGAGAATCCAGGGGCAGGCCTGGCTGCTGGCTAGAGACTCAGGTGTAGCCACTGCCTGGTTCTGGGGAGGGGAGGGCCTGGGAAGTGCACAGGCGCCAGGTGCTGTCTTGTTTGTGAAGCACAAAGCGAAAGCTCATAGGAGGGGCCGGCAGAGGGAACTGCCCAAAGAGGAGGCCCCAGCTTTGAGGCTGGGTTTTCCCCACTCTGCATCTAGTTTCCTTGATCCGCTGATTACCTCAGGTCGGTTTTGCTGAATGACTCAGGAGCTTGAGCAAGCTTTGCCGCTGGGTTTCACAGCTCAGGGGGAGGGGACAGACATTAGCTATTAAAGGAAGAAGGACAGTTGGGCTCCAGCTTCAGAATAAAACAGGCTCTCCCAGCCTTTATTCTTAATAAAAATAACAGCATCGAACAGTCATGGACTGCTTTCACCCTTGTCAGGCAATGTTCTGTGGGCCTACAGGCTTTATCTCCGAGGTTGACGACTCTAATTATCCTAAAGTGACATCAGGAAGTTGAGAGTCAGGTGAAACGACTTGCCTGGGGCTCCCAGCCAGTAACTGGAGGAGCCGAGAATTGACTGCCCAGGTCCTTAACCAGCCTGCAGCAGCACCTCTTAGGACATCTCTAGGTGACCCCGAGAGGCCTGTGGGATTGACGAGGGGCCAAATGAAGATCCTATGCAAATGGCTGGAAAACAACTCCCTTAAAAGAAGGTTCTCTGCAGCTAGGACTTCTGCTGGGAAGGGAGGAGATGCCCTGAGCTTGTTCTGAGGCTCTCATCACCTGAGACCCCCTTCTGAGCCCCTCCTTCAAGCTTACATAAAGGGCCTATTCATCTGCCTCCTCAGAGTTGGGTCTGGAAGGTGGCCCTGGCAGCAGCCAGTGGTTTGTTACCCAGTTCTGCCTCCCTCCTTCAGCCTCCCTTCCCTGCTCCTCCCTCTGGATTTGACACCTGGTATCTCTTTCCAGTGTCCCTGAGCCCAGAGCAGGTGAGGCCTGGGCAGGCACAGTATCACTTTCTTCCTAAACTGTCCCTGAAGCAGGGACAATTTTGTGTGCTGTCCCCACCCCGCCACCCCCCGCCGTTGTCAGTGTACACTTCCAAGGGTTCCTGTGGAATCCAGGCTCCGGTAAACACCCGAAGAGCAGGAAGTGGGCCAAGCCATGAGCCTGTGATTGCATCAGGGCTGACGCACTCCCTGCCTTTTCCCCTACCTCGGTCTCCACTGGGTCAGGCCCAAGCCTTCTTCTCTTCATTCAGCCCAGGGGAAAAGGGAGGTGCTGTGGAGGGGACACAGACTAGAAGAGCTGCACCCTCCTTGGCCTGGAAGGGAAACAGCCAACATATTGGAAAGCTGGAGAGAGGGCAGAGGTGGGGTGGCCCGAGGAAAGAGTCCAAAAAGGCTGGGAAGTAATGTTTTTGGAGTGTCAACCAGGTACCAGTCTCTCTCCAGGTGTGACAATAATAACAATAATAGTGACTTACGACACATCAGGCAAGGAGCAGGAGCTCTACTTCTATAAGTAGAAGCAGCTACGATTTTATTATATGTGGCTAAGTGGTTTACATGCGGTATACCCTTATGAGTTAGTATCATTAGGATTACCCTTTTACAAGTTAGGACACTGAGGATCAGAGAGGTTAAAGTTCAGACTCATCCAAGGTCACTCAGTTGGGCCTTGGAGAGTCAGGAGTTTAGATCCAGTTCTGTCTGCTCTTTACTTTATCATTGTTTATTAATTAAAGTCATTTTCTCAACAAGAGTAAGGCAGTTATTAGTAGTTCTAGTTTACAGGTGGGGAAACTGAGGCTCAGAAAAGTGAACTGACTTGCCTGAGGTCAGAGTGCACGTCTCAAGGCTCCCCATCCTTAATTCGGATGCCCTCATGCCGAACTCTTACGGGCCCTCTAAGAGGGAGGAACTTGTGTGGGGTATTCATAAGAATCCTTCTCAACGCAGTTTGGGTTTCACATGGTTTCCCCATCCTCAGGAGGTGACAGAACCAGCACCTGCCTCAGGGAAATCACTTATCATACTGGCTTGTGACCATCTGCCCACCCAGCTTTCCCTCTGGACTGCCTGCTCCCGAGGGCCAACTCTGGCTTTTAGTCATCTCTGTATCTGCCAGTACCTGGCCCAGAGGAGGGGTTGCTAGAATGAAAAAGAAAAAAAATAAACTCTTTGAGGAACTGAGATTTGAACCTGTGTCTGTTGGGCTCATGCGGAGCCATTTCCACATCTTCCCTGCTGCAGGGCTACCTCAGACAGCGAGGCCCAGGTACACAGGCTGAAGAGCTAAGCTCCAAGGCAGCAGGCAAGCTGATTTAGACTCCTTCCCCTCTCCTTCCCTTTCCTCTTCCAGATGCTAAAGAGAAACATGAAACTCAAATGTGCCCCGAACCAGTCTCAACTCCCAAGTTAAGGAATGCTAAAGGTGAGGAGTCACCATGGTAACAGCAGTGCCAGGTGTGTTGGTGAATACCGAGTTTCTGCAGCAGGGGCAGGAGGGCCTGCCCAGAGCCTGTCTGAGGGTTTATTTTCTGGCTACAGGGGAGCTGCATTTCATTTGTTCCTCTTAATGGGACATTATGGGAGACTTTTGCTTTTCATTGCCTCCATTTTCTTAAAAGTGGAAGGGAGGAAAAAGTCATTTTCCTTCCCTTCCCACCCACTCAGAGAAATGCAGGAAAAACACCAGCATTCCCATCAGAGGCTCTGCCGCCGCTGGTCATGAAACCCCATCATCACTTAAATTGCTCTATTTTAAAGGTTTGTGAAAACTGCACCAAATTGATTTTTCCCATATCACTTCTATCTGTTATTTCTGTGGTCTCTCTTCTTCAGTGCTACATTTCCCAGAGCAGGGGAGCAAGTCTATATGGAAACTTGAGGTACTCTTATGTGGTTTGGGAACCAAAAAATAAAAGTGTTTTAGAGGCTATCAAATTGTTGTCTTTCTGTTAGTTACTCACATACTGACGTGTTTATTTTTACCCTGGGTCTGTTGAAAAGGATTTGGCTCACAGATTCTAAACTTAATTTAGCTTCAGGCCTTAATCACAGTTGAGCAGAGAATTTTATAATCACAGGGATAGAAAGAGTCTTAGAAGTCATCTGGCTGAGAGGTCCCCAGACTTTCAGATGTCATCAACAGTTAAAAGTTTAAAAATGGGGAAGGAAGGCTGGGGCGCGGTGGCTCACGCCTATAATCCTAGCACTCTGGGAGGCCGAGGCGGGCAGATTGTTTGAGCTCAGGAGTTCGAAACCAGCCTGAGCAAGAGCGAGACCCCGTCTCTACTAAAAATAGAAAGAAATTAATCAGACAACTAAAAATATATAGAAAAAATTAGCCGGGCATGGTGGCGCATGCCTATAGTCCCAGCTACTCGGGAGGCTGAGGCAGTAGGATTGCTTGAGCCCAGGAGTTTGAGGTTGCTGTGAGCCAGGCTGACGCCACGGCACTCACTCTAGCCAGGGCAACAAAAGCGAGACTCTGTCTCAAAAAAAAAAAAAAAAAAAAAATGGGGAAGGAGACCCAGATATGGTTGCTAGCTTTCAGTCTGGCCAAATAAGAACATTAAAGAAACACAACCATCATGTACTGCAACCACTGCTTCATAAAAGTAAGGACATTTTTAATACCAAAAAAAGTAGGAGGGGTATATACTATTAGAATAAAAGACTCTTCCTTAAACTGAATAAATTTAGCACATAAGAATTTACCTCTTTATGCATCTTTTTCTCCTTTCTCCATGCACTAGCACCACTGTGAGAGTGGACATTTGAGAACCACTGTTCTAGTTTACTGTTCCTACTAGTATTTGTTGGTGATGGTGTCTTGGGCTCTGCTTGGATACCTCTGGTGGTTGGGATGCTCATTACCTTCCCTCTTTGGATAGTTCAAGCTGTTACTTCTTTCTCATAGCACTTCCCTTCAGATTGGATGTCTCTCCTGTGTGCTGCCTAATCTCCCCTGCAGTTACCTCTTCTTTAGTACTCATCTCGTGATGTCGTAACTGCCAGGTGACATATCCATCAACGACTAGACTGTCAACTTCTGAGGGCTGGGCCTATGTCCGTTCACCACCGACCTCAGGTTCATCATATGGCAGAAGCTCATCAATAACTGTTGACTGAAGGAATGAACTTCTAGCCACTGAACTAATGATATGAAACAATGATAACAACGATCATGAAAATAACTAACATTTGTTTCAAGTGTACTGCATGCTAAATATTTTATGTAATTTTGATCAGAAACAGGATTTTACGTTAGGACATTTGGAATAAGATGAAAATTATAATTGATGAAGCCATGTTGTTTTAAAAGGAAGTTTCTCTGGGAATTTATCCTACAGAATTCCCCTAAAAGTACTCCAAGATGTATGTGTAAAAATGTCCATTGCAGTACTGCATGGACAAATAATAGCAAAAAGTAATAGCAAGTAATAGCAAAAAATGGAAAACAACCTAAATATTTATCAATAGGGAACCTGTTAAATATAGTTCAGCCATACTATGTAGGCAACCTTTAAAAAGAACAAAGTAGATCTAAATGTACTGACATGGAAAATTGTCCAAGACATATGGTTAAGGGAAACAATCCTATTTCTGTTAAACATGGAAACACACCTATGAATATGCAGAAAAAATATGAATGCATAGAAAAATATGAAGGGACAATATAATCCAAATTGTTAACATTGGTTCTTTTTCTGGGTAGGTGGGGGACTTTTACTGCATTAAGCGTCCACCTCTGCAATTAAAAAGAATGTATAAGGCTTGAGCTCAGGAGTTTGAGACCAGCCTGAGCAAGAGCGAGACCCTGTCTCTACAAAAAATAGAAAAAATTAGCCGGGCCTAATTTTTTGATGCACGCCTGTAGTCCCAGCTACTCAGGAGGCTGAGGCAGAAGGATCGCTTGAGCCCAGGAGTTTGAGGTTGCTGTGATCTGTGATGATGCCACTGCACTCTAGCTCGGGCAACAGAGTGAGACTCTGTCTCAAAAAAAAAAAAAAAAAAAAGAAAGAAAAGAATGTATAAGAAGCATGTCTTGGCTGGGCATGGTGGCTCACGCCTGTGATGTCAGCACTTTGGGAGGCCCAGGTGGAAGGATTGCTTGAGGCCAGCCTGGGCAACATAGAGAGATCCTGTCTCTACAAAAAATAAAAAAATCAGCAGGGTGTGTGGTAGTTTGTGCCTGTAGTCCCAGCTACTTGGGAAACTGTAGCAGGAAGATGGCTTGAGCCCAGGAGTTTGAGGCTGCAGTCAGTGCCACTACACTCCCAGCCTGGGTGACAGAGTGAGACCCTGTCTCTAAAAAATATAAAGAAGCATGTCTTATTTTTTAACAGCTTTATTAAAGTATAATTTACATACCATAAGCTGCACGTATCATTTTTGGGGAGCGGTGGAAGATTTTAAAAAACACAAGTAGAAGGAAAGGTTTCTGAAATCCTGAAATTGAGGCTAATCTAATCTTTTGTCCCGTTGCCTTCCCTTTTGTTCCCTTCCCCATAATGGTTCCACCGCAGCCCCTTCTCAGGCCCTCAATATCTCTGAATGGCCAGGGAAACTCTTTTTCTTTACCTGGGCCTATAAAAGAAGGGGTTGCGCTACATGGCTTCTGAGGTTCTTTCAGACATTGATTGGGGTGAGTTGATAGTCCTGGTCTCTCTTCTACCAAAACTTGCTTTCAGGGAGGAAGGAGCTGGTTGGTAGTCTCATTCTCATTACACGAAAATATTAATAGCTGATGAGGCCCAGTTAATTTTTCTCTCTCGCGATGTTTGCATTTTAACAAAAGATGAACTATCATTTTTGGCTTCAAACCAAGAAAGAAACCTCCAACTGTGCAGTTCCCACACATATAAAGGTAGGGGATATGTTTGAGGGGGCAGGGCAACCCTTTTAGCATGCTTGAAAACATAGCAGTAGACAAGTTAGGATCACTGACGTGGAGATGGGTACTCGAGGTTAACACAGATCAAGCGCGACCCACTGTTGGTGGGAAAGTAAAAATTCTGGCCATAGCACTTGACTGGATTAACAAAGCTCTGCACCACTGGGGAAAGAGTCCTCTCCATTTCACAATGTGACCTTGATTGCCCCATTTAACTTGGGGCTTTGATGTCTCAGTGTGTAGAAACACCATCAGTAGTCAGGGAGTATATATTAAACATTTATGCAGGCACGGATAATCTATGTCATTCTGAAAGAAGTTGCTATAATGAAAGGAGTTCACAATGTTAAACCAACATCCAGAATGCAAGTAGATTGGGCTCTGGAAAAATACTTGCTGGGTCCAAATCCTCCTGGCTCTATCATATATTACACTGCCAGCTGGGTGACCTTGGTCAAGTGGCTTTGCTATTACTCATCTGTATCCCCATCAAATGGGGATAATAGGGTAATAACAGGGATAGTAAGGTAAAATGGGAAAAATAATAAATCCCACCTCCTAGGATTATGAAAATTAAATTACTTAATATACATCAAGTGCTTAGAACAACAGTGTCTAGCACATAGTATGTCCTCAGTAAATGTTAGCTGTGAACATTACCTCCTAAGCCCTTTGTTGTGTAGGGAGATTTGCTGCTTCACTTCCAACAGCTCTAGCTTCAGTTATTAATAAATTCTTTGATATTTTCCAACTGCCTAGCAGGGAAACCCAGTCACAAAGTATCAGGGAATGCTGTGAACCGAGCCCAGAAGGCAGCGCCGTGCCAGAGGTTAAAGTAGAGTAGGCCCTCTGTATCTGTGATTTCAACCAACCAGGGACTGAAAATACTTGGGGGAAAAAAAATTGCGTCTGCACTTAACAATTTTTTTCCCCTAAACAATACAGTATAACAATTATTTACATAGCACTCCCATTGGATTAGGTAGTGTCAGTTTATATAGAGAGACGATTTAAAGTATACAGGAGGATATGCATAGGTTATACGCACATTAGTATACCATTTTATAACAGGGACTTGAGCATCCACAGATTTCAGTATCCTGGGGTGTCGGGGGGTGTCCTGGAACCAACCAATCCCCCACGGATACCGAGGCACGACCTTACTGGCCTGGAGTCCGCAGCTGATTCTCAGGATCGCCTTGGGCAGATCCCCCGTCTCCAGGCCCCAGCTGCCCCATCTGTAAGATAAAATAAGGAGGCTGAGCCACATTTCTCAACTTTCCCCTCTCCCTTGTCGCCAGTTCCAGAGTCGTTTTCTTGTCTGGCCGAAATACAGTTACACCTGACTGCAGTGGAGATGGGCATCCTGATTGTGGACTGGCCGGGGGAAGGACCCGACGGAGGACGCCGCCTTCCAGTCCACACCGGCCCGAGCCGTGAGTCCGCCGAAGCTTCCGGGCGACTCTTCGCCCGCGGACCCTCGGCGGGAGCAAGCCTTGACTTCCCCGGATTCATTCCCTGCTTCCCCCAACCCTACCGAGGCACTCAGCGGAGGCCGCGGAGAGCAAACTGCAGCGGGGCTGTGTGCGACCGTCCCGGGGTTCCTGCAGAAGCCGATTGGCAAAGGACCGGGGGTCCACGCGGCCCGCAGTAACGCGCGCCCTGTCCCCTCCGCCCCCGCCCCTGCCCCTGCCCCTGCCCCTGTGAAAGAGGGCTGTAAAATTCCGGAAGAGAGATTAGAGGCAGGGGATGGGTGGGGCGGTGAATCAGTACATTCCTTCCTCCCCCTGCCTCCTCCTCCCGGGTTATCACTCTGGGAGGGCTGGGTCCTCTCATGGCCTTCTCCTGACCAGTCCACTGGCAGGGTCCAGACATGGGGGGAAACCCTCCATGTCCATTTGAAACTTGTAGAGCCTGGATCGCTTATTTTGCAGCTCATGACCCCATTTGGTTTAGGGCTGGGTAATTTTGGTTGTTACTTCCAACTGAGTCCTTTCCGTAAGAGCACTTCTCAGGCCTGTGTGTGCTTTCTTTAGTAGCTCCTGTTTATTGAGCAAACCTTGCGATGTAGGCATACTTTATTCAGTGTTAGAAGCAAGGAATCTGAGTGCTCAGAAAGGCTGTGAAACCCCAAGGTCACACAATGGCAGAGCCGGGAATGATCTCTGCTCTATTGATTCCATACATTTCCACCACACCCTAATGCTTCCTTTACTTCAGGTCATTGAAAGGCAAAACTTATTTGTTAGGGGGTAGTGAAGTAACATTTATGGACCACCTTCCACTGTGCCAGCTACTTTAAATATACCGTCTTTAATCACTGAATTTTTCACACCACCGTGAGATAGATGTGATTGCCATGCTCATATTACAGATGAGGAAACTTTAGAGGTCAGGGATTTAAGGGGCAGAGCTGGGATTCCCATACAGTCATATTGCAAAGCCTATGTTCTTTCTAAAACCACAGTTAATGTCTGTATGGTTCTTGACAGTCACAAAGCGCTTTCAAGCTCTTCATCTCAAAGCTGTCATCCCATTTCATAGATGAGGGTAAAAGTTCATTCATGAAGTAAAGACATCAGTCCAAAGTCACAAAACTAATAGTAAGTAGCAGAGCCTGTAATTTTGAAATAAACTCTACAGAGTTGGTAGTAACAAAGCTCATTCCACCTATTCATCCCACAGTGCCAAGTACCATTTTAATAATTATATTAGCTAACATTTATTGAACACTTAACATGTATTCAATACATAAGTTATGTGACTAACTCCTTTAGTGCTCAAAAAACCTTATGAGGTAAGTAACGTTACCTTTTCCATTTTACAGATGGGGAAATTGACACTCAGGGAGATGAAGTAACTTCCTAAGGTTACACAGCAATTAAATGGCAATGCGAGGATGCCAGATGAAACAGTGTAGAGTCCCAGTGTGGGAACCAGGCATCTGCATTGTGTCCCAATCTCTGTGTGAAACCATTTTTCCAAGGACCCCAGTTTCTCTGCCACACTATTACTTCTTTGACTAACCCCTGTGTGTGGCAGGACCACATACCTCCTGCTGTCACGGAGCTAACGCTCCATAAAACCAGCCAAGAGGACCTCCAGCTTTGCCTCATGGGGGCATTGGGAGGATTAATAAGCTGATGGCACTTGGACTGCTTCAGCGAAGGCACTGGATAAACTCAGGGCACTTATGTATGAAGCTCACTGTCAGGGATGCTTCATAAGATGTCTGCAGCCCACTTTCTGATCTGTTTGAGGTGTGGAGGGAGTAAAATCCTGTTACAGCCTTCCTTGGGAAACCATTTGGATGAAAGGTAAGTTAAAGTATGTCTCTGCTGTCCTGGAGGTGGGGGAAGGTGGTGGTGATATCATGGTCTTGGGCCTTTCCCTCTCAGAGGCAGGTGTTTTTCCTACATCTCAGAAGGGTTTCTTCCTTACTTGAGGGACACCAGTTACTGACTGAAGTCAGAAACTAACATCATGATTATTCGGGCTTCAGAGGAAGACAAACCTGGGCTGAATCCTGCTTCTGTAGTTTCATCTCTCTGAGCCTCCATTCCCTTTTAATATGGGGTAATAATGCCTTCCTTATAGGGTCGTTTTGAAGCATAAACCTGACAATATATTTAAAAACACCTCGCTCAGGGCTTAGAATAGAGTAGCCGCTTAATAAATGGTAACTATTACTGGAGCCATTCTTTTTACCCTTATGTTGTTATCATATTATTTACTGATATTTTAGGGCCAGGCCGAGAGCTAGGTGGAGGGAAGAGTCGTTCCTTTTTTCAAACAATCTACTAGATTGCCTCAAATAGATCAGTCTAAGCAGGGGAGAATCTGAAAATAAGCATTTACAATATAGTAAGTACTATGGTATGGGGATTGCATAAGGTGTTTTGAGACTTTAGTGGAAGAATCAATAATGAGGAGATGCAGCATCAGTTTTGCAGAGCAGGTAGTTCTCTGTTTGGAGTCCCTGCTTTGAAGTGGAAAATGCTGCTTGCTGGAGGCAGATAGAAGGCAAGTGGCAGCCAAACCTTTGCTCCTCACCCAAGGGCCTTAATTCTGATCTGCAGCTCCTCTTGCTCAAGGCCTCTCAACTCCCACACAGCCCTGCCAGACAGACTTGCCCTAGAATACCCCCTCCTGGGCCACCTGCTGGCGGTGAACCTCCTGGGTTCTGTGCTGTGGCTTGATTCGGCTGAGTCATAAGACCTTTCTTTTTATTGCTAAGCTCTAATGGAAACCTTCTGGTCAGGAGCAAAGCCCCAGGTCTACCTTGTGGGGAAGGTTTAATGATGACTGGCCACTGCTTCTCCCCACAGGGCCTGATGAACATGAGTGTGGTGGTACCTTTCTTTCTAGATAGGTACTACTTCTGGACAGGTGAGACTTCCCAGGGTGGACAGGGAGAACAGACCCTCCTGCCACCCCCAGCTCTCAGGAGGGGGCCTTCCCTTTTCCTCCCAGGCCAGCCTCCAGTGCCTCTTTCTGGCTGCCATCTGGCAGTGGCCCAAACCAGCCTCCCAACTTACTGGTGACCACATTTTCCAAACCAAAACTCAGGACACATGATCTGGCAAAGAATTTCTGGCCAGCTTCCAAATGCAAGAGGCAAAACCCTTTCCACTCGAGAATCTCCAGAATAATCCGCGTCGTTAAAGGTGACAGTAGGTTGGAAACCTTGAAATTCAGGGTCTCCTCTTTCTCATTTTCATACATTATTGATACGTGATTACAGCCTCGTGAGGTGGCTGATTATTATTTCCATTTAATAGTTGATAATACTCACAGGAAATCACTTCCCCAAGATCCTACATCCTGAATTTCGATCAGGGAGGGTTCTTAGGCTTTTAGGGGTTTCGTGTGCGTCTTTCAAGAGGATGGTGGGGAGGGCGCAGAAATACCTTTCACGAAGATGCACACGCCATTTATTTGGGGCTTCCAGGAAGGGCAGCAAAGAACTGAGCTGCCTGGGTTTCCACCCTGAGTTGGAAATCCCCGAGCACAGGACTCGGGAGCCGCCCCGTCCCATCAGGATCTGGCCCCAGGTCTCTGGGAGCAGGAAAAAGTCCTTCGACCTTGCAGGTCACTCAGCGGCCGCGGGTCCTTGCCCCAGCCCAGGTGCGAATGGGCGGGGCGCAGCGTGGGCGAGAGACTCCTGGGCCACGTCCTGCCCCGCCTCCCCGGTCACATGGACGCGCCTTCCGTAGCCGGGAGTGCGCAGCGGAACGAACCACGAGGAAGAGGAGCGGGGGAGGCGCCGAGGGCAGTGGGTCAGCGCCCGGCGGGCCAGGTGGGCGGGCCCAACCGCCCGCGAGCCGGCCGGCCAGCCAGTCAGCGAGCGCGGAGGGCGGGCCGGCGGCCCCGCGCGCCGCGCCCCGCAGCGCCCTCTGAGGGGCGGCGGCGGGAGCTGGTTCCGGCTGCGCGCGCAGCGGTGGTGGCGGCGGTGCGATCGACTGGGCTGTAACCGTCGTCTGTCCCGGAGCGGCTGGAGCAGCAGCGGCGGCCGGGCACAGCGCGAGACGACGCCACAGGGCAGCGGCGGCAGAGGAGGCAGCAGGAGACGCAGCGGCGGCCGCAGCAGCAGCAGCAAGACGGACTCGTGGACACGCGCCGCCGCCGCCGCCGCCGCCGGGCCGGGCCGGGTGTCGCGCGCCGAGGCTGGGGGGGAGTCGTCGCCGCCGCCGCCACCGCTACCGCCGCCGCCGCCGCCGCCGAGGTGACTGAGGAGAGAGGCGCCTTCCTCGCTCCCGCCGCCGCCGGACTTCAATGCCCAGTCCCCAGCTCGCCAGCGTGAGTGCGCCCCTCCAGGGCGGCCCCCGCGCCGGCGCCCGGGGCCTCCGGGAAGGGGAGGGCGGGAGGCGCCGCAGCCATTAGTGCAGGCCCGAGACACGTCCCCGGAAGGAGGGCCGGGCCGGGCCGGGGGCGGGGGAGCGAGGGTGGGTGAGCAAGGGGGAGGTGTGAGTGTGTGGAAGAATGTTGAGTGTGTGCGCGCGTGACGGCGAGAGCGTGAGTTTGTGAAGGGACAGTGTGAGCGGGGGTCGAGTGAGTGTGGGGGAGACTGTGTGCGGGGAGTGAGTGTGTGTGAGGGGGGAATGTCGGGGAGAAAGGCGGGCAGGATCGGTGTGGGGGGAGTGAGGGGGTGTGAGTGTGAGGCGAGGGTGTGGGAATGAGTGGGTGAGGGGGAGGATGTGAGTGTGCGGGGAGTGTGAGTAGGCGGGGGAGGAGAGTGTCGGGGAGGGAGGGAGGGAGTGATTGGGGGGATATGAGCATGTGTTGGGGGGAAGGTGCGTGGCAGATGAGAGAGTGTGGAAGGACGTGCCCGCGTTTGTCCAGCGTGTGGGCAGGCATCCTGGAGGCCCTTCCCCTTGGTCTTTGTGTGTGGCGGTAGTGAACCCTGGTGTTTTGGGTTAGGGAGTTCTTTCCAGGAGCATCTTGTCCCTGGATTCTCTGGTTCAGGTATGAGGAAAGGGTACAAGTCTCTTCAAGTGGCACTACGATCTTCTGATCTTCTGGCTCTGGGATTTTTTTCCCCCTAGAAAGGATGTGGTGAGGTTTTTTTGTTGTTCCATAAAATTCCCCCCCCCCCCACGTGTCATGACATCAACGTAAATTTCCAGATTCTTCAAGGATATGGTTGCCATCCCATCTCAGTCTGGGGGTTCCGAGAGTTAACTAAAACAAGCTTGTCCGTTGCCCCTACTCTCTTGCCTGTAGAGTATTCAGATGCGTATATTTTTTTTGGTAAAGTACTAGTTTTTCAGGTGAAAGGTATTTTATTGTTAGGTAAATTGAAGTAATATCTTTTAGGTTGTGACTTTTTTACCCTTCTGGAGAAAAGCTCTTGAGAAGTAATAGTGATGTAATACATTGATGATGAAGAACCATAGGCTATTTTATTGTGTCCTGGAATTTGTCAAGAATGGTCATATAAAGTGACTAGCAGTTCTAGCATCACTGCAGGCATTCAGCAAATGGATTTTGCTGTTTGGAGTCACCAAACTACAACTGCTGCTGGCTTGTAATATGGTGCTTATTTGCTGCCGTGTTCTGTATTACAGAGTAGTTTCAGACAGGAAGTGAGTGAAGTTATGCCATGTTAAGTGTGCGAAAGGAAATTAAGGATACAGAATGACACATTATCAGGGCTTCAGAATCACTTACCCGTGTTCCTTTGCGTTCGTGAAGATAGAAGTTGTTTGCTGTATTCTGAGCCTAATTTTTCAGGTTTCATATTGAATGGACTAATTCTTGTCATGGACTTTTCCCATTCTTGTGTTACAGAAGTAGGGATTCCTGATGAAAAGTAATACCTTGACAGGGATTTTACACCTTGATGTAATCTTATAATGATGTCTCTTAGAAGTTGAGAGTCTCTTACTGTGATAAGCAAAAAGTAGGGTGGTCCTTTTGATAGTAGACATAGTGGAATTACAGGCAAAGTCATTGATGTGTAATTAGAAGTCAGAAGTTATATTGCATTGTCCTTTTTTTCCAGTTATTAGTATGCTCTGCTTTCAGGAATAGTAAGTAGTATTTTTACTACTAATCAGGGAAGGGATTAATTAGTATTAAGTGCCTACTATGCTACAGGTGATAAAAAGCATACTCACTTAATTCTCACAGCCACAATAAAGGTGGTAGGTATCCTCATTTGCATTCATTTGGCACATTTTGAGTTGCTTCTATTTGCCAGGCCGCAGTGATGAACTCCCATGGACTTACAGGGATGAGATGAAGAGATACAGAGACTTAAAAGGTTAAGTAACTTGTCCCAGGTCACACAGACAATGAGAGTTGGAGCTGGATTAAAAATCCAGGTCTGTCTGACTCTAAAGTCCTCGATTTTTCCACTACACCTTACTACTCTCTCCCAATACGTTGTCGCTTTTTGAGGTTTCTTATCCAGGAGGTGATCTAGCAGCTTGTACAGACGAGAGCAGTTGAGGTTACAGCAGAAGACTGAATAGCTGGAGGCAAGGGGATCATTTAGGAGATGCTGACTTGGGGCTCTTAGGGACCTAAGCTAGGCTTTTACGTGGGAGGAGATTCTGCCTTGAAACTCTCTTGGGGCCCCAGGGTGTGTGCTTTGAGACAGAGTTTTTATGAGGCACCTGGAATATGTCTGGGAGAGGGAAGTCTGATTAAAGAAATGCAACAGCCTTTTATGTTGTGTTTTTTTTTTCTTGGGAAAAGGATAGAGTGTATTTATTGGGGCTAAGAGTTAACTAGAAGTTGTCACTGCTTTGGAAGTTTCTCCGTTGAGCTGTGTGGAATACTTAACTCAGGAGATTATGAAGATCAAGTGAGAAAATACATGTGAAAGCACTTTGTTAATTATAAATTGAATTACAGTTTCAAAGTATTACCACTCAGACTTTTCTACTAAGGCAACAGTTTGTTATATTTAGTAGCTGGAAAAGGCCGGCATTTTAGAACACCTTTACAAATGAAAAATAGTTTAGAACTGCTGATCGGGGTATTTTCTGACTCAGAACAGCAAGTCAGACCACTCCCTCCATGAGTCAGTCAAGTAATATTTAATTTGAACAAACCAAATTTATAGGCAAAAACCATTTATCAACATTCATTGAACTTTGGTGGCACTAGGGAAAAGTAAATGTTTGAATGCTTTTTGCATATATATATTTTTTTAAAGTCTGAAAGCACCATGTATAGTTTACTAAAAAAAATTGCAAACAGGGTAAATTAGATTTATTTTCTTAAGAATTAACTTTTTATTCATTTTGTCCTATAACTGTGGCATTTCCTTTTGCAGTAATTACAGAACACTTTACAATTTTGAGACAAAGTTGAAATTTAGTAGGGATATATTTTATAGGGTTCGACTGTACTTGTTCATTTTTGTAGTAATTCGGGATTGGTAACCAATGACGCCTCTAGAGAAAGAATTTACAAATAAGATGCAGAGGAGCAGTATGTAAATTATTAGCTGTTGCTCTTGGAAGAGTAAAACTTAAGTTTGATTGAAACTAAGGTTGACTTCTTCAGGTGCGATTCCATCAGCTATACTACTTATTGGATGGAAGTTGGGGATCTTTAGAAATTTTTGAGTAACTGGAAATCAGGATCCATAGTTTTAGCATGGTCGACTTAATTATTTTTACTGAATAGAGTAGTGGTAGAGATCTTGTGATTTTGGTATACTTGCAGAGTCTAACATTACACTTTCGGACTTTAGCTTTCAACATTCCCTTGAAAATCTTGTGCCAAATGACAAATCATCTCATTTAAAACTCAATGCTATAAATGGTATTCTTTCAACTTTGTAGGTAAGCACATTGATTTATAGATTGATTGTTAAATCCCAGGTTTTGGAATCCAAGTTAGAGTGGCAGTAGATAAAATTTATTTTTCCTCTTGGTGCTTAAATTACTTACATGTCTATCGAACAGTGGATGCCACCAGTAATAATTATTTTGGGCAATGACGGTTTGAGTCTGTTGATGTGTGGAATAATAGAAAAGTCTTTTCTCCATTTTCACCTTCAGTACAGAGGTGTCTGGTAGCTTTCTCCAGTTATCCTTTGTTTCATTGATCGAACCACGTTCTCCAACTCCCTTGACTTCCTGGCCACTGTCTTGGGACTTGAAGCCTTATAGGATTGCTTGGTGTAGCTGAAGTGGATATTGTATGAAAATCTTTCGCTCTTTGGAGTGGTGAATGTCTAGGCTGAAACAGAATTTTTCACTACCCAGCATCTGCATGAAAGAAGCTGCACAATACTGTAGGCTCTGTCCACTTTCCACAGTTCCCCATTGTGGAGTTACCAGGACTCAGTTAAGAAAATGACCACTCTACCACACTCATAAGGTGACTTTCCCTGCACTGTTTGTTCAGTGAGAGTAGATTTACAGGACCCAAACATCTTTCCCAGAAAAATGACTGAGGAGTTGACAGATTATACCAGTATTTTTTATGTGACTTGAATACAAATGTCTTTTGTTTGCCTACACTGATTTTCTTGCCCATAGGTTATGTTAACATGACGTCCACTCCAGTTTAAGTGGCCTAGAAACTAAATTTCATCATTTGAATATAAATTTACATCGCACAATGTTGGCTTTTTAAACTGTAGAGAATTTTAAGATTGGCTTTTTTTGGTGACTCTTTCTTTGCTAGTTGAACCTAGTTTGAAAAAATATTTTGAACATTAGAACAGTCTTTACCTTTAGAGAAGTGCTGTATTTAATTCCTTTCATAGTATTTTTGGGTTGAAATTTCATTCTTCTCAGAAAATGTTACTTCTTTTGGCATAAAATGCACACATGATATATTTGTTTTAGAAGATCAGATAAATTACTTTATTTTTATTTCTGCAGTGGTCAGATATGTTGGCTCTTAACTGATGTATTGTTTGACAAGAATTCAAATTCACCATCAGGTCTGTTTTCTTCCAGTTGTCCTTCAGTTTTAGTTAAAATTTGAGCATCCCCCTGCCACCAACTGTTTTACAGGAAACATTCCCTAGGTTGTACCACTACAGTAGTTGTAAATTGGATTTATACACATAATTTTGATATTTATTGTTTTTAGTAGCAAAACAAATTGTTGTGTTTTCTACTTTCCATCATTGGTGAAAAGCCTTTCATGAGGGAACAGAGTGACTGGTTAGTGCAGAAGGATATGAGTCATCTGCAGGATTTGTCAGCAAATTGAGAAGGATATGATGTAGAAACAATAGATTCTAGTGACATTATTTTCATTCCACATGTGTGGTTACAAACAAGTTTCCTTTTGGTGATTAATTTAAATTATGCAGATAATTTGGGTCTTTCTGGGTGAAAAGCATTTTAAATGTAAGTCAGAGACTATACCCTCAATTATTTTTCTAGTGAGTTGAGATCTTCAATTTGGAGGTCATCAATAAGTAGAATTTAGTGAAACGTATCTGTGACTTGGATTTAATAAGTTGAGAAAATAGTTTAAGTTTTTTGGTAATTATAGAGCTGCTCAT
This sequence comes from Propithecus coquereli, assembly GCF_000956105.1. NCBI lineage: Eukaryota > Metazoa > Chordata > Mammalia > Primates > Indriidae > Propithecus > Propithecus coquereli. The sequence goes on along the minus strand of NW_012142523.1, from coordinate 1,102,393 downwards.
AGATCAGAAGAGGCCCACCAATACGGCAGTATTTGCTCTGTCAGTGAGCAAAGAGTTGCTCACTGACTACTAATCTGCTTTTAAATTCCTAAGAGCTTTTGTTACATTTGAATTGGCCTGAAATTCCCAGCATGGTCAAGACTTCCCCAGAGTTATCTAACCTAACCAAAGACTAAGCTCCTTTCTCAAGTCACACTTCCATGGCCCTTCACTGTTTCTACTAGTTTTCTGTCATAAAAGTTTTACCTTTCCTCGGAAGTCTTACTCCTACTCCGTTCTCTTCACACTTTGTGTCTTCGAAGTGTGTAGCATTAATATGAAAACTTAGTGCCAATCAAGTATTTTTCACCTACATTGATTCTTCTAGGAGCTTGATCCTGGATAGTGTTTGTGTGATGTGTGCAGAGAGCTCTGTAAATGCTTGTTCAAGGAGTGGATGTAGTGTATGTTAGTATCATTCAGAGGTGATTTATTGTCCCTCATCTTAGTAAGCATTTGGAGGAAGAGGACAAGAAAGATTGAATTTTGCATTCTTGAATTGAGAAGGAAGGTGAATCCATGGTGAACTAAGCTAGTGAATAAAGACTAACAACTCCTTGACATGACATTATAGAAGTATTTCATCATTTTTATTTCACATTCGTATGTAATGTGAAACACTTTCACTGTATGGTTTTTAAAGATTGTGAATGTTACTGTGTTTTATGAGTATAAACATCATGCCATTATTGAACACTTAGTGGGTAGATGGTATATTTTAAAAGACAACTAGCATCTTCAAATAGAGTGGTTTGGATTTTTGTCTGTTTATTTTGTATCATACTCAGTACCCAGAGATGGCTGTGAAGTATAATGATATTTATAAAAAGCAAGTTTAGGAGAGGAAGTTAAGTGTAACTTACCCAGTTGTAGGGGAAACTTGAACCAAAATGCCTAACAGCAGAAAAATTGCTGGGGCTCAAACAAAAGAATTTATGCTGAGAAGATGTATTTTGGGATGTTTTAATTCTGTATCCTGTCCGTGGAGAGCTTCCTATCCCCCTTTCAGGGCTGGATACTGGAACAGGACCTTTAAGTATGCTCAATACATTTGACAGAATGGGGAAATGAAAAAGTTAAGCTGACCCATAACCTTCTAAGTTCTGAAATATGGCATATTTTAAATAATGCTAACAATAGCCTGGAAATTTCTGCTTTGCATGCTACTCCTGTGCTGTAGGTTGTTTTGAAAGGTGATTCAAATAACCTTTCCCAAGTATGTATTTTGCAACCTCAGGGAACTTGCAGCTGTTACCGTCATTCTCACTGTCCTGATATAGCTCAGAAAACATTTCAAAGTGGTGTTGACAGGCTGAATCCAGGTGTCCTTTTGGATTTTTACTACTGAATTTGCTTTATTACAATTGAAGTTCAGAATCTCAAATACATTTCTTTATTGAAATTAATGATTCAGTGGGTTCTTGGGTTAATGTATATATAGTGATGTTGGAAACTAAATTAAAATGATTAAGACTTAAATTGTTCTCCAGGAAAATTAGCTTTTTGAGATTAAAGAAGGAAGGCTGGAACAAAGAAAGAAAACAAATGTTAAGATTTAATTTTATGGGGAAGCCTCTGAATTGGAGGTAGTTCTTACTGTATAAGAAGGTTACCACAGGTAGGAAAAGAATGTCCTTAAACTTTGTAATAAAGAGGCTTGGGAGTCTTAAAATGCAAATAAACTAAAAATCTTTGAACATAAACCCCACAGAGAGGATAGCTTTTATACCTTTGCCTGGAAACAAAAGTATGGATGAATAAAATCACTTTAGTAGAGCTATTTAATGTAATTTTTAAAAGATTAACTGAAAACAGATTAATGTTCAATATTAGGATTGTGCTATTAAGATTTTTAATGTTATTACCAATGTTATTATTAAAAAACTTTTTAAGAAAAAGTGAAAATTGGCTGTAGTGCTGTTCCTTCATTTAACTATTATTTATGAAAGGAAAAAAACATTTTTGGACAAGAGATTCATCCGGGGAATTGCTGATTTTTAGAGGAAATGAATAGAAAATTGAAAAGTAAATATTTTCAAGTGTGGCATGAAAATATTTAATTTTTGTCTTGTAGTTATTCATAGAGGTAGAAATTATTAGAAAAGGACAGCTAATCACCGGGGTACACACAAATTTGAAAACCACTCCCTTTTCATTTGGGCGGGAACAGGGCCCACAGGACTTCAGTAAATAACTGTCACTGTTCTGAGAAGCAGGTGTGATTGTTGGTTAATTGCTTTCTTTTCCTTTCTGAGTGGCAGGCCATGTATCTTCTGCTAGTTCTGAAATGTTAGGACATTCTCCCACCGTCAAGGTCATGATTTCTTTTTATAGAACTGATTATTGATTTCTGTACTGGAACTTGATTCTCAAGTTCCCTCCTTAAATGAGGAAGTGGAAAAGTGGGAATAACCAGGGGAGTAACTATGAAACTTTTTAACTGTAAAAATGCATCTTGCTATTTTTAGGTTATTTACTGATATTTTGGATCCTAATTTGTATAGAATTTAGTTGATACCTCTTCATTAGCTTCTTAGGACTGTAGTCAGTGGAGGGAGGGGAACTGATACTAATTTAAATCTTGTAAGTTTCAAGGAGCCAAATTATTCAGTTTTAGTTTGATAAATGTAACCGAGGGATGAACAAAGAAAGATAGGTAGCACAGAGGATGGAGCTGCTGTTTGTGCTGGGCTTTGGTGTGTTGGGAGTAGATCCTAAGAGATGAGTAAAATTTCAGTTTGAGACCAGTTACCTAGAAGATGAGTGTTTAATTAGTAAAGGAGAGTTCTTTTTAGTTTACAAGTCTTCAGACACTTTTTTTCTTAAGTTGTCAAAATGCAGAAGAGACAGTAATATTTTACAGAGGCATTTCCCTACTTCTTTGATGATTGAAAAGATTTTATATAGTCTCAGTAGTCTCTGAATATTGTTAGGCTTCTTCAAGTTTTTAAAGTTACTCAAGGCCTTGACTCTCTTTTTCACAAACCCCATAACCAGTCTGTGGACACATCCTTTTGGTTTCTACATCTAAGTATGTCTTGAAATTCACCCCTTCTTCTCTACTACTATCTTGGTCCAAGCTACAAAGCTCTCTCCTGGATTATAGTTAACAGGCTCCTAACCAATCTCCCTGTTTCTACCCTTAACCACTTCTATAATCTATCTCCACATAGCAGCTAGAGTGATCCTTTTTAAACCATAAGTTGTAACTCTTGAAAGAAGCCTTCCATTGGTTTCATTTGGAGTCATTGTTCTTTGAATAAAAGCCAAATTCTAGTAGTGGCCTGTAAGGCTCTCTTTTATTTCTCTTGACTCTTCATTCCTTTGTCCTCTCTGTTCCAGTAGCACTGGCTCCCTTGTTGTTCCTAACACACTCCAAGCATGTCCCTGCCTTGTAACCTTTGCTGCAGCTAATACTTCTGCCTAAAATGCTCCCCAAGTATCTATTTGGCTCACATCCCCAGATCTTGGATAAAATGTCACTTTTTTCAATGAGGCCTTTCCTGATAGTCTTATTTAAAATTGGAATCCCCCTTCCTTCTAGCACTGCCAATTCTCCTACTTTGAATTTTTCTTCATAGCAATGATATTTTCTGCCCATTAAAGTGTTAAGATCCTAGCCTGGTATGGTGGCTCACGACAGTAATCCTAGCACTCTTGGAGGCTGAGGCTGGAGGATTGCTGGAGGTCAGGAGTTGGAGACCAGCCTGAGCAAGAGCAAGACCCCATCTCTACAAAAAATAGAAAAATTATCCAGGCATGGTGGCATGTGCCTGTAGTCTCAGCTACTCAGGAGGCTGAGACAGGGGAATTGCTTGAGCCCAGGAGTTTGAGGTTGCAGCGAGCTCTACCCAGGGGGACAAGTAAGACTCTGTCTCAAAAAAAAAGAAAAAAATAGTGTTAAGATCCATCCTGACAAGAATCTTTGTTTTGTTTACTGCTGTAAGAGTATGTGACACATAGTACATGTCCATTAAATATTTGAATTAATAAAGAAATTTAAGGAAAATGCCTAGCTCTTCAGGAGGATAAATTCTTTACTGTTGACAGATTAGGTTATTTGTACTTATTTTAAAGGGAAGTGCAGGTGTCTGTTGACGTGAAGTGAGAATTTGTTTTAGGAAAAAATTGTTGCAGGGTTTTAGTCTTACATACAGTATTATGCTTTCATGTTGCCTGATTGTAGAAACCAAACTGACTCAAATTTGCATGACTTCCTGTAGAATTTCTGGTAAGAAAAGTAACACAGTAAATATATGCTTGCTTGTTCCTCAGATCTTTGCTTTTAGATTTTGTTTTCCTTATATCTAGAATTCTTTTATTGTGCCTTTATATTATAATGTGCTGTTTTAATTTGGTGAATATTGGCATAGCCCATCAAATTAGAGGGTTTATTGTATCATTTAATTTAGAAATATAAAGAGATGATTTCTCAGTGGAAAGCTTGATGGGAGTGGATTGATAGGATTTTTAAAAGAATGCCCAGTAAGATTGGGTTAAATTAAATGGGGCTGCTTTTATAAAATTCCCTCATACCTCTGAATTCACTTCATTTATATTTGAATTTAGAATTACAGTGGCCAAGGCAGAACATGAATTTTACTCAGTTATTTAGTATCTTTAACAAAGAAGAAAACTCTGTTTTTTTGTGTGTGGGTACAGGCCTGCCTGGGACAGAGGATTAGCCCTCTAGAGGCTCTTTCTAATCCTGTGATTATAGCACTGTTAAGAATGTAGTTATAAATCATTACAGGGTTCTTTATCATCCTGGAATTTTTAAAAAAGGTAATACTGTATGTACATGGAAGAAATTAAAACAGTTCAAAAGGTATATGTTAAGATAAAGTAAATCATGCACCTGACCTCTAGCTTCCAGTCCTGTGTTCCTCACACCACCTCACCTCCAGGAAACCACTGTTACCTCTTATCTTTGTAACTTTCTAGATTGTCCCTGGGTATGAAAGTATAGACAGTATTCACAAATATCTCTAACCATACTGTTCATGCTGTCTTACACCTTGCTCTTTTCACTTATTAGTGTCATTTAGGCATCTTTCTATATCACTTCATGTGGCTCTGTTTTATTTTTAACCTCTGTATGGTTTTTGTATTTTAAGAATGTGCCATGATTAAATTTTGGGTATTGTATTGTTTCATGCATTTTGGTTTTAGTTTCTCATCTAGGTAGATATTGGCAGTAGAGTATTATTTATTTATTTATTTTTGAGAGATGGGATCTCACTATGTTGCTCAGGCTGGTCTCGAACTCCTGGCCTCAAGTGATCCTCCTGATTTGGCTGGGGCTACAGACATGAGCCAGTGTGCTGGGCCAGCACTAGAGAATTGACATCAGACAAACTTACTCTAACATCTTTCTTCAAAATTTTGAGTAGCCTCTGCTGTGTCATTGACTTAGTCTCAACTTGCTAGGAGTCTGCTTAACTTGCTCTTTTTCTAACTACCTCTCTTTGTTCTTTTCTTCCTTCTCTTTATCCCTCCCCTCCTCCCCCTTCTTAATTTAAAAGGATTTCCCTGTTCCAGACCATCCTTTCTAATCCTTCAGTGAAGTTATAGTTTGGTAAAATTTGAAATGCTGGCCAGATGTGGTGGCTCATGCCTATAATTCTAGTACTCCGGGAGGCTGAGGCGGGAGGATGGCTTTGAGATCAGGAGTTCGAGACCCCGTCTCTACTAAAAATAGAAAAATAAAAAAATTATCCGGGCATCTTGATGCGAGCCTGTAGTCCCAGCTACTCAGGAGGCTGAGGCAGAAGGATTGCTTGAGCCCAGGAGTTTGAGGTT
>NW_012142523.1:1092560-1094182 GCF_000956105.1 Propithecus coquereli | reverse complement strand
ATATTTGAGTTAAAAGTAATCTTATTAGCACAGAAACTTCATTGATTCCAGTTTTGAAAAAAAAAATGAAAGAGATACTTTTGCATCTCTGATTTTTTAAAAACTCTCGATATATGGGTACCCCTTTATCCTATTCTTCATAGATGGCAATAATTTAGAATTGGTAACATTTCACATGGCTTTGGGCATATAAAGAATGTGTTTTTGACTTCAGGCATTGTAGTAACTATGCTGTCAACCTCCAGTTCATTTTACTTATGCTTTTCTCCCTCAGGTTTTTCGTTGGAAGATACGTTGCACATTTATGGCGATTCTGAGCGTGAGGGCAGACTTCTGCCAGGCTCAGCACAGCGTTTTCGCTGACAAGTGAGCTTGGAGGTTCTATGTGCCATAATTAACATTGCCTTGAAGACTCTGGACACCGAGACTGGCCTCAGAAATAGTTGGCTTTTTTTTTTTTTTAATTGCAAGCATATTTCTTTTAATGACTCCAGTAAAATTAAGCATCAAGTAAACAAAAGTGGAAAGCGACCTACACTTTTAACTTGTCTCACTAGTGCCTAAATGTAGTAAAGGCTGCTTAAGTTTTGTATGTAGTTGGATTTTTTGGAGTCCGAAGGTATCCATCTGCAGACATTGAGGCCCGAGTTGAGTTTGGATTCAAGTGGATTCTGAATACTTTGCTTGTCTTGAAGAGAGAAGCTTCGTAAGGAATAAACAAGTTGAATAGAGAAAACACTGATCAATAATAGGCATTTTAGTGGTCTTTTTAATGTTTTCTGCTGTGAAACATTTCAAAATTTATTGATTTTTTTTTTTTCATTTTCCCCATCACACTCACACACGCACGCTCACACTTTTTATTTGTCATAATGAACCGTCCAGCCCCTGTGGAGATCTCCTATGAAAACATGCGTTTTCTGATAACTCACAACCCTACCAATGCTACTCTCAACAAGTTCACAGAGGTAAGATTGTAGCATGGTCTACTTTTGTAGCATGGTCTACTTTTTGGATTAATTTATAGGTAAAATCCCATTAGAATTAGCACCATTAAAAAAAATCTATCACAAAGCCATTTATTTCTACAGTTGGGGTATGGATGGCCATCCTACCAATCTTGGTTTGAATTCTGTTGAATTAGTTACAACAGATTTTTAAAAGAACATTTATGGAATTTGGGGAAACTGTAGAGATTATCTAGTACTGTGTTTTTTTCTTGTGTCATTTCTACATTTGTTAACAGTTGTTTTGTCATAATTTCAATAATAATAATTAACATTTATTAAACACAGTATCTACCTACCATTACAATCAGCATGTAATGCATATGCCTTATGCAGTATGCAATGTTGTTTGTGCTTAAGGTCACAAATATAAAAACCCTATGAGGTGGGCCGGGCGCGGTGGCTCACGCCTGTAATCCTAGCACTCTAGGAGGCCGAGGCGGGCGGATTGTTCTGAGCTCAGGAGTTCGAGACTAGCCTGAGCAAGAGCGAGACCCCGTCTCTACCAAAAAATGGAAAGAAATTAATTGGACAGCTAAAAATATAGGTAGAAAAAATTAGCCGGGCATGGTGGCGCGTGCCTGTGGTCCCAGCTACTCGGGAGGCTGAGACAGT
>NW_012142523.1:1089558-1092390 GCF_000956105.1 Propithecus coquereli | reverse complement strand
TCATGCCTATAATTCTAGTACTCCGGGAGGCTGAGGCGGGAGGATGGCTTTGAGATCAGGAGTTCGAGACCCCGTCTCTACTAAAAATAGAAAAATAAAAAAATTATCCGGGCATCTTGATGCGAGCCTGTAGTCCCAGCTACTCAGGAGGCTGAGGCAGAAGGATTGCTTGAGCCCAGGAGTTTGAGGTTGCAGTGAGCTCTAGCAGGGGGACAAGCAAGACTCTGTTTCAAAATAAAAAAATGCTGCCTAGGATATGAAACTGTCCAAAATTCAACATTTTAAAAGGTTGGTTCTATAAAAGTTAGGTTCTATAAAAGATAAAATTAAAAGATGGAGAGAATATTTGGGTGCATATTTGAATTTAATCACTATAATATATCAGCCTCTTTCATCATCTGGTAAATTAAAATAATCAATTTTTGCTTACGTAGAGCCAGACCTAATTCCAGAGACACAACTTTAGAAGAAAGTTTTCTTGTGTAGTGTATATGTGCTGAATTTATGCTAAAATATATGGCTCGAAACTTTTGAGTACTTTCCAGCTGTGTTAGGTTGTTTATGATTTTTTTTTGTTTGTTTTTACAAAGGCTGTTTGTTTTGCATTCTTAAGTGTGTCACAGGAGTTAACATTAGTTTATCCGAATTGACAGGTGCAGGAATGTGGCTGTTGATGTGTAGTTGAATTCTTGGGGGAGGGGGAGGGAACAGAAGCTTGCTTTTATCATGTATCTGTTAACAGTGATAGAACGTACTGTTTCTTTTGGAAGACATTCTTTTACTGGGGTTCTCAGTATTAAGAATTGAAAACTTAATAATGAATTATCCTTATCCCTGGAAATGGTCCTTCTAAAATGAGGTTGGAGGAGTAAGATGGGATAAAGCTTGTTCTGTTTGCTGAGCAAGCAAACACTGGGGACTAGGTAGAAAACAGTGCTAGAGCTGTAACCTTTAAGCCTGGCAATCACTACAATGTGGGTCTTTCAGTGCCTTTACTCAGCTGACACACATTTGCTGTGATAACATCATTGAAGCAAAGGGATTCAAATAGGGTAGAATTTCCTTGTGTTTTCCTCTGCATTTCATGCAAACCATTGTTCTTTGAGTGGGTACTTTAATACCACCGCCCCCCCCATTATAAGATCACAGTTGCAGATGAACATCCAAGCAGATATTTGAAGAAAAGTTACACTTGCATGGAAAAGATTGTGACTTGAAATATGTGGGGTACCTCCAAAATTGAAGGAAAAATAAACAGGGAATTAGGAGACCTGGGTCTTGTCCTTGATCTGCTACTAATTAGCCTTGTGATCTTAGTTTAGTCATTTTAACCTCTTTGAACCCCAGACATTTTTTTATTTTTTAAAAGGTCAGAGCAGTTACCTCTCTTAAGTTTTCCCTAGCTCTAAAATTCCTTGACTGTACAAGGAGTACCGTATGAAATGTCCTTGTGTAATCTCAGGTGGCTGTTTTGGGGTTGCAGTTAGAATTATGAGTTAGGAATAGTGGTGGTATGTATTTTTGCTTTTCTTAGTTTTGAGTGTACAAGTTTAGTGTTTTTTCTTTTGTGGTATTTTTGAAGTTCTTAGAATGCCATTTTGAATTTCATATTTACCTTTATTTTAGGAATATTTTAGTTCTGTGCTTGTGTCCATGGTAATATAATCACAAGTATGCAATTTACAAAATAAAATGCCCCAAGGATCATAAAAAAGACTTGAGGATAGATGAATAGTTTTGAAAGCTTGTAGGTCCAGGTTTTTAGCTATATTTCAGTTTTTTCCTGAAAATGGTTCTATAGTGATTCTCTTTCATGCCTTTTTCTATCTGGTCACAATTATATATATATTTTTCTTTTTTTTAAATTTAAGTCAAGTGCAGTAGTGAGGAGGGGGGAAAGGAGTAGAACAAGGAGTTCAGTCTGTAACTGTGTACAGTCAAGTGAGATAACTCACTACTTTAGGACCAGCCACAATTATATTTTTAAGAGACTTCTAAATAAGCATTTATTGGTAACTTAGGAAAAAGGCAAGTGAAAGAACTTAGACCTTTTCCATGTTTCCAAAGAAGCTTATGATTATGTTGACATTCTCTGACCCAGTTATAAAGATTACCCCGTTTCAAAGCAGCAGGCCTAAAATGATATTAAAAATTCTGCCACTTCTTTTTCTTGCCTTGTTTTTGGTAGGGATTAATATTCGGAGAGGAGAATGATGTGTGAATCGGTGACCTCCAGATGATTTTTGTACTCTTGAGCAATGATGTGAGAAATAGTAAAAAGGTAAACTGGACTAGAAATGAGAGGATAGGATTTATAGATTAGTTGAGTCAGTAGGCATTGCAGTACATGGGAAAAAACATGGGACTAACAGAAGACTTGTGTTTGAATTTGGGCTCAACTCATTGTGTGACCTGAGATAAGTCACTTCACTTCTGATTCTCATTCCTCAGATGTAGTAACAATTACTCAGAGTTGTGAGGAAAAGGAAATAATTTTTTGAAAGTGCTTTATGAGCTAGTATCATAATTGGGGGCCAGTGCATATACTTTGGATAGAAAGAATTAAATTCTCAAAGTGGAATTTTGGTTAATATCCTCCACCTATCTACAAGCACACTTTATTTTAAGCAAACAGTATGTGTGAAGAGCCTATATTTAAGTACCTTTTAATCATTTAAAAAATATTTGAGTTAAAAGTAATCTTATTAGCACAGAAACTTCATTGATTCCAGTTTTGAAAAAAAAATGAAAGAGATACTTTTGCATCTCTGATTTTTTAAAAACTCTCGATATATGGGTACCCCTTTATCCTATTCTTCATAGATGGCAATA
>NW_012142523.1:1085089-1086358 GCF_000956105.1 Propithecus coquereli | reverse complement strand
GATACCTGACTTCCAGATGTTTTCCTCTGCATATATGTGTATACTTATAAATATACATATATCAATGGATAGGATCACACTTGATATTTTTAAAAATCTTCCCCCATCCTCCTCAGTATTGTTTTTGTAGCTGTCATAGTATTCAGTGTATTGGTGTACCGTATTTCCTTTAACCATTCCCTTGTTTTGGACTGCTAATGTGGTTTCTACTTTTTTACCATTCAAACAGTTGGGGGCGAACATGTTGCTACCTAAATTTTTGTATATATCTTTAATTATTTCTTTTGTATAAATTTTCAAAAATAGAATTTCTAGGTCAAAGTGTGTGAACTTTTTTTTTTTTTTAATAGACAGGATCTTGCTCTGTTACCCAGGCTGGAGTGCAATGGCTTGATCACATCTCACTGGAACTCTTTGGCTCAAGCGATCCTCCTGCCTCAGCCTTTCAAGTAGCTAGGACTACAGGCATGCGCCACCATCGCTGGCTAGTTTTGTATTGTTTTGTTTTTTAATGAGATGGAGTCTTGAACTTCTGACTTCAAGCTCTCCTCCCACCTTAGCCTCCCAAAGTGCTGGGATTACAGGCACGAGCCAGGCCTATGTGAACTTTTGAAGTTTTTGTGTTATGCTACCAAATTGCCCTGTAGAAAGATGAGTCATACTTACACTCCCACTGAAAGTGCATGAGTGTCCATTATATATGTTACCACAATGAGAATGATTTTGGTTTTTGTCTACAGATGATATCTCATTGTTTCTATTTATAATATCACATTTCTAAAGCTCTGGTTGGAGGTTTCAAAAGTAAGTTCCCTTATAATTGTTTTTCTTTAAAGGAACTTAAGAAGTATGGAGTGACAACTTTGGTTCGAGTTTGTGATGCTACATATGATAAAGCTCCAGTTGAAAAGGAAGGAATCCACGTTCTAGTGAGTGTGTAGTGTTTTAATTTTTTTACTACAAACAAGTTGTACCTTTCAAACATAGATATTTATAAAACTTGGCACTAGTAGTTTTGCTTTTTAAACTTGTAGTAGAAAATGCATTATTGATAGCAATCTTTTAAAATTCTTTTAGGTTAATACATGGACAGTTTTATTCATTTGTGCCCTTGAAGCGTACAAATACAGAGTATTTTCAATTAATAAAAAGCAAAATTTAGTGCACACTTATTTTAAGAAAATGGAAATTTACATTTTTATTCTTTAAAAATTAATGCAACATGTAGCTTTTGTTTCTAGACTACTAGTTTGAATATAACTGAAAGTA
>NW_012142523.1:1067583-1084074 GCF_000956105.1 Propithecus coquereli | reverse complement strand
GTAGAGACGGGGTCTCGCTCTTGCTCAGGCTGGTCTCGAACTCCTGACCTTGAGCGATCCACCCGCCTCGGCCTCCCAGAGTGCTAGGATTACAAGCGTGAGCCACCGCGCCCGGCCCCTACTTCTTATTGAGTGATAATTTTGTAGTCTTTATTACAGTGGTCAGTGGTTGAGAAGGTAGTCCATGCAAAAAGAATAAATGTCCTTTTGGTAATGCAGTCATCTCATATCTGATCCATAAAGTCTCCTCACCTCCATTTTAGTGAAAACACAAAAACTGAGTAGCCAAATAGTGTTTTTAAAAATGTATTTTAGTATGGCATGGTAATAATTTGCTTGCATTCCCATTTCTAAATGACTTTATGGTCCACTGGCTGGAAATCACTGGGGATAAGTGTAACCATATGTAAAATGCAGCCCCGTGTTTAAAAAAATAAATAAAAACAAAATTTAAGCTTCTGAAATCAAGCTTGAATACAAGTTCATTTTCCTGTATTGTGTGTTCTCCAGCGGCTAAATGAGAAATCAGCTTGTTTTGACAGATGGCAGGGTGAGAAAATGACTTGAATTGACCAGTCTGTTTGAATCAGTAATGTTGGTAAACACCTTTGCGAAATAGGAATATATTAAAGAACTTGAACTAGTTTGTAGAAGGTAATAGTAGGCCTGGGATTTATTGTAGGCCTTAAATTTAGATTTTTGTTTTGTTTTAAATAGCCGTGATCAGATAAAATTAAAGGTCTAAGTTAAGCTTGAAAAAACAGGGGCATTTAGCATTAAGCTTGCAATCTCTCTCCTTTTCCCAGACAGAGATTTTAAAATGGAGTTATTTACTTTTGCTAGGTGAAGAGGGTTTGAAATATTTCATTGTAAGAGGTTATCCCTCAAATAAGATCTTTAGTCCTTTGAATGCTCTTACAAATCAGAGACACATTGGAATAGACTAGTGGTGGTTTTAGCTGTGCCAGTTTGAGATTCAGATGTTTCTAAATGATTAATGATTTTTTTTTTGTATAAACTACTTATATCAGTAAGTGAAGCATATTTTATATTGTTTCTTAAATAGGTGAATTTTAGGGAGCATTAGAGGAAGTACGTTCTTGACTAAGGCACTGGTTTTACTGCTGTTTATAGTTAAACTCTGTAGTGACATTTATAATAACACTGACAGCCCTTTAATTATGGGGCGTAGTTGACAACTCAAAACATAATGCGCTGTTGTGGCTAATGGGCTACGTGAAGTGTTCTAGTGGTGCCAATAATGAGCGCAGAATCAATTTAGTGCTCTATCACTTTTTCTAGTATCTTAAAGTGTCCCTATCCAGTCTCATTAGTAGAATAGCCTTATGTTTTTAAAAAATTCCCAATAGTGTTTTTGCATTTCTGTCTTTGAAGCTTAGATGGGAGGAGAGAGGGCATGTAAAATGTGCATACTAGTTTCTTAGGACCTCTTGCTAGGTATAGGTAGCAAGGCAGTTAAACCCCTGCCTGTACTGTGAGTGCATGTGGGATTAGTCTTAATTGAAAGACAACCCAAATCTATGAATACAGAAAGAGAAAGGGATACATGACAAAATAGGCTTTTGCTCAGGACCCTGTCATGTAACACTGTCCTTGTTAAATGGGATATGTATAATTTAGGCAGAGTTTTAAAAATAATTGCTACCTTTAAAAAAAATTACTGAGCACAAGACAAAGATGGTAATATGTTTCTATCATGATTTACTAACAATTGGAGATTTCTTACCAGAGAGCCTTTCTCTGAAGAAAAGATGTCATAATTTAGAGTCATCTGGGGGATAATCTTCAAAAACATTTGTAGGGACCAATGAGATACCAGTGACAACACTTTGCCAGAGCGGACTTTTAAATCATGTCGACATGTGTTGTGTCCTCTCTACTTTGTCTTGGCTTTAATTACAGTTTTCTCTGTTATGTCTAATTACTACTCTATTCAGATACCGTATTTGGGAGAACACTAGCTCTTTTGACTCGGATAAAGAAATTTCCATAAGATAAATCTAGATGCAAAACAAGACTGACTGCACTTCATTGAGAAGGCTACTTTATTTGGCAAACTTTAAAAACCCTAGATAATTTTTCAGCAATGATCAGAATTGCATCAAGAATAGGTATATATAGTACAGTTGGTTCAGTTAGGCTTGCCCTGTGTATTATGTGCAGCTATTCTATATTAGGATGCTAATCTTAGAGAAAATACCAATTTAATATAAAAGGTCATTTTTTTCCCAGGATTGGCCATTTGATGATGGAGCTCCACCCCCTAATCAGATAGTAGATGATTGGCTAAATCTGTTAAAAACCAAATTTCGTGAAGAACCAGGTTGCTGTGTTGCAGTGCATTGTGTTGCGGGATTGGGAAGGTAAGCTCTTACCCTTGTCTGTGAATTTGTTACCATGATGAAAATTTCACTTTGGTAGAAATTTGCCATGTATTGCACTAAAGAACATTAAATTCTCCTGAAAGGAAAGGAAATGAGATATAAAAAGCTAGTGTAAAGATTTCTCACAACAACCTTTTGTGTTTCATCTGGTTGTCCGATTCTAATGCAAAACTGGATTTAGTGGGTGTTTTATTTTTTTCCCCCTTTTTCAAGTAATCAAAGGTTCGGGTCATTGAAATAGGCAACAAAATTAGGATCATTTTAGAGTTTGAAGAATCCAAACATGGTTCATTTTTGATTGAGATGAATGGAAAGTTAATAGGTAGAAAGCAGATGGCTAAACTTTAGACTATTGAAAGGAGATGTATGGATGAGAATTGACCCTGATCTTAAAACCTTTTTCTCTGAACATTGCTTGGGATAGTGTTGCAACACTCTCATCAACAACAGATTAAATGCCAATTTAGGATGTGCACTTTGACTCAAAACATTAGTGCAGGCTGTAGTTGCCTCAGGGTAGTGGTGACTCAGGCTGTTAGCTCTGCTTTGTCCTTTTGTTTACTATTTTCCTTTTTTGCAATTTAGTGTAATATAGTTTCTTCATAAGGGCAAAAGTTTCAGTCCTTATCCTGAAGGCTGAAGATAATGTTGTAACTTGACTTGGGGCAATTTTATAACTAGTAGCTATCTTAGGTAGTCCAAAGTTGGTGCCCTATAATGGGCTTTTTAAACCATGATTTCCTTTGTTAGATTTTTTTAAAATAGAGAACTGTTCCTAATTGTCAGTTCTTTGGCACTCACCTAGCTCATCAAAAGGATTTTGTTCAAAAAGTCTAGCACCTTTTTAGCATTTGATAAGGAAATATTAAAAGAAATTTATAATGAAAATTCTGACATACTTGAAGTACATAATATGTTTGGCCATTTATTTTACTGTGATAATGGCTAAAGACCAGTGAAGAATTTTTGATAATATACAATGATGAGAAAATTTGAGATGTAATGTTAAAGAATAAAGATCTCTTAATGTAGGTTTAGAATTCAATGCTTTACTAAAAATAGATATTACAGAAGCTATAATGATGGAGATAATTTTACGGTGTAGGAAAATATCAGATATTTTAGTATACAGGAAAAAGGAAAACTCAAGCTTTGCTTTATTTTGGTAATATGTAATCCTGGGTTTAAAAAAATCCTTTAATTCCAGAGACTTGTGGATATTTACATGTATTTTTCTCTCTGCAGGGCACCTGTGCTAGTTGCACTTGCTTTGATTGAATGTGGAATGAAGTATGAAGATGCAGTTCAGTTTATAAGACAGTGAGTATGAAGTTTTGTGTTCAGAAACACATAAATCAAGATCATATATGAGGAAGGAATTATGGAAGGTATCCATTTGTAGTGTGGGCTGATTTGCTGTCTTTGGCTTAAATTATTAAGATGTAAAAAATTTAGAGCAAGTGATAAAGAGACTCAATACTACTGGCTCCCAGAGTTAAAGATTTTCTAATTTGGGTGGCAAATTTGGTCCAGTATGTGATTTGAATATCTAGGAATCTTGAAAATAGCTAGGTAGAGTCTCATTGACTTAGTGCTCCTTTTAATAGATTCCATACAATTTCCAAACAACTCTCTATGACAAGGAAGCAAGAAGGATGCATAAAGGAGCAGTTAATCACCTGGGACTCTTACATGACCTATTCAGACAAAAATTGAGGATGGTAGTGCTCAGACAGAATCTTGGCATCAGTCTGGAATAATAGGCCATGCTATTTTGTTGTCCAGAATTCTTTGGCAATTATTGTCTCACCCTTTCCCTTTCAACCCTTTCTTTACGAAAAGAAAGAAAAGGAAAGAAAAAAGAAAAGACAATTTGTGACAGAGGGCTTGAAATATATGGCAGCAGCTCTTGGAAAATAAAGTATTTCAAGAGATGCCATCTGTCTGTCTTGAGCCTGCTCCTTCATCTTAATATATTTTTTTTGGCATCCTAAATACTTGCTACCAATTCTAACCTGAAGAATATATTAATCTAATTGGGAAGAGTATAGTCAGATGTCTCTGGATATACCATTCTGATCTTTATTAAATGATTAATAGACTAAATGGAGTCAACAAAGAAAATTTGTTTCTTCTAGGAATGCTCAGAAAGTTCATGTTGGAACTTAGCTCTTTAAGAAGCGATGTGGTATGGGAAATACGCTGGTTTTCAGCTGTGTAGAGTTAGTTAGAAAGGCTTTAGGCCGTAAATAATGCATTGCAGTGAATCAGCTCTTTTTTTTTTTTTTTTTTTTACATAATAAAGTTTGCCGTTCTTATGCTTTCAGAAAAAGAAGGGGAGCATTCAATTCCAAACAGCTGCTTTACTTGGAGAAATACCGACCTAAGATGCGATTACGCTTCAGAGATACCAATGGGCATTGCTGTGTTCAGTAGAAAGAAATGTAACGAAGGCTGACTTGATTGTGGCATTTAGAGGGAACTCTTGGTACCTGGAAATGTGAATCTGGAATCTTACCTGTGTCATCAAAGTAGTGATGGATTCAGTACTCCTCAACCACTCTCCTAATGATTGGAAAAAAGCAAACAAAAAAGAAATCTCTCTATAACATGAATAAAATATTTAAGAAAAGAAAAAGAGAAAGAAAAAAGGGATTAATTCAGTGAAGGATGATTTTGCTCCTAGTTTTGGAGTTTGGATTTCTGCCAGGATTGAATTATTTCAAAATTTCCTGTCTTTTTAAACTTTTTCAAAATAGGTCTCTAAGGAAAACCAGCAGAACATTAGCCTGTGCAGAACCACCTTGTTTGGGGAGCACACTCTTCCATTATGCTTGGCACATAGATCTCCCTGTGGCGGGATTTTATTTTCCTTTTTTTGAGAGGGGGGTATATTTTTCCCCTCTTCTCTCTTTTCTCTCCTACCCCCTCTTTTTCCCTGATACAAGTTGTAGATGGAATAGGAGAAGCCCTTGTTGCTGTAGATGTGTATGCAGTCTGGCAGCCTTAAGCCCGCCTGGGCACTTTTAGAAAAAACACCAGGAAAAAAAAAAAAAAAGGCAGTGGCATATATACATTATATGATCCAGGTGGTTTTTAGTCTTTACTGAAAACGGGGTGTTCATGTTAGTTTCTTTTCCTCAAAACTATATCTAACATTAGACAAAGTAGCCAAGAGCATTTTGTTTTGATAAATTAGTGGGGAAAATGGCATTTTAAGAGGAGTCTTCTCGAAGAACTTAGCTGAGAGTCGAATTCTTGTCTTTCCCAACCAATGAAGCTAAGTGGGTATCCCAGAAACTTGTCTTCTGAAGGGAGGGCTCCAGGCCATCACTAAAGATGTGTCCAGGCAGAGAGCACACTTTCTACACCCTGTAGAGTTGTGGGCTATACCATTACTCTGATTTTCTGTCTAATGATGTCAGAGAATGCTGGTAGTTTAAATTTTTTATTTTAGGACTTGTACTCTGAATTTTCAGGAACAGTCAAAAGAGTAACAAATTCACAATATTTTGGACTTGAGAAATGCTTGTGGTGGGTATTTTCCAAACTGCCCCATATATGTACAGTTCAGTTTAACCACTGATTGCCTTGTTATTTTCTTACTAGGTTATTTTTGAGATTAAAAAAAAAAATCGCTGGTTTAAAACCAACAATGCCTAGTGAGTGAGTATGTGTCCACAGGCCATAACAGGGTAGAAGAGAGACATTGAACAATCCAATGAATAGTGAAGGGACTGTGTTGCTTGTGAAGTGGTGTAGTAGCATTTTTGTAGATTTTTTGCTGGATTTAATGAGTTGATCTAGAAAAGCTGTTTTCTGCTCCTTTGCAGAAGGCAGTTATGACCAGGCTACATTAACAAGCAGGTAGAGGCGCACCATCAGGGGCTCTTGCACTGTTTGAACCTAAACATTGCATACTTTATAGTGCGCTGCTTCTGAGGCTCTGAATACAGGCTTAGAGTCATTGTGTCCTGCTGGAATTTGCTGTGCAGAGCCATAAGCTTCCTGTTTTGTTAGCATCAGCTAGGCTAGTAGGAATGGACTGGGACCTTGTCTCACACTGATGATACCTCAGATGTTGGCCAGCTACGTGAACTGCCTATTTTCCTATTGCCGGAGCTTTGATTTTTAACTAAATGAAAATCTGTAGATTCTCCCCTCCCCCAACCCAGAAAACAAAGCAAAATAGAATAATGCTTTTGAAAATTGTTTCTAGAATTTTAAAGTAAAAAATGATGGTACTATCCAAAATTATTTCAGAACATGACAATAGATTCCTTTAACACAGACTCAAGATCAAAACAGCATTACCTGCTAAGCTAAGATAGACTGTTGACTCCAAGGGTTTTGATTAATACCATAACGAACCTTTTCCCTTTGACATGCTCTGAATTTCGTTGTTTGCAGGGAGGGTGTGTGTGTGTGTTTGTGTGCGTGCACCTGTGCAGTGTCCATCAGTATCGGTGCCTGCCTAAGTTAGGAAAATTTCATTCCTGGTTCTATATTGAGGAGGATGTAAAAAGCAACATGAAACATTAGCCCTCGTTTTGTTTTAAATTAGACTAATGTTAATTGTTCTCAGAACTGGATTTTTTCCCCCTCAAAATTAAAACAATTTTTTCTTTTGGATTTAATGAAATATTGCTAGCCGAAGCCAGTTTGACATGGTGAGAGAGATGTCAGACTGATGAAAGGTGTGCAGCCTGATTTAAAACCAAACCCTGAACCCTTTTAAAGAACAATAAACCATATTTTACACGCTCTTTGTGCATTTTTTTCCTCCATCCCCATCCCCTGCTTAAAAAGTAGAATTTCATTTATGTCTGCTTCCCTTTCTCTCCTTGCTATTCTCAAGGCCTGTTTGGGGTCCTCTCATTTACTGCACAGAGGTGAAATAACCAGCGGCTGGGAAATTCAGAGATTTCATGCCACCCAGGTATTCAGTAAGGGCAAACTTAACCTTAGTTGGGATACATCTGGTACATTTCTGGTTCAGTTCTTGGATACAACACTGTTGGAATTCAGCGTCTTGTCTCATGCCAAAGGATTTATTTATACTATAGATTTTTTTTTAAGGGGCGTGTGTGTGGGGAGGTCTCACTGTGTTGCCCAGGCTAGAGTGCAGTGGCTGTGCACAGGCGTGATCATAGTTGCAGCCTGGAACTCCTGGCCTCAAGCGATCCTCCTGCCTCAGCCTCCTGAATAGCTGTGGCACTGCAGCTACATGCAGGCACATGCCACTGGGCCCAGCTTGTTTATACCATAGATTTTGATAAAGCATTGCAACTTTTTACTTTTACTACAGAGCAGAGAGGAAGTAGCAACTTTATATGTCATAGGATTTGGGGGTGAGGAATTTCCTTTTAACCACAGGTAAGCATCCATCCCCCCAAATAACAAACTTAGGTGCTAAGATCCTAAGGAAAGATAAGACAGTGATTCCACTTGGGAGGACCTCAGTCTAGAGGGGAGTCAAATGTGTAGACATAAACAGTTACAGTGAGTGAGTATTATAACTTAAAATTCATTGATCCCGTCACCTGTCTAATTTTCACTTCTTGTCCTTCATTACCCAGCTTAGATTCTGTGGCCATTTTGATAATCACTCTTGGCTAAAACACAGTAAATTGCCCCATCTCTTGCTTCATGGTACTTGCCTGGTTAAACTCCCATTTTAAGTTCAGTACTCCACCTTTTCTGCACTTAGCACTTGTGCAGCTGAAGATGCTGATTCAGTCTCTTGTGTTTAAAGTTATGACCTTTAGTACCATCTCACTATCCCAATACATTTTTCTATCCCATTTACTCTTTTTCATTGAAGACATTTTTTTTTTTTTTTTTTTGAGACAGGATCTCGCTGTCACCCCACCTAGAGTGCAGTGGTGTCATGATAGCTCACTGCAACCTCAAATTCCTGGGCTCAAGCAGTCCTGCCTCAGCCTCCTGAGTAGCTGGAGCTACAGGCACACACCACCACACCTGGCTAATTTTTCTGTTTTTGCTAGTGAAGTCTTATCTGTTCATCAGGCTGGTCTCAAACTCCTGACCTCAAGCTATCCTCACGCCTCAGCCTCCCAAAATGCTAGGACTACAGGCATGAACCACCACGCCTGGCTAATATTTTCTATATATTTTTAGTTGTCCAGATCATTTATTTTTTAGTAGAGACAGGGTCTCGCTCTTGCTCAGGCTGGTCTCGAACTCCTGACCTCGAGTGATCCGCCTCGGCCTCCCAGATTGCTAGGATTACAGGCGTGAGCCACCGCGCCCGGCCCCAGTTTACGACATTTTAAAATTTAGAAATAGAATTTCCAGGCTGAGTGAAGTGGCTCATGCCTGTAATCCCAGCACTCTGGGAGGCCAAGGCAGGAGGATCCCTTGAGTTCAGGAGTTCAAGACCAGCCTGAGCACGAGTGAGTCTCTACAAATAGCTTTTTTGACATGTCAATGTATGATACAATTGATCATTCCTCCTCTTTGAAATGCTTTGTTCATTGGCGTGTAGGCCGAATGATGCAACCCGCCTGCCCCCAAGATGTCCACACTAAATCCCTGGAACCTGCGAATGTTACTTTACCATGGTGAAAGGGATTTCTTTTGTGGATGTGATGAGGTTCAGGATCTTTTTTTTTTTTTTTTTTTTTTGAGACAGAGTCTCACTGTATTGCCTGGGCTAGAGTGCCGTGGCGTCATCCTAGCTCACAGCAACCTCAAACTCCTGGACTCAAGCGATCCTCCTGCCTCAGCCTCCCGAGTAGCTGGGACTACAGGCATGCGCCACCATGCCCGGCTAATTTTTTCTATATATTTTTAGTTGTCCAATTAATTTCTTTCTATTTTTAGTAGAGACAGGGTCTCGCTCTTGCTCAGGCTGGTCTCGAACTCCTGACCTTGAGTGATCCGCCTCGGCCTCCCAGAGTGCTAGGATTACAGGCGTGAGCCACCGCGCCGGCTGAGGTTCAGGATCTTGAGAAGGGAAGAATATCCTGGATTATGTGGGTGGGCCTGATCTAACAGCATGGATCCTTAAAAGCAGACGGCCTTTCCTGGCTGAGGTCAGAGGGCGATGTGACTGGGGAAGTAGGATCAGAGAAATGCTTTGAAGACAGAGAAGGGGGCCAGGAGCCAAGGAATGAGGGCAGCATCAACCCTGGAGAAGGCAAGGAAACATTCTACCCTAGCGCCTCTAAGAAGGAACTTGGCCTGCCAACAACTTGATTTTAGTCCCTCGTGGGACTTCTGCAGAACTGTAAGATAAATTTGTGTTGTTTTAAGCCGCTAAGTTTGTGATAATTTTTTATAGCAGCATTAAAAGACTAATACAGATTTTTGCCTTCTAGAACAGCACACTCGTGAGTTTTCCCCTCGTTTAGTGGCCACACTTCAGTCGGAGTTTCAGGTTCTTCATTAGCTCCTCCATTTCTGCTGTATCTGCCTGGACACTGTTCTCTGGACTCCAGACCCGTATCTAATGCCTCCTTGCCATCTGTTGTGGATGTGTCGTGTTAAAACTTAATTTCGATTCCTGCTCAGCTGTTACACCCTATTCGATATTGCAACCACCCCACCACTGGCATGCTCTATTGCCGTGCTATGCTTTTAGTGTTTGCTATAACACCACCGTCTCACAAACTTTTTATTATTTGTCTCCCTGGCCAGAATAATAAGTTTCACAAGGGCGTAGATTTTTTTTTTCTGTTTTGTCTGTTTTATTCACCATATCTTAAGCACCTAGATGGTGCTTTTGGCACGCAGTAGGTGCTTAGTAGATGTAGAATGGATGGGCACTAATAGAGGCATGATGTGGTACTGTGGTATTAGGGAGTAACGAAAGCTGCCCTGGAGCACATTAGGAAGTTACACAGTGGTCATAATTGAGCTGGGGTTTGAAAAAGCTCCGTGCACAATGAGATAGCACTTCACATCCACCAGAATGGCTATAATCAAAAAGAGGGACAGTAACAAGTCTTGGTAAGGGTGTGGAGAAATTGGAACCTTCATACGTTTTTGGTGGCTAAGTAAAGCAGTGGTGTAGTAGCTTTTGAAAACAGTTCAGTAGTTTCCCAAAAAGTTGCCATATGATTCAGCAATTGCAATATACCCAATATCCAGTTCTAGATATATACCAGAGAGAATTGAAAACATCAGTGGTTGCCTGGGCTGGGGTGGGGATTAGTGGGGAGTGACTGCTAATGGGTGTGGAGTTTCTTTCATTATTATTACCATTGTTATTTTTTTAGAGACAGAGTCTTGCTCTGTTGCTCAGGCTGAAGTGCAGTGGTACAATCATAGTTCACTGTAGCTTCAAACTCCTGGGCTTCAACAAGCTATCCTCCTATCTCAGCCTCCTGCCTCCTGAGTAGCTGGGACTACAGGTGCGTGCCATCACTCCCGGCCAGTTTGTTTTTTTTAAAAATATATTTGTAGAGATGTGGTTTCCCTATGTTGCCAGGCTGGTCTCAAACTCCTGGCCTCAAGTGATCCTGTGGCCTCAGCCTCCCAAAGCGCTGGGATTATAGGTGTGAGGCACCATGTCTGGCCTGGGTATGGGGTTTCTTTTTGGGGTGATAAAAGTTTTCTGGAATTAGTGGTGATGGTTGCACAACAATGTGAATGTACTAAATGCTGCCAGATTGTACACTCACAAAAAAAGGTTGATGTGGGGAAAGTACATTTCAGGCAGAGGAAATAATACAAGGGAGTTGGAAGCATTAAAGAGCAAGGTTATGTTTGGGAGCAGTGACATGACGCGATCTCTCCAGAGGATATGGATTTGTGGCAGCAGGTTTGGTTGTCATCAGACTCTAACCCCTTCCACGTGCCTCCTCCTCCACCCTCAAGGCCCTAACTGATTGGATCATAGAGAGTTGGCCCAAGGCTGGCTTATTGGCCGGCAGATTTTCAATTTTAACTGAGGAAGACTCTTGGATGTGAGGGACCAGTAGGGCCATGCATATATTGAGTCATATGTGAGATGAGTAGACAAAGGACAGAGGGAGGAGGATGGAGCAGCAGCCCAGGGGAGCAGAGAAGAGAGACAGTCTCGGAGCAGGGGAGAAGTGCCCCCAGGTTTAGAGTTTCATTTTCCCATGAGGTCCTGCTGCATATCTTTCCCTGAAGTCGCGCCAGTGGTTTCTGCCCTTTCCCTCACCCCTTGTTTGAAGTAGCTTGAGTGAGTTTCTTAATAACCAAGAGAGCCTTGAGTTGAAGGGATTATACAAATAGCATGTTAAATGCTGTGACTGAAGCTCCTATAGACAGAGTGATGATTTATTTGGTATTCGAACACCTACTACATACTACACACTATTCTAGGCATTGAGGATATAGTGGGAAACCAGCCAGACACTGTCCTGATAGGGCTTAAATTCTGCTGGAGAAGACAATATGCAGAAACACCAAGAAGTAATCCATTTTCAGACAGTGATCAGTGCTACAAAGATAGAAAGAACATAAGCAGGTAAGGGATAGCTGCTGGGGTTATATATGGAGTAAGATGAGGTGGTCAGGGAAGGTCTCTGGGGAAGATGAAGGCGCCTGCTGTGTACAAATGCTATGTCAAGATGCTGGAAGCACTTGCCCAGCAGTATGTGTAACACTACGTGTAAACTTGAAAGAATAAGCTTGACATGTTTAGGGGACGTCAGTGTGCATAGTATGGTTGGACTATAGTTAGGAGTGAAGAAGAAACTTAGGCAGAGACCAAATTTTTTTGATTTGATGATGCTGGGTAGGTGGTTGGGGTCATATTGCAGAGAGTATTATGTATCGTAGTAAGAAAGTTGAAAGTTTATCTACTATTTCTCAGTCTGGAGGAGACATCAGATGCAACTATTTGGTTTATTAAAAATGTCCATGTCCAGGTGGCTCCCAGGTTATTCTGAATCAGCCTCTGATTGTGCATCTGCTTTGGGCAATGGGGAGCCACTGAAGGTTGGTCAGCACAGCAGTTACATGGTCAGATCTATGCTCAAAAAGGTTATTCAGGAAACTCCTTAAATTAGAGACCATACCTGTTACATTAACTCAGTACCTGATTCGTACGTACTGTGCTGCAATAAATATCAACTGAATGAACGAGAATGATTGGAGAGAGTAGAAGCTGAGAGACCGTTTATGGACGGTGGGTTGATGACGGTTTCAGTAGTCCAGGGCAGAGGTGTTGGGGCTTCAACTAAGGGAGCAGCAGAGGAATGGGGTAGAAGACGTTTCTCTTTCCTCTACCAGAGCCTGGATCTACGTGAAAAGGTGACCCCTATATCTACATTCACATTTCAAGGGATTAACTTAGGTCAACTGGGATTTCTGGACATGGGAAAGATTTGTGAAACCACCCCTACCTCTGATTTTCTCCGCGGATCACACAGGTAAATGAAAGCAATTAGACTACTTCGCCACTTGCCACCTTGCCAACCACCTGGAAGAGTTCACTGACAAGTGTGGTATTCGCCATGTCATTTCTGTCTCCTTTGCTGTCTTGGGGTCGGGGCAGTCAGGAAGGTAGAGAAACAAGGGGACGATACTGGCCAACATCCGCTGAGTACTGCTGTGCTCACGTGCATCATCTCATCTGAGCTACCACATAGGTCTCCTTGCTAATTCCATTTTATAAATGAGGAAACTGAGAAGTGAAGTAATAGCAAGCAGGTGGCAGGGCTGGTATTTGAATCTGGGCCTGATTCTAAAATCAATGCCGGCTCGGCTGTACTCCTGTATCAGAATGGGAATATCTCTTATGTTCAGGCTGTTGCTGTGGGTTTTTGCACTCAATAAGAGCCCTGTTAATTGAGCTGCATCTTTATGTTAAGTGCAGTGAGGGGCACGCATGTGTGCCTGTGTATAGCAGTTCTGTCTCATCAGTGAATTTAACTTGTGCAAACTGTGTGTAATGGGCCCTGCCAGTAACAAACCAGGACATTTTAGCAGAGTAGTTTATAGTTTATAATTGGCTTCCTATTACTGTTGGCTGGTTCTCCTGCACCTAGAGTATTAGGCCAGGATTGGTGTTTGATTTAAGAAATTTTCAAATTGATTTTATCTTTGGTGCATTAATGTGTGGCCTAAATTCCTGCAGAGGCATTAGATAACCAGCCTGGACATGCTTTAGCGATCATAACTGTATCTGAGCTGCCAGTGCTAGTTTTTATTCAGCATCAATAAATCACTTTTCTGAAAACACTTTTCTACCTACGTCTTGTGACTGATTTTTTCAGGGCACCTCAAGTTTAGGCCCCTTCAAATTAGAACATACGTATTCCCTAAATCATACTACAACACATAAATGGGAATTTGTTAACGTAAGTAGATTTAATCACTATCTTTCTTTTGGAACTGAACACATAAATATTCAAGGAATGGTGTGGAAATCAGCCTAATTTTCAACGGTGCACAATTGTGATGCCTTTTAAAATCAGGAAATATGACCCTGGTAATGAAAATGCTATAAATGTGGCTGAGTACATGGAAAACTAGAGAGCGTTCTGCAATTTCATGAGGATTAGCGTAGGTAAATGTTTTTAGTTAAATTTTTTTCAGCTCTAGAAGCACGGAATAGATCACAGCTGTATGAAAATACCAATTAATCACCTTCTAATGCTTTTATGCAAATGATTATATTTGACTTTCATTTGGAGTTGCCATTAACACCTGGAATCCTAAGACTGAAAACAGGTAAAATTTTAATGAACACATACATGAAAGATTTGAATCACATTGAGATTAAT
Source organism: Propithecus coquereli (assembly GCF_000956105.1). Classification (NCBI taxonomy): domain Eukaryota; kingdom Metazoa; phylum Chordata; class Mammalia; order Primates; family Indriidae; genus Propithecus; species Propithecus coquereli. The sequence continues at coordinate 1,069,943 of NW_012142523.1, read as the reverse complement.
TTATAGCACCTATGTTCATTAGTACAAGTCTTCTTGGAATCTAAAAATCATGGGATGAGAGAGAAACTAGAGAAGACAGCCTTCGAACTTACCAACTTGTGATTGGGATTAAAGGATGACTTGGAAGAGCTAAACTCTGCGAGTATTTTTCTACTCTTTTCAATAATTTGCCCAGGTGCTAGGCATTATATACCACAGAAGGCTTTTTGGTTGTCTCACGTCCTGGAAGCACTGGCTTGTTTCCTTTTAACGAAGATTTCCCTTCCTATATACTCTCTTAGCTTTAAGGACTTTGTTTCCAGAATGAAAATTAAAATAAACTTATTGTAGAAGTTTTGGAAAATACAGAGGAAGTGAAGGGAAAAAAACCCCAATGTCCCGCCATCCAAGGACAACCGTTACTAACAATATGATGTATTCCTTTCACTCCCCCGTGTATAATTTTAATTATATAATTGTGTATCTCGTTTTTTCACTTACGTAGTCACAATCATGTTTACAATTTTATTAAAAGTTGACCATGTGCTAAGCACCGTTTTTAGTGTTTTAAGCGTATCATCTTTTGAGTGATAGGTGATATTTTCTCCATTTTACACATTAGGACATGACAGCTCCGAGAGGGTAAGTAGCTTGGCCAGAATCACACGTCTAGGAAGTGGTAGAGCCAGAATTCTAACCTGAGAGGTCTAACTCAGAAACCCTGATCAGACCACTGTACTACACTCCACTTGGATTCAGTAAGTGGAAGGTATTATTATTAAGTGAAACCAGGTTGTACCCTGAAGACATTTCTTTCTCTGTGACCTCAAAAATGGGGGCTACTCATTCTACCATGAGCGCTATACCACAGGCCAGAGGGAACTGAGAAGTCAGCTCCCGGTGGCCACGCCCAGACCTTTGCTCTTGGGTAATACCAGCTTGAGCCGCTTATCATCTGGTCATTACAACCACAAACCCTCATTGCTTATGTCCTCTGGATGCATGGCATCCTCCCGTCACTCAATGCGTGTGGTTCCTTGGGCCTTGAAGAGCCACCCCAAGTCATTCTTTTGTCCTGTGTGAATTTGGTGCATCTCCCAGCCGGTTCAGCACCGAGGTCTTTACTACCTTAACTCCAATGACCTCTTCCCGTGCTCTGCCTCTTATCTAGTCAGGAGGTTTAACAATGTCTGTGGAGAAAACAATTGTGTGTGTGAATACACAATATACATACATATTAGCTTACTCTAAATTTTAGTGATAAAAAGCATGTGTAACACACAATTTTAAAAATGATAAAACATACAGTATTATAAATTCCACATAGACGACTGATTTTCACAGGATGCTTTTGTTGATTTTTGCCAAACTCTTGCGTCCTAGCCAACCAGGGGTTGCACTTGACAAACCCAACATAAATGTTGGTTGATATTTTCCTTTATGTTAAGGACTTGAAAGTTAAACAAGGAGGACATGTCAGAACTTCACTTGTTTATCAGTGATATGAGTGACTTCTTTGCAGAATTGGATAATAGTGTTTGAATACTGGAAGACTATTTCCTCAATTTTTTTCTTTTTATTTCAGGATATTATGGGGATACAAACATTTTGGTTACATGTCATGACTTTGCCTCACCCAAGCCAGGATTAGAGGCGTGCCCTTCCCCATACAATGCTCACAGCATCCATTAGTTGTGAGTTTACCCACCACCACCTCCCAACCCCCAGTGAATATTACTACTGTGTGAGCACCTTAGTGTTGATCAATTAGTGCCAATTTGATGGCGAGTACATGTGGTGCTTATTCTTCCATTCTTGTGATACCTCACTTCGGAGGATGGGCTCAGGCTCTATCCAGGATAATATAAGAGATGCTAGATCACCACTGATTTTGGAATTGAGTAGTATTCCATTGTGTACATATAGCACATTTTATTAATCCACTTATGGATTGAAGGACACTTGGGTGGTTTCCACATCCCTGTGACAGTGAATTGTGTGGCCATAAACATTTGAGTGCAGATGTCTTTATTGTAGAATGTCTTTTGTTCCTTTGGGTAGATGCCTAGTAGTGCTATTGCAGGATCAAATGGTATTTCTATTTTTAGCTGTTTGAGGTATCTCCAAATTATTTTCTACAGAGGTTGTACTAATTTGCAGTCCCACCGGCAGTGTAAGAGTGTTCCCATCTCTCCACATCCTCGCCAGCATTTGTTGTTTTGGGACTTTTTGATAAAGGCCATTCTCACTTGGGTTAAGTGATATCTCATTGTGGTTTTGATTTGCATTTCCCTAATGATTAGAGATGTTGAGCATTTTTTTATATGTTTGCTGGCCATTATTCTGTCTTCTTTTGAAAAGTTTCTGTTCACGTCCTTTGC
>NW_012142523.1:1024211-1066448 GCF_000956105.1 Propithecus coquereli | reverse complement strand
GCCCGGCCTACAACTTAATTTTTAATAATGGCTAACAGCCAGCTTGCAAAATTTCTGAAATTTAATGATCACTTCTGACTTAGTGCAAGCTGGCTCCAGCACAACATTGTACATAGTCATCTCTGCACCTGTTCTATCAATCCATCTCTTTCTCTTTCTCACCTGCAGCACACACGCTTACCCTTTGGTTCATTTTCTATTCGGTCCTCAGCACACCACAACATGACTTTTGGCCTTTCCATAAAGGACCAGTTCTAGGAAGTAAAAGATCATTTTTCTCCACTTGTCCCCTGAATTCCAGTGTTCTCCAGGGCTCTGTCTTGGGTGGTCTGCATTTCTCTTCCTACACATTTTCTTTTGGCGATCTCTTTCAAACCCCTGATGTTAAGTAAACTGATGGCTCCCAAATCTATAAATCTAACCCACATCTCTCTCTAGAGCTCAGACCCATCTGTTCAGCAGTCTATTGGATATCTCACTTGTTTGTCTTATGGCGATTCAGACTCAGCATTGAAAGAACATATTCATTGTTTTCTCGGACTCCAACCTCCGCCTCCCAAATCTGATGTGCCCCCCCCCCTTTGCCTCAGTAAATGGAGATACTTTATCTGCTAAGTCATGTGAGCCAGACACCTGGGAGTCATCCTCACTTTTTACCCTAAGTACCAAATCCAAATTGATCCATTCATTCATTTATCCATCCATTGAACTTTTCAGCAAATATCTATTAGAACAGCTGCACAGTATATTGGCTCAGAGCACTAGAGCTTGGAGTCAGCCTGCCAGGCATGAAATCCTGGCTCTGCCATTTAACTAGCTTTGTAACCTTGGAAAATTTGCTTGATCACTCTGTTTCAGTTTTCTTAAATTATAAAGTGGGAATGATCATAAAATCTTCTATTCAGGGAATTGGAAGGATGAATGGCTTGTTCTGAGTAAAACATATAAGACATAGCCTGACACCAAGTAAGCACTCAAGGAATGTTACCTGTTGGTATCTACTGAGCTAAATATTTATGCCAGGACAGCATCATAAGTAAGTGGCAGTGTATTAATTTCCTAGGGCTGCTGTAACTAAGTGCCACAAACTGTGTGGCTTAAAACAACAGAAATGTATTGTCTCACGGTTCTGGAGGCTGGAAGTCTGAAATCGAGGTGTCCGCAGGACCACACTTCCTCTAAGACCTGTAGGGCATCCCTCTCTGCCTCTTCCTAGCTCCTGGGGGTTTACTGGCAACATTTGGTGTTCCCTGGCTTACAGCTGGACAACTCCAATGTCTGCCTTTGTTGTCATGTGGCGTTCTCCCTCTGCCTCTGTCTTCACATGACTGTCTTCTCATAAGGACAATAGTAATATTGGATTAAGGGTCTGCCCTACTTCTGTATGATCTCACCTTAAGTACTTACATCTGCAACGACCCCATTTCCAAATAAGGTCACAATCTGAGGCACTGGGGGTTAGGACTTCAACATGTCTGTTTTTGGGGAACACAATCTGCTATGGTCTGAATGTTTGTGTCCCCCCAAATTCATGTGTTGAAATCCTAACCCCCAAGTTGATGGTAGTGGGAGGTAGAGTCTTTGGCAGGTGATTAGGTCAAGAGGGCAGAGCCCTGATGACTGGGATTAGTGCTCTCATGAAGAGACTACAGAGAGCTGGCTTGGCCCTCCCACTATGTGGGACACAGTGAGAAGGTGCTGTCTACGAACCAGACAGTGGGTCCTCACCAGACTCCGAATCTCTCAGGGCCTTGATCTTGGACTTTCCAGTCTCCAGAACTATGAGCAATAAATTTCTGTTGTTTATATGTCACCCAGTTTGTGGAATTTTTTTTTTTTTGAGACAGAGTCTCACTCTGTTGCCCGGGCTAGAGTGCTGTGGCGTCAGCTTAGCTCACAGCAACCTCAAACTCCTGGGTTCAAGCGATCCTACTGCCTCAGCCTCCCGAGTAGCTGGGACTACATGCATTTGCCACCATGCCTGGCTAATTTTGTATATTTTTCTATATATTTTTAGTTGTCCAATTAATTTCTTTCTATTTTTTAGTAGAGATGGGGTCTCGCTCTTGCTCAGGCTGATCTCGAACTCCTGAGCTCAAACGATTCGCCCGCCTCGGCCTCCCAGGGTGCTAGGGTTACAGGCGTGAGCCACCATGCCTGGCTCCAGTTTGTGGATTTTTGTAATAGTAGCCTAAACAAACCAAGACACAATTCACCCCATAGCAGGCAGGAGCTATGGTATAGGGATAATATCTAATCTCTGACCTTGTGTGGCTTAACGGTCTAATGGTGCTACGGTTCTTAATGTCTTACCTCCGTCCCCCTATAGCCACTGCCTTAGTTCATTCTGTCTCGCCACAGCCTCCTGACTGGACCCTAGTCTGGCCTCACCATAACCCATCCTCCATGTGGCTGTCAGGGTGATCTTCCGAAAACATAAAGTTGGTCATGTCACCTCCTTCAGAAGCTCCCTAAGCTTTCAGGTAAAGGTTTCGCATAAAAGGTTCTTCTTGCTCCAGCTCCTTCCAACCTCTCTACGCTGAATCTTACACTACACGCCAAAACACTATTTGTAGTTCCTCAGCCATATTATTCTTTTTCACAGCTCTCGATGAGTGCCATTCTTTCTGCCTTGCACACACTGACCTCGCATTTCTTCACCTGTCTGGGGACATCTTCCCTGACACCCTCCCCACTCTTCTCAGCTGTACTCTGTGCATACCTGGAATTTGGAACTTACTGAATTTATTGTTTTTCTTGTGCCTTCTCAACAAGACAGAGTGCCTCTTGAGGACGGGGACTGTCTTTGTGTCCCTACTGTTAGACATTAGTGTGATTTCCAATCTTTTCACTATTATAGATAATACTGTGATGAACATCTTTACGTTTACATATTTTTAAAATTTCAAATGATTTCCTTAGGCACAACTCAACAACAAAAAGGCAAACAACCCAATTTAAAAATGGGCAAAAGACTGGAATAGACATTTCTCTGAAAAAGATATATAAGTGGCCAATAAGTGCATGAAAAGATGCTCAACATCATTAGTCATTAAGGAAATGTGAATAAAACCACAATGAGATACCACTTTGTACTCACTCGGATGGCTATAATAATGAAAAAAAAATAACAAGTGTTGATGAGGTTGTGGAGATGGAGAAATTGGAACATTGCTGATGGGAATGTAAAATGCTGTAGCTGCTATGGAAAACAATTTGGCAGTTCCTCAGTAAGTTAGATGTAGAATTACTATATGACCCAGCCATTCCACTCCTAGGTATATACCCCAAAGAATTGAAAACAGGTGTTCAAACAAAAATTTGTATACAAATGTCTACAGCAGCACTATTCACAATAACCAAAGGGTAGAAATGGCCACCCATGGATAGATAAACAAAATGTGGCAAATCCATACGATGAAATATTATGTAGCCATACAAAGATACGCAGTGCTGATACACACTACAATGTGCGTGAAAGAAGCCAGACAAAAAAGGTCATATAACATATGGTTTTATTTATATGGACCATCCAGAATAGGCAAATTCATAGAAACAGAAAGCAGATTAGTGGTTGTCAGAGGCTGGGGGAGGGCAGAATGGGAAGTGAGTGATTAACAGATACAGGGTTTCCTTTTGGGATGACGAAATGTTCTGGAACTAGATAGTGGTGGCAGTTGCACAACATTGTGAATGTATGAACACTAAATGCCACTGAATTGTACACTTTAAAATGGTGACCATACCTGACCACCTCATCTGAATAACCCCATGTCCCCAGTCACCCTCATAGTCACCCTCTATCCCCTTGCTCTCTTTTTTTGTTCTTGAAAGCGCTTATCGTGATTTGAGGTGGCAAGGCTTGTTCCCTGTGTATCGTCCCCCCAGCAGACTAAGCCATGCTGGGGCAGCAACTTCGTTAGTCTCACTCTCCGCAGCATCCCAGGGCCTAGCATGATGCTTGCCAGTGCGTCTCAGCATTTTTTAAAATACATTTATGAATGTATTAAACATCCAACCCAAATGGACCAATCAGAATCCTTCCCCATGAATTTTGCAACTTGACTAAGAGACAAGTTCCTTTCTTTTTTCGGTACCTGGACCTTAAGATATAAAGCTCAGGAAGTATCTGCAACTGAACGTTCTGTTTTTAGGGCCAGAGAACTGGAAAAGAATCAATTAGCGGGGAAGGTTAGAGAAAGAGTGAGAAAAAGAGAGAGATGGAGACAGCATCCTCATGGCAGTGGCAGGTGGGCGCCAGATGTTCCTGGGCCGGCTGCCTGACCCTCTCTCTATGTGAGTGTTGCACATGTGCGCGGATATGTCCTGTTTCTTAAAAGATCGGTTTTGTTGAGGTATAATTTATATACAAAAACGACACTGATTTTAAGCACACAATTGCAAGAGCTTTAACAGATGCATACAGTTGTGTAGCTACAATTGCAGTCAAGATATAGAACATTTCCTTTAATCCAAAAAGTATAACCTGTTCCTTGAGTTCTATACGATACCCCAGGAAATATTTTTAAAAAAACAGCTTTGTTGTGGTATAATTGACATACAACAAGCTGCACATGTTCAAAATGTGTAATTTGATGAGTTTTGGCATACGTGTGCACCGGGAAACCATCCCCACAATCAAGATGATGAACGTATCCATCACCCGCAAGAGCCCCTCCTGCCCCTTTGTAATCTGTCCCTCCCCGCCCTCTCCAGCCACCGCTAATCTGTTTTCTGTACCTATAGGTGAGCTTGCATTTTTGGAGTTTTATATAAATGGAGTCATGCAGCATGCAGTCTTCTTTGTCTGGCTTTTATCACGCAGCATAATTATTTTTAGAATCCTCCATGTCATGGCATGTATCAGTACTTCCTTCTTTTTTATCGTGGAGGATTATTCCATTGTGTGGATATGCCACAGTTTGTTTATCCACTCAACTACCGATGGGCATTTGGGCTGTTCCCAGTGTGGGATTGTCACAAATAAAGCTGCTATGAACATGTGTGTGTAAGTCTTTGTATGGACATATATATTTTCTTTTCTCTTGGGTAAAAACCTAGAAGTGGAATGTCTCAACCAAATGTTACCCTTATTGTTATTCTTAACATAGATTTCTCTTTTTTCCTTAGGCCAATCAATTTAGGAGCGGTCAAGGTTCCTAGGCAGGGCTGAGACTCAGGTCTCTCCCTCTCGACCTCCTCTGACCACGTGTGGTCATGCATGTGGTGCTGCCGCAGACCGGGCTAGGCTGAGTGTACCTTGCCTTCCTGAGCACGTCGCCTTTGAGAAGCAATGTTGACTTACATAAGCACACTGACCTCTCGCTTCTTGCCAAAGTCTGAAATCATGGACTCTTTCGCCAGTGTGCTCTCGCTGCCTCTGGCCTGGAATGTTAAGTGTAGGAGGAGTTGTCTGGCTTAACGGTCTGATCAAAATGCGTCTGCAGATGGACAAGGTCAGTGATTGACTCGTGGAGAGCCTCAGATAAAAGGCTAGGATGAGCTGAGAATGAGGCCGGTGAATTCAGAGCAGCTCAAAGACAGCACACCCAGGCGGCATATTTTTACATTTGAGTTTAATTTATTTTTGAAAAAGGAATGCATTCAGATGGTTCAAAATTCAAAAGTGAGGGTGGGTGTGCAGTACTGTGAAAAGTCTTTCTCACGTCCCCGGTCACCCCAGGCCCCAGAGATAACCACAACTCCTCCCCTCCCCCTCCCCTTCTATGTATAGTCTTCCAGAGATTTGTATATACAGAGATTTGCATGTACAAATATATATGTGTAATTTTTTTTTTGAGACAGAGTCTTTCTCTGTCGCAGTCGTGTCGTCATCTCTCATTGCAACCTCCAACTCCTGGGCTCAAGCAATCCTCCTGCCTCAGCCTTCCAAGTAGCTGGGGCTACAGAGGCACGCCACCACACCCAGCTAATTTTTTCTATTTTTAGTATAGACGGGATCTCGCTCTTGCTCAGGCTGGTCTTGAACTCCTGAGCTCAAGCGATCCTCCTGCCTCAGCCTCCTGAAGTGCTAGAATTACAGGTGTGAGCCACTGTGCCCGGCCTATATGTGTATATCTTGTATATGTGTGTGTGGTGGAGGTCCTTTTTACACGAGTGCTAGCAGACTAAAACACATTGTTGAACACTGATTTTTTTTCCACTTTACATATCTTAGAGCTTAGTCCATAGTCCAATGGGAAGAGCCTCCTCATTCTTTTTCTACATTTACTTAGTTTTCTATTACACTTGTTTAACCAGTTGAGGCAGCATTTGACCATTGGTATTGGTAGGACCACAAGATTACAGGGGTGAACAATTTTAGTTTGCACAGTAAATAATGACAAAGTCATGGGTGAATGCGTTCGAACTACTGAACTATAAATATCATCTCCGTGAAGGTAGACTAAAGGGAAGGCAACATTTCTAAGCACTTGATATGCCAAATGGATTCATAAAACAGTGATTCTTAAACTTTGATGTCCTTAAGAAGTACCTGGGAGCTAATTAAAAGTGAGGCTAAGCAGTCTCCCCCTCCTTCACTGCCCCAGAAATTCTAATTTATTGGAAAGGAAGGGGGCAGGGTTGTAATACAGATGGTCCTCAGACTAAACAAAGAAAAACTATGTTCTACAGAAGGAAAAGAACTTTCTACTGAAGGAGTAACTGAATAGTTCATTAATTCAAATTACTAAAATAATTTTATTCTCATATTTTTAAACCTGAAAAGAAATTCACGAACAAGTCAAAGGCTTTTTGCAAACAGTTCAGAAGGATATACTCTCTCTCTTCCTCTGCCTCCCAATTCTCTCTACCTCTCTCTCTCTCTCCCCACAACAGTTTCTTGCCGGTCATTATCTTTGAAGAGACATGAGGTCTCTACCACACTGCAGGGAGCACTGCTGTGACTGAAGAAATAGGCCTTGTCCCTAGTTGCAGGCAGTTCGATGGGCTGGGAACAGTAACGCACTTGGATTTGGGAGCCCTGGGTCAAATGCCTTATTAAGTACTAGTGGCTCACTGTGTGCCCTGCACCGAGTTCAGGGTTTTACATGCATTATCTCAGTTAATCTACAATGACCCATTTTGCAGAGAGGAAAACTGAGGCTGAAAGTAATTTGCCTGGGGCTGGGGATCGGCCACACAGCGAGATGTTGTGTTGGACAGATCTCATCTGAGACTCTTTCTTGTTGTGGACCACAAAATTTTATCTTTTCTTTTATTATTATTTGTTATACATGTCACACATGGTTATTATTTTAAAATACAGATAGAAAGAAAAAAATCTACCCATGTACCCACCCTGCAGCAATAAGCACCATCAATGGTTTGGTGTATCTTTTTCAATTTTTAAAGTCATGTTCTGAGGCTTAATTTATATGAGTTCTTCCAATTTATTTATTTTTTCATTTCAAAATGTTAAGGGGGTACAAATGTTTAAGGTGACATGGATCGTTTTTGTAATGCTTGAGTCCTGGCTATAGATGTGCCCATCACCCAAATAGTGTTCATAATACCCATTAGGTTGGTTTATGCCCCTCTTCTCCCCCCCCCACCCCTGCTTCCCCCGCTTTGCTTTTCACTGAGTTTTACTTCCCTCTGTGCACATGTGTGCTCATTGGTTAGTTCCAACTTAATAGTAAGTGCATGTGGTGTTTGTTTTTCCATTCTTGTGGTACTTCACTTGGTTTGGTATATCTTATTCCAAACATTTTTCTATGCACTTATACACATAATTATGCATACATGTGTATACGCTTATACAAACGTGCATTTAAACACAGAATCGGGTCATAGTATATATACGGATATGTAACTCGCTTTTTCCTACTAAATAATAAATACATGAACAGTTTGTTCACAGCAAGCATGAACCTGTATCATAATTTTTAATGGCTGCACAGCGTCCCACTGTATACACAGACATAGCATCTTTATTTAACCAATTCCCCACTGATAGAATTTAAATTGTTCGGATTTTTTGTTATTGTAAGCAAGCTTGTGGCAAACATAATAATAATGGTATCGTTTGTTAGTTATTTCCTGTGTACCAGATACTAAGTTCTTTACAAGCACGATTTAATTCAATCCTCTCAGCAATCCTATAAGGTAATACAATTATTATCCCCGTTTTACAGGTGAGGAAACTGCAATTCAGAGAGGTTAAGTCACTTGTCTACATCATCCAGCTAGTGAGTGGCGACGCTGGGATTTAAAGGGAACTCTTACTGGTTCTAAAGCCTACCCTCTTTTCCCTAACTCGTGCTGTGTCCCAACTACTGAAATAGGGCTCCTTAAATTCCCTTTGCTGCACCACAGCGTGGGAGGGATTTGTGGGCAAGGAGCCTGGAAGGTCTCCCATCTAGCTCATTTGAAATCTAAACGAAGCCAAAAAGTCCGGGACCCATTTCCCCTTAACAAAGTTCATGTACTTGCCAGCAAAGACACCAAGTCTTCCCTGGGGACTGGCTAGAAGGTCTTAGATCTGGGTCAGCCCTGTCATGGAGCAGGCCCATGACTGCCCAGGGCCATGCGCTCTTTTTTTTTTTTTGAGACAGAGTCTCACTCTGTTGCCCTGAGTAGAGTGCCGTGGCGTCAGCCTAGCTCACTACAACCTCAGACTCCTGGGCTCAAGTGATCCTCCTGCCTCAGCCTCCCTAGTAGCTGGGACTACAGGCATGTGCCACCATGCCCGGCTAATTTTTTTTCTATTTTTAGTTTGGCTAATTTCTTTCTATTTTTAGTAGAGATGGGGTCTTGCTCTTGCTCAGGCCGGTTTCGAACTCCTGAGCTCAAACAATCCGCCCGCTTCTGCCTCCCAGAGAGCTAGGATTACAGGCGTGAGCCTGGAAGCACCCTTTTTAACATCCATGTGGAAGTCCACATATAATCAAATCTTACATATCTTTTTTACATTTTTCTCTGCTTCTATCAATTATGAGAGACGTCTGTTATTTTTCTTGTTCTTTTTTCCCCCTCTGGTTTGAAAGATATCCTTTGTGTTTCTATTCTTGCAGTAGTTACCCTAGTAATTTCAGATTGCTGCTTGACTTATCAAAGTCTAAAATTAACCATTGTCTTTTTTCCCTGAACTATGCCACAACCTTAAAACACTTTTACTTTATTAACCAGCCTCCAGCTTATATGCTGTTGTTGCTGTATATTTTATCTTATTTTTTAACCCCCGGAAGACATTATCATTGTGATTTTATGTAGTCAATGAATAACGTAGATTATTTAGAAACATCTTAATTTCCAAATACACAGGGATTTTATGATTAATTTTTGCTTATTATAGCGTAAATACATTGTGGTCTGCAAATGTATTCTGTATCATTTTAATATGTTGCAATTTGTTCAGACTTACTTAATGGCCAAGGATATGGTTGATTAACTGTAAATGTTCCACAAGCGCTGAAAAAGAATGTGGATTCTGCAGTGGTTGGACGCCACGCTCTATAGATGTCCACTAGGTCAGGCTTGTTGAGCATTAAATCTTCTATGTCCTCACTGTTTTTGTCTGCTTGTTGTAGCAAGGGCCGAGAGAGATATGGTAAAATCTCCTGCTATAATTGTGGATCTGTCTGTTTCTCTTTGTCATTCTGCTGTTTTTTGGTTTTTTTTGCTTATACCTTTTAAAAAGCGTGTTATTAGGGACATGCAAATTTAGAATTGTTATATCTTCCTGGTAAATTGAATTTTTATCATTATGAAATGACCCCCTCCTCCATTATGAAGTGGTTTTGGCTTTAAAGTCTATTTCTTTTTTCAAGTTTCTACACGCAGCATTGATACAGTCTATTTTCTTCTGTAACTTCATGTCAGATTTCTGTTGTTTCGTATTTGCTGTGGTTTGAATGTTTATCCCCTTTAAAACTTGTGTTGAAATTTAATTGCTGTTGTGACAGTGTTGCGAGGTGGGATCTTCTAAGAGGTGTTTTGGTCATAAAGCTCTACCCTCGTGCATGGGTTATGGGTTCCTCCCTTCTGGTGCTCTCTCTGTCTCGTCTCTCTGTCTTGCTTTCTCTCTTTCCTTCTCCCTGCCCTTCTGCCTTCTGTCATGCTATGATGCAGCATGAAGGCCTCGCCAGATGCCAGCACCTTGGGCCAGGCGCGGTGGCTCACGCCTGTAATCCTAGCACTCTGGGAGGCCGAGGCGGGCGGATCGTTTGAGCTCAGGAGTTCGAAACCAGCCTGAGCAAGAGCGAGACCCCGTCTCTACTAAAATTAGAAAGAAATTAATCAGACAACTAAAAATATATAGAAAAAATTAGCCGGGCATGGTGGCGCATGCCTGTAGTCCCAGCTACTCGGGAGGCTGAGGCAGAAAGATTGCTTGAGCCCAGGAGTTTGAGGTTGCTGTGAGCCAGGCTGATGCCACGGCACTCACTCTAGCCCGGGCAACAAAAGCGAGACTCTGTCTCAAAAAAAAACAAAAAAAAACAGATGCTAGCACCTTGATCTTGGACTTCTCAGCCTCCAGAACTGTGAAAAATAAATTTCTGTTCATTACAAATTATCTAGTGTCAGGTATTCTGTTACAGCAGCACAAGAAAGAATTTGCTTAATATGTTTTTCTACCTTTCCGTTTTCAACCATGTTTGTATAGTTATGCTTTAGATGTATTTCTTATAGGCAATATATATTCGGGATTGTGTCATCCAGTCCAGCCACCTTTGCCTTTTGACTGAAATATTTATTTTTTAAATCTTACAAGATATTATTATTTTATATGCATCCAATATTTGTTTAGACCTCCTACTTGGGATCATTTTCTATCTGCCTCAAAATATTTAGAATGTCTTTAGTGCATTTAGATCTGTTGGTGGCGAACTGTTTCAGCTTTTGTCTCACAATGTCACCTTTATGGTTGTTTTCTTCCAGATGTCTAATATGCTTGACAGAAAACAAATGTCAACCCAGAATTCTACACCCAGCAAAAATACCCTTCAAGAATGAAGGCAAAATCAAGTCATATGATCATTCCAGTGAACTCTTAGTTCTTCCCACCCAAACCTGCTCTTCCCCAGCAATCCCCGAAACTTGAGTGGGGAGCTCAGAAGTATTGCAGTTGTCCAACATTCATTTTGTTTTTCCTTCATCTCACACCCAGTTCTTTGTTAAATCTTGTAAGCTGTATTTCAATCCAACCACTTCTTACTTCCTCCTCCACTTCTACAACTTTAGCTCAAACCCTCATCATCTCTCACCCAAAATGTAGCCATAGCCCCCTAATTGGTCCCTCTGCTTCCTCTCTTCCCACCCACATACTATTTTTGACATACATCCTTTTATAATGCAAAGGAGATGTTGTTATTTCCCTGCTCAAATCCTCCAGTGTCTTCTCATCCCATTTAAAAGAAAATGCAAACTCCATCCTCAGTGTATATGATGTGTCTCCCAGCTACCTAACTCGATTTCACACCATGCTTTCCCTTGATCACTGAGCTCCAGCCATCTGGAATCCTGTTGTTCCTCGCTGTGCTCACTTTGTCTCCACCTCAGGCCCCTTCCACCTGCTCCCTCTCCTGCCCGGAGTGTTGGCCTGGACTGCAGCTCCCTGGCTCCCTCCCTCACTTCATTCTTGTCTCTGCTCAGATGTTCATTTATCACCAAGGGCTTCCCTGACCACCCTTTCTAAAATAGCCATTTTATCACTCTCTATTCCCTCCTCTGCTTTAATTTTCTTCATAATCATTAGAACTACCTGATACTATTTTGTATGTTCTTGACTGTAAACTCCATGAGGACAAGAACTTCATTTTTTCACCTTATTCATCCCTAGTGTCTGGAACAGTTCCTGGCACAGAAGAGGTTCTCCAGAAATACCTGTTGGATGAATAAGTCCGCACTGCGTCTATTTTACAATGAGAATGCATGTGAAAACATTTTAAGGCAGATATAGCCCAACTTTATCAGCTTGTTACTACAAAGTTGGGTTTAATTCCCTGATCGCCTTAACACCCATTCGTGTGAAGACAAATCCTTAGTTTTTCCCCAGAGGGCCCCCCTGTTACTCCTGAGAGTCCCCAGAGGAGGACTCACAAGAGTGGCATGCTAGAATCAGCAGGTACAGACACCCGAGAGCCGACTATTAAATATTCAGGAATTCTGTGAGCCGCTGTTATACTGTGGTAGCTTGAAATTGGCCCCAGTGGGAATATTTACACCATGGAAATTAGCGAATGCTGCAAATCAGGGTGGTTTTTTAAATTATTAATAAAAAACTTCAGTGCCAGTTTACCAATACAAAGGTGCCCAAACTAGTTAGTAAACTACAGGTCCCAGGTGGCATCCGCTTTCTGCTAGCTGAGACTCCAGAGGGAAGGCTCTTGGAGCCCTGACCACCACCGCCCAGCCCGAGAAGGCTGATGTCCCTGCCAAGGCTGTTCTATCGTATGCTCCGGGGAGCCGAAGGTGAAGTTAAGGGCTGCCCAGCCAGTACAGACACAAACGGAATGGAGCTTTGAAGAGGCAGGGTTGCTCCAAAACTTCCCTCAGGGTCTTCTCTGACCATCTGGCTTTCCAGTTCTGGGAACCTTTTTTATTTCTAATCAGGGCTCCGTGGTGGTGGTGCCAAGGGGTGGCCGGGGGACTCTACCCACCTGTGGCAGACTCTGCCAGTCACATTTCCGTATCCATCCCCTCTTCTTCCTTACTGCGGCGGTGACGCCAGGGCAGCAGGGCAGCACAACAAGAAGGCAGAAGGAGCCGCCAACTACATGGGCACTAGCGACAAAATACAATTCCTTTACTCATTTGGCCACCACTGGCTGGCTTAGGCGCTGCTCAAGTCTGTTCCTGACTGATACACTTCTCTGTGATGTCCATCTGTCCATCCACTCCCCTACGCCAGTTAAGTAAAAACTCATATTTTCTATGCAAGAACAACATCAGAACAAGTCTGGCATCCTCCCCACAGCCAGATGGCTGCCTCCAAGCCGCTCCATAGACTCTGGAGCTGCCCCGTGGTTCCATATAGGTCCCTGCTCACATGCGCAGCCATATGCCGTTCCCCAACCCACCCGGGCAGGAGGTTCCTGGAAGATATTTTTCCTGGAGCTGCTCCCTCCACAGGTCAAAGCCTTTATGTTGAGGAAACAGCAGAGTGTGGGCTTTTAGGCTTGTAGTTTAGGCCCTGACACTTACAAGCATCCTGGGGAAAGTTGTTTGTTTAACTCTCAGTTTCTTCATCTATATAATGGGCTCAACACTCGCAGCCTCACAGTGTTGATTGCTGTGAGGAGTAAATGAGGAAATGTCCGGAGTAAGTGCTCAGAGCTGCACCTGATCATTTCCTTAGGATAAATTCCTAGAAGAGGAATTTGTGGGTTACAGTTTCTGCTCATTCAGAATTTTGGTGCATTCTGAAAACTGCTTTCCAAAAGGGTTTATACCAGTGTGAGAATATCCCATTTCTCCAGAACTTGTTAATATGATGTATTGTCATTTTCCTTACCTTTGCTAAATTTTTAGGCAAAGATAATGTCTCACTTTTTAAATTTTAAAGTTGAGTGTATCTTGATTACTAACAAGGTTGATCATTCTTTCATGTTTGCTGGTCATTCGAATTTCTTTTGCAAATTTCCTGTTCTCGCCCTTTGCCTATTTTCTCTGGGGTTGTAGGAGGTGAGGGCAACCTAGGAGTTGAGGTCCGTTTGGGGGATACAGCGGCGGGAGGAATGACGTTAAGTAGAAGGGCATGAGAGGAGTTTCAGAGCAGAGAAGACCGTGATTTGGGCAATGGTTTGGATGTAGGTGGAGAAGGAGAGAGAGCAGTTAAGAACGACACCCAGGCTTCTGGCTTGAACAGATGGTTCAGTGGCGATGACAGTTTCTGAGAGGGGGAAGGTTAGAGGTGAAGATGATTGTCATTTTGGCCATTTGAGTTTGAGACGCCCCGTGGGATACCGAAGTTCAGTAAACAGTTCGATGTGTACATCTGGAGCTCTGGAGACAGATGTCAGCTGGAGATCGAGTCCCTGAGCTGGGGGATGAGAATTGCCACGTTGGTGGTGGAAGGAGGAGGACCTACTGGAGAAAAGAGAGAAATGCCTGAGCTGCAGAGGTGGCAGAGGAATGAGGCTAGGAAGGGGGGATGGGGAAGGTAGGTAGAAACGAGGTGGGCGCAGGGCCGTGGAGCGAGGGAAGAGGGTGCCTCATGATGGAGAAGATGACGAGCAGCATCGGAGACTAAGACAAAGAAATGCCCACTGGAGTTCAGAGATGAGGAAGAGCAGTTTATGGTGTGATGGTGGCAGAAGCCAGACCAGGTGGGTTGAGGGGTGAACGGGGTGAGAAGGTGGGTACCGAGGGCCAGGTCTCCGCAGGGCAGGAAACGTTGATGAAAGAAGAATAATGGTCCATGCTAGAGTGGTCATTAATTTTTTATTTCTTTAAGACTAGTCAAGTGCAGTAGTGAGAAGGGGGCAAAGTAGTAGAACAAGCAGTTCAATCTGTAACTGCGAACAATCAAGTGAGATAACTCACCACCTTTGGACCAGCCCATCAAATTCTTTTATGCTCTTTGGTCTCATCTTTGCATTTTGTTTCATTGATCACTTGCCTCTTCTGTTGTATTAATCACATTTTTTTATTTTCTGTATTTTATGATGCTTTGACATCTTGGGGTCTTACTAATCCTGGAGAGACTGCCCCTCCCAGGGCTAGCTAGTTCCTAGCGATAGTAAGTAATTCGCCTGTGAGCACTCCTTCTATACGCAAATTGACCACTCCAGAGCCCATACCCCAAACCACCTCCTTTATCTAAGTCACACGCCAAGCCAAAACTCCCCCTGCCCTAAATCGCCTCAGAGCCAGGTATTGGATGACTAGGGACCACCCCTATGGCTCAGAGCTATGAAATTATTCCAAGTATCCATCCCAAATCAGCTCAGCTGCTTACCTAAGGTCACACAATGAATTAAGCGAGCCCAAATTCAAACCCAAGTCTCTGTTAGTCCTGAGTTTTTTCTAATGGACTACAATGGCTGCCAACTCAACTAATGTATAAATCCCCTTCCTTCCAGAGCAGACCACAGGAAAGGCTCTCGGCTACCCTGACCATGTGGGCCTGCGTGGCGTGGCGTGCCCCCTCCTCTTGGGAACTGTAAATAGCAAACTCTTCTTTCAGCGGCCATTGTCTCTGTGTCTGTCACCACACCAGACTAAAACAAAGTCCCAGGTACATTTTCAAGCATCTGTGCCAGTGACATATTGTTTTAATTTCTAAAACTTCGTAACATTTTAATGGATGGGGAAGTCCTTTCCCACTCATATTTTTCAGACGTTTCCTGAATAGTGTATTTTTCCATTTAACCTTAGAATCTCTTTGCTAAATTCTAAGATAAGGCCTTTAAGGATTTTGAGTTGGAATATGTAAATTCTTATATTAATTTGAGAGAAATAGGTGGGTTTTAAACATTGAATGTTTCTATTCAAGACAAGGTATACATCTCCTGGTCTTTTTCCACATCCCTCAATAGACTTTTTGCCCACAAACGTTTTCCATACTTATGGCAAGTTTATTTCTGGTTATTTTATGACTTTACTGATATTATGAATGGAATCTTTCCCCATTTTATTTTCTAGCTACTTTTTATTGTTTTATGGGAATACTATTGATTTTTGTATATGTTTTGTAATTGGCCATGTTCCTGGACTCACTTAATATTTTTAATGGATTTTTTGGGGGGGATTTCTAGATGTATAATCACATTAACTTTAAATAATGATCATTTTGCCACCTTCTTTCTAATATATTTATCTCTTTTCATGTCTCCCTAACTAAATCAACTAGGACTTTCAGAACAACTTTAATTAAGACTTGTGGGAGGGATCTTGATTATTCTTCACCTATGGAACTATTTCTAGAGTTTCATTGTGAAATATGATGCTTAAAGTTGGTTTGAGATGTTTAAAAAAATCATAAGAAAGTATCTTATTTCTGTTTTATGAAGATTTTTAAAGCTTAGTTATGAATATTATATTTATAAAATGCATTTTCATTATCTTTTAATATATGGTTTTCTTTTTCTACTTATTAGTAAGATATATTATATTAATAGATTTTTTAATATTGATCTATATTTTAATTCCTGTAACTAATACCACTTGGTCATGGCATATTTTTCTTTTAAGCCATTATTATAGAATATTTTCTAGAATAAATTATATTAATAGATTTGTTAATAGTGAACCATACTAACGTTCTTGTAATAAACACCACTCGATCAAGGTGTATTTCTATCCTAATACACTGTTAGATTCTCTTTGCTAATGCTTATTAAAGGGTATGAACTCAGTCTGCAAGGGCAGTTGTACAAGAAATAGCACATTTCTTAAACTGCCACAATTTTACTTAGGAGTTTTGCATCAATATGAGAAAGGGAGGTTGGTCTTTTGTTTTCCTTTTCTGCACTATCCTTATTGAGTTTGGGGGACAAGGTCTTCCTAAAGAAAATCAGGAATATGTCCTTCTTTCTCTCTGACCCGGTACAGTCAGTTGTCCCTGCTAATTGATGTAACTGCTCAATACACAGGATGCGCTACTCCCATTTTATACCTGGGGAGACTGAGGCTCAGTCCTGCCATGTCAGCCTGATGTCAGGGTCTCTGGGAGGTAAAATTTGTCCCTGGGAGGCCATGTGGCATGGTGGTTGTCTTCATTCATTTATGCTGCTATAACAAAATACCTGAGACTGAGCAATTTATAAGAACAGAAATTTATTTTCTCACAGTTTTGGAGGTTGGGAAGTCCAAGATCAAGGCGCTGACAGGTTTGGTGTCCAGTGAGGTGCTCCATCCATAGTATCTTCTCTCCGCGACATCCTCATATAGCAGGAGGTGGAAGGGCAGAAAGGGCCCAGCTAGTTCTCTCCAGCCCTTCGATAAGGGCACTAATGCTACTCATAGGGCAGAGCCCTCATGACTTAACCACCTCCCCAAATGCCTCACCTCTTAATACCATCACCTTGGGATTTAAGTCCCAACATATGAGTTTGGGAGGTACGCACACCTTCAAGGGAGTTGGGAGACCTCCTCCTGGAGTTCTCATGAGGATTTAAGCAGATGATTATGTCTCAAACTGAGAGCATTGCCTAGCACATAGTAAACATTAAATAGAAAGGAGTTGAAAAACAGAATGGAACAAAACAAAACCCAGAAGGCTGTCTGGTGAACCAGGAATCAGGCCAAGGGAGAAGGGCAGTCTGAGGATAGCTCCCTCCAGGCAGAGGAAAAGCCTCAGAAATGATTTCTGTCCATAGCAGCACCCCTTTCTCGGACCCACCGCCATGTGCCTTCCAGATTCTGTACCCCTTGCCAGGCAGAGCAGAGATGCATGGACCATCTCAACAGTCAGCTTTCTGCCTGGAGACCCCAGATGCTCCTAAGCCAGGGCCCTGCATGGTCCATTCTGGCCTGGGATTATATTAGAAGAAAGATCGTTCTGTCATCAAAATAAAAGCAATTCACATTTTTACCGGCATGTCTTGAATAATGTAAAAAGGGATTTGTGATGGTGAATTTTAGGTGTCAACTTGACGGGATTAAGTGATACCCAGTTAGCTGGTGAGACATTATTTCTGAGTGTGTCTGTGAGAGTGTTTCTGGAAGAGATTGGCAGCTGAATCAGTGCACTGAGTAAGAAAGATCTGCCCTCAGCCAATGTGGTGGGCACCCTCTGATTGGCTGAGGGTCCAGATAAAACAGAAAGGCAGAGGAAAGCAAATTCACTCTGTCTCCTGGAGCTGGGAAGCTCATCTTCTCCTGTCCTTGAACATTAGAACTCCAGGTTCTAGTTCATGACCAGCCTGAGTGACATGGCAAGATCCTGTCTCTAAAATAAAATAAAAGAAAAAAATAGAAAGAAAGGAAAAAAAATGAGCCGGGCCTGGTGACACACATCCATATTCCCCTCGGGAGACTAAGAGGCAAGAGGATCGCCTGAGCCCAGGAGTTCGAGGCTACAGTGAGCTATGACAGCGCCACTGCAGTCTAGCCTGGGTGACAGAGTGAGACCCTGTCTCTTAAATAAATAAACAAATAAAAAGAACTCCAGATTCTCAGGCCTTCAGCCTCCGACTGAGAATTACACTATCAGCTTTCTTGATTCTGAGGCTTTTGGACTTGGTCTGAGCCATGCTACTGGCTTCCCCGGCTCTCCAGCTTGCAGAAGGCGTATTGTGAGACTCCCCGGCCTCTGTATTATGTGAACCAATTCTCATCATAAATCCCCTTCTTATTATCTGTCTGCCTATCTGTCTATCATCTATCTATCTATCTATCAACTACCCATCTATTCAATTGGTTCTGCTTCTCCGGAGAACCCTAATACAGGAGTCAATGAAGAACACTCACACCTGAAGTTGCCTCCTTTTCCTCTGACTCCCACCTCCCAGCTGCCTTGAGGACTCAAACTTCCCTCTGGGATCCCACCCCAGCTGGGCATCCATCCCTTCCCATGCCTTTGCATCCCCCTCCGTTCCATCCCCACGGAGACCTCGGCCTCCAGCACGGCCTCCCCAGCAAACAGCATGTCTTGGGCTCTGTTCTTCCCCCTCAAGAACCAGCTGCTTCTGGACTTGGTTGATGCTGCTCTTTGGCACCCTTGAGGATGATTTTTGTCTGCAGAGAAGACTATTAAGAAGGTTTATTTTTGGTTTTAAAAATGGAGTCAGTTTATTAAAATTACAAATTCAAAAATCTTGGTTCTTCCTTAGGCTTTTACGTTCAGCTTACAAATCTTATTATTCTATTTATAAGCCTAATAAATGTTGACAATAATTTTTAAGAAGCCTGAATAATGTTCGGTCCCACTTAGGAGCTCAGTTAATTAAACACCTTCACCATTGTAAAATGGCACTGATAAATTTAAATAGATTTGATTTCTTTTTTAAGTTTTTAAATTTTCTCACTTAACCAATAAAACCTTCCTAAGTACAAAATCATTCTTATCAATCTAGAAAATTAAACTAATAAATATGGTGAGGCTGAAACTCACTTAGAGATTCCAATGTTATGCATTACTTTAGTAAGATTTCAACTTGAAACACTAAGTCTTAATCAATTACTCCATTACACGTTTAAAATGGAGTTAAGAGATTGTCATTTTAATGGGGCAAATACTCTTTTTTTTTGAGGCAGAGTCTCGCTCTGTCACCCGGGCTACAGTGCCGTGGTGTCAGCCTAGCTCACAGCAACCTCAGACTCCTGGGCTCAAGCAATCTTCCTGCTTCAGCCTCCCTAGCAGCTGGGACTATAGGCGTGTGCCACCATGCTGGCTAATTTTTTCTATTTTTAATAGAGACGAAGTCTTGCTCTTGGCTTAGGCTGGTCTCGAACTCCTGAGCTCAAGTGATCCTCCTGCCTTGGCCTCCCAGAGTGCTAGGATTACAGGAATAAGCCACTGCATACAGCCAACAAATACTCTTAAACATTACAAATACATAAAGCACTATAGTTTTGATTGTCCTAAACATTTCTATACTTAATTTTAAATAATAATACCTAATACTTATATAACATTTCTATGTGCCAGCTTCTGTTTTAAGTGCTTTTCATATATTATGTATTAGCTCGTTTAATTCTCACGGTCCTCGACCACAAGCCTCAAGTGGGCCCTGTAGGCTAGCCGGCAGTCACACTGCACGCCACAGACTGCTCGCGCTCTCACACTTTTGAGTGTATCTCTCACCTGCTGCTCTCTTCTCAACCTCCCAGCACCTCCTCCGTCTCATTCTTAAACAGTGACCTGCCTCACGATGACCTATGGGGTCATTCTCATCAGCAAACAAACATGGTATGATTTTTTCTCCCATCTAATAAACAAGACAAAACAAACATTTTGGATCAGATTTTCCCTGCCAGCTACCACCCCATTTATTTCTTGCTCACCTCTGCATTGAAACTCCTTGGAAAAGTTGTGGTTTTGTTCTTCTCTCTCTAGTCTCTTCTAACTCCCTTTCCCCAGGAGTCCTTCTCTCCCCCCAGCACTTGGCCTACCCTGCCCTCCTCCCCTTAGCTGACCCACCAGCACATTGGACATACTCGTCCCCCTCTCTTCCTGGAGATACCACTTCTAGAATGTCACCCCCTCTGGGTTTGCTACTACCTCACTGGTTACGCCAGCTGTGTCTCCTTCATGGTTTCTCCTGCTCCCCCCTCTGTTCATGTTGGATGTCCTTGAAGCTCTTCTCTTCCCTATGTACTCTCATTCCATTGTTGGTCCTTAATACATTTATGTATATGCCTATAAGTCCTAAATTTTTATTGGCATCCCAAAACTCCCCTCTCAATGCCATACTCAAGTATCTAACCACCTACTCAAGTTCTCTACTTGGGTGTCTAATAGATAACTCAAATAAAACATGTAGTCCCAGCTGCTCGGGAGGCTGAGGCAGGAGGATTGCTTGAGCCCAGGAGTTTGAGGTTGCTGTGAACTATGCAGCTGGGACTACAGGCGCGTGCCACCATGCCTGGCTAATTTTTATATTTTTTGTAGAGATGGGGTTTTGCTCTTGCTCAGGCTGGTCTCAAACTCCTGACCTTAAGCAATCCTCCTGCCTCA
Organism: Propithecus coquereli; assembly: GCF_000956105.1. Lineage (NCBI taxonomy): Eukaryota > Metazoa > Chordata > Mammalia > Primates > Indriidae > Propithecus > Propithecus coquereli. Next base: position 1,045,879 of record NW_012142523.1, on the reverse strand, counting down.
GCCTCTCAAAGTGCTAAGATTACGGGTGTGAGCCACTGTGCCCGGCCAATGTCGTACTTTTAAGAGCCAGATTTTAAAATTTATCCTTTTTTCTTTATTTTTTTAAGAGATGAATTCTTGCTCTGTCACCCAGGCTAGAGTGCTGTGGCAAAATCACAGCTCACTGCAGCTGTGTGCACTGAACTTATGGGCACAAGCAATCTTCTCACCTCATGCTCCTGAGCAGCGAGGACTACAGGTGTGTGCCACCACACTTAGCTAATTTTTTAATTTTTTTAGAGATGGGGTCTTGCTATGTTGCCAGTCTGGTCTCAAACTCCTGGCCTCAAGTGATCCTCCCACTTTGGCCTCCCAAAGTGCTGGGATTACAAGTGTATTATTTATTCTTCTAACTGCTTTTTATTTTTTCTTTTCTACTTCATTAATTTCTTATTTTATCTGTATTAATTTCCTTCTTTTGTTTATCTTGGTCTTTTTCTCAGTTCTTAAGTTGCATATTTAGTTCGTTTATTTTCAATGTTTTTCTTTTTTTTTTTTTTTTTGAGACAGAGTCTCACTCTGTTGCCCGGGCTAGAGGGTGGTGATGTCAGCCTAGCTTACAGCAACTTGAAACTCCTGGGCTCAAGCAATCCTTCTGCCTCAGACTCCCAAGTAGCTGGGACTACAGGCATGTGCCACCATGCCCGGCTAATTTTTTCTATATATTTTCAGTTGTCTGGCTAATTTCTTTCTATTTTTGGTAGAGACGGGGTCTCGCTCTTGCTCAGACTGGTCTCGAACTGCTGACTTCGAGCAATCCTCCTGCCTCGGCCTCCCAGAGTGCTACGATTACAGGTGTCAGCCACCATGACTGGCCTATTTTCAGTGTTTTTCAAACAATAAAATAATTCGAAGTTATAAATTATCTTCTGAATACTGATTACAGTAACCTATAGGTTTTATTATAGGTTTTTCTTTTAATTAATTTGATTATTGTAATTTCTGGTTTGATTTCCTCTTTGACCCTGATATTTTCTCCCACCCACTTATTCTGGCTAATTCTTACTTGTTCATCAAATTTCAGCTCAGACATTATTCCTCAGGGAAGTCTCCCTGATCCCTGAATTGGGTTAAGGCTTCTATTGTAAACTCCTCTAGAATCAATACTTCTTCTTAATACATATCATAAACAATGATTTGTGTGATTATCTGTTTATCCTCACTTCCTCACCAGACTGTAAGCTCCCGAGTGCGAGGACTGTGTCTGTCCTTTTCACTCTTGTGTCCTCAGCAAATAAGCAAGTTGCCTGACACATAGTAGGTATACAATATGTGTTTATTGAATGAATGACTGAAAAATGGTTAGTGGGAATGCAAAATAGATAACTCTTTTGGAGGGAAAGTTGGCAATATCTAAAAACAAAACAAAACAAAACAAAACTCAATTACTTATACATTTACCTTTGGCTCTGCAATCCCACTTCTAGGGTTCTAACCTAAAGATACGCTGGAAAAAATACTAAAATGATTTATGTACAAGGTTATTCATTGGGACAGTGTTTGAAATGGCAAAATATTAGAAACAATCCAAATGTCCATCATTGGGAGACTGAATAAACTATGGGACACAATGGGATATTCTCCAGCTGTAAAAAGAAGTGTGGAAGTTACACTGCAATGGAATGATCTCTGAGATGTGTTGTTAAATGTAAAACACAAGGTGTAGAACTAAACATACAGCGTCTATATTTTGTGTGACAATAGGGTGGGAAGGACGTAAATAGGTATACAAATCTGTTTATAGTTGCAAAAAGAGACACTGGAGGGAAACAAACAAGCAAACAATAAACAACAAACATGATGACTTGCAGGGGAAGGAACAGGGTGGAGGGGCAGTGTTGGAAATGAAATTCTCTAAATATATATTTTTATGTGGTTTTGACTTTGGAATGAGATATTTTACACATTCAGAAATCACATTAAATCAAAAAGAAAGGAGAAAAAAACGGAATCCCTAAAACTTAAAAAACCATCTGAATGAAAGACCTTAGATGTATATCCAGTTGGTGATAAAACCACTCAACGGGAATAATTACTTCAAGTGGCTTTATGACACAGCGTATTGGCTGTGCATCCTTAAAGAAATATTTTCTAAGGACAAATAGAGCTTCTAAGAAATCTTAGCAACTTCATTTGGAAGTCTTATTGTTAGTGAAAATATTGACATTATTTTTGAAGCAATTTTATAAAAATCCCAGGATAATGCAAATAAGTAATTATGTTAATGCCAGAATCTAAGATCTTCAACATATGAGAAAGAGATAGGAGGATAAGACCAAAGGATTAAATAAAAACCCTGAGATGTTCTATTTGAATTGGAAATAGCAGTAGAAACTCATGATTCTTTTGTTTTTCCTGTTCAAAAGTATGAATTTCCCAAAGTATGAATTTCCCAGCTCTACCCACTGAAAAAGCAATAACCCACTATTGACGAGCACACCTCGTGCCTAGATCACGTTCGCCAACTACCGAGAACCAGGGCACCCTTGGGGGAGTGGCTGATTCCAGGTGTGGGGCAGGAAATAGGCAACACGAGCCTGGGACATCTTCTTGGACCAGAAAGCAAGGACGTTGTAGAAGGGTGATGGGATCACGGCCAAAGGACATAGGAGCCGACAAGAAGGGACACTCACTGGCTAAAGATGGGACAGTTTAAGCATCAGAAAGAATAATGACTGAAATTGATTGAAACACACTGAGTATATAAACACTCATTTGTTCGTACTGAGTGAGAGAGAGACAGCGAGAGAAAGTCCTAAATCAAACAAATGTCGTTAAATACCATTGGAGGTAACCAGGGCACAATTCCTTGTCCTGAGAATTAGCAATGCAAAGAAAGAATTAGGCCTTTATCCTGTCATTTTTCTACTATTTCATCTCAACCTGAAAGCCCAAGTTTATGAGGGGACGTTCTTCATAAAAAAATTCCAACTAATATAACGAAGGATTGATAGGATTAGAAAACCACCTTTTTTACAACCCCTAAAAAAATAGTGGATTCAGGCAATAACTACCAATGGATGAAATTATTACTATGGTGGGCTGATGAGGCATTTCATAACAGGGAGGTCAGAGTGTCACCACCTGAGTCCACTGACCAATCCCAGCAGGCTGTGTGTATCTCCCGAAGTGGAGTCACGCGCGGTGCCCAGCCCCGCCTGTAGAGCATCTGCCCTACTTTGGATTCCCCAAAAAAGCAGGTCCCAGGAAAAGGATTTGGATGCAAGTAGTTTATTTGGGAGATGATCCCTGGAAGCGCCCACCTGTAAGGGAGTAGGGAAGTGAGGCAGGGAAGAAAGGACGCTGATTAAAAGTGAATTTGTGCGTGGGTCCCCGTGCAGGCAACAGGGCCTCGGTTCCTCTGACCACCCTCTGAAAGACTGCGGGGAACAGTCTTTCAGACTAGGAGGCAAGGAAGCTGGGGTATTTGGCCGCCAACTCACACTCCACGCTGGTCAAAGTCTTCTCAGGGGGTCTTAGCTCCCAGCTCTTCTCCGGAGCAGAGAACGCCCTCCGGTTGCAAGGCTCAGAAAGGCCTTGGTACGTGTGTCTGCAGGTGGCCTCCAGGTCTGGCCAAAGGCACACGGTGAGGCCCCAGCAGCTCCCCAACAGCGCCTGCTGTGGTGCCAGGGGAGTTGACCCTCAGGGCTGACTTCCATTTACAGGAAACACAGGGGATGGAGAAACGAGGTGAAGGACACCACGGAGAAGCAAGCGGGCACACGCGGATGTGGGATTCTGCAGGACGAAGGATTTCTTCCACGAGGGTGTTCTCTGAGCTGCTTACCACTGCGGACAACGGGGCTCAGTCCCCCGGGACCGCTCTCAGAATTGTTCCAAGTGGGGTCAGAAAGCTGAGGGGCGGATCCACGACTCCAGGCTCTCGGTTTTGAGGGTCCACCGGGGGCGCCGGCTTCCTGGATTTCCAAGCCTCGTGTGCTGGAGGGTTGAGCGGCCTTCCCCAAACAAGGAGAAAGCGCCGAGGCGGGAAAGCGAAGGGGCGCTGCAGGCCACATTTGAAGCGGGGTTCAGGCGAGGCGCACGCACCTGTCTCCCCAGCGGCCCCGAGTCAGGCGGGCCGAGGGGCTGTGGCCCCAGCATGCGTGTACAGGGCCTTGCTGGCTTCTCACGTGGGCTCCTGCGGGCGGGTGCAGTTCCCGCCTCACTGGGCACCTCCCGCAGATTCTTCTGGCCTTTATCGGGGACCAGAACTTCTGTTTGTGGCTGTAACGTGTGTGGGGGCCCCCTGTGCATGTGTGATATGAAAGCGCTTCGGAGCCCCGCCGTGCTCTCAGAGCTACTAGGTATTTCCCATGGTGGTTTTGCTGGGCCCAGCCCATTTCCTCCTCACAGACGTGGGCCCTGTGAACACAGAAGTTTGATCACGCCTCTTGCCTGCTTAAGGTGGTCCAAGCAGCCAGACGCTGAGCTGCTGGTGTGGGGCTGGGGCTCAGCTGCCTGGGTCGTGCACCTGGGCCCGAGGGGCTGGCGGGGTGTCAAGGGGCTCGTGGGGTGTCAAGGTGCTGATGGGGTATCATGGGGCTGGGCCCCGCAACAGGCCCGGGCAGGCACCGCTATCAGGCCCCTGGCCCTGTCCCGGTCTCCGTCTCTCCCCATCTCTCATCTCTGGCTCTCAGTCTCACTTCTCCCCATCTCTCTGTCTGCCTCACTCCTTCCCGCCCCTGTCTGTCCCCTGCTTCTGCACTGGCGTCCCCGACCACCGCCCCATTTCTGCCTCCGCCTAGGCCTCTGGCCTCATCCACCCTCTGACTCTCCGTGGTTGTGTCCTTCCTCCTCCCTCAGAATATTAATAGTTTTCTGCCTTAGTATCAGGAGCCAGTTTTCAAAACAAAACCCACCCAAACCTAAAAAAACTTTCATGAAGAGATTTTAATTACAAACATATTATGAAGAAACATTAAAAGTTGGATAAATAGAGAACAAAATTAATCATTCCTTCATCCTAACTCAGCAGCTGTGGTCCATTTTGATTATTTCCTTTCAGGACTTTTAAAATAAATTTGAAAATATATCATCTTCAACTGCGATTTTATGTTCTGCTTTTTTATCTTAATAATAATAAATCCCTTCAGTGGCTTCCAATCTCAGAGCAGACACCAAAGTGTCTTTATGACGACAGCTTACAAGGCCCGGCTACAAGGCCAGGGAGATGTGTCTACCGGCTCCACCTCCCTCCGGGCACCTCCCTGACCCTGCTCCTCCTCCCACGCCCTCCTTCCTCCTCCCTGCGTCCTGTCACTCTGCTCCTGCTACAGCGCATCCTCATCCTCGCTCTCCTGAACATGCTGGATGTGTGCTCCCAGCTCCCCCCACCAGGGCCTTCACATTGGCTGTTCCCGGAATATCTTCTCTCAAGAGTTTGCACTGTTCACTCCTCACCTCCTTTAAGGGTTTACTCCGGGATCATGTGCTCATTCAAGACTACGGTGATCACCCACCCAAATGGCAGCACCCCCACTGCACTCTCAGCCTCTACCCAATTTCTCACTGCAACAGCAGTGTCGCAGACCACTCTCCACATCATGTTGGACAGAGCCCTTTACCCGTGATTTTCCTACTGTCCCCTGGTTTGTCATTTTGGTTGAAGTAGACTTGCTGGGTTTAAAGGTGTGCACATTTAAAATTATGCAATTGCCAAATGGCCCTTTACTAAGTTGTCACCAATGACTACTTCCACCAATGGCCCAGGAGAGTGCTTTCTCCTCTTATATGCCTTTATAGTCTTGCCAATTTCCTAAGCAAAATGTATCTTTTATTGTTATTTTCACTTGCATTTTCCTAATTAGAAGTGACACTGAACATCTTTTCAGATATTTATTAGATGTTTTTATTTCTTCTGTGAATTCTCTTTTTCATATCTTCTGCCCATTTTACTATTGGGTTGTTGGTTTCTTTTTAGTTGATTTATAGGAGCTCTTTACATATTGTGGATCTATTTATCCAGGGTAGAGTTTACAATTATCTAGTCCTACCCAAGTACAGGTTGTAGGGAGTCTCCACTTCCACACTACCACCTCCTCTGTGGGTGTCAAAACCAAACCAAACCACCCTCCAGTTTGGGAGGCTAACGGACATCCCGAGCCAGGACAGGGAAGGCATTAATAGGGATATGTGTGGGTGGGGCTCCGCAGCAGAGTTTCGGGATGTGGGGGGGCATCGCACCTGTGAGCAGTCCAGACAGCTGTCAGTGAGGGCCCTTGTCGGACAGTGAAGGGTTGAATGGCTAATGTGGCCTTCCAGGGTGGCCTGGGGCACCCATTTGAGTGGCCACAGAGGGACTGCAGTGATGGCCCAGTCCTCGGGAAGCCCCCCGGAAGTGGTGATGGAGGGGGCTTAGCTGTCTCTGGACATGAACTCTGCTCCCCTCCTCGTGGTCCTGCAGGTCCAGTTCCCTCAAGCCTGGTCCCCTGACCTCTCCAAGGTCACACTTCACTCCCACTCCCTCTCTCTCTCCCAGCCAGTGACCCCACTCACTTCCCCAGGGGGCACACAGTCTGGGTCTTCTCAATCTACAGTTAAGGCATAAATTTTCCCTCCAGCTTCCTTCAAGGCCTTCCCCTTTGATGTTCAAGTGCATTTTCTTCTCTCAGCAAAAGCAGCCTCTTGCAAATCAAAGACTTTGCCTTTCAAAAGTGTGGTTTCTGATGTGGGCTTCAGTAGACTATCTGGGAAGTTAAGAAAACAATAACATCCAAACATTGACTGTTTCTCTCTCTTTATATTCTTGCTATAAAAGCACTAATTCTCCTGGAGGTGAAACAAAACCTCTGATTGATGTGAGGAAGTGGGGAAAATGAAAGCAAAATTGTTATTATTCCAAGGTATGTTCTTGTTGCGTTCCTGCATGTCTGTGGCGGGTTTGTCCTCGCGTCTGGCACACGTCCTTTAACTTCGTGCGAGTCTTCTGTCATTCAGAAGTTAAGTGCTTTTATGTAGTCAAATCTATCCACCTTTCTTACTTTTCTTCTAAGGCTTTTATGGGGTTTTGTTTTTTACATCTAGTGCCTTAAATCAAAGGGATTTTGTATGTGTGTCTGGTAGAGTTCAAATTTTATATTTTTTCGAATTGGAGAGCCATTTTTCCCCAATGCCATTTATTAAATGGTCTATTTTTTCCTCATGGATTTGAAATGCTACACTTATGACAAACAGATAGATAGATAGAACTTATCTCATTCTATAAGGTATTTTTGTTTCTGGCTTGACATCTCCCTACTTTTTATTCATTAAAAATGTTTTTTCTTGTGGTGAAAGGGGGGTGGGGAATCACTGTTTAATAGATACAGAGTTTCAGTTCGGGATGATGAAGAATTTCTGGAGATGGATGGTGGCGATGGTTGCATAACCGTGTGAATGTACTCAGTGTCACTGAACTGCACACTAAAAATGGTTGAAATGGTAAATATTATGTTATGTATATTTTACCACAATAAAAAATACTAAAAAATTTTTTTCTTGGCTATTCTATTCTTGTATATTTTCTTTGTATTTTTTCCTTCCAGAATTAACTTGAGAATCGGCTTGTCAAATTCCATAAGATATGCCTTTGATATTTTGATTGGAATCACATTAAATTTATAGGTTACTTTGGGGGAACTGACGTCTTTATAGCATTGAGTTTTTCCATCTAGGAGATTGGTGCATCTCTCCATTTATTCAAATCTCCTTTTATTCCCTTCAATAAAGTTTTATAATTTTATTCCTGTCAGCTTATTCCTAGATATGTGATGGTTTGCGATGCCACTTGGAATGGAATCCTGAGGACGGCCCAGCCCCTGGGATGCATGACTGGCTCCAAAAGTCACCTGGGGCAGGAAGTACAAACCGCAGGGGTCGTTTCCCCAAAGCCTCTGCAGCAGGCAGCAGGTGGATCCAAGCGTGAGGTCTGGCAGCCAGAGGGGGAGAGAGGCTGAGCCGAGCTGAAGGAGCTGGCAAGGTCAAGAGGAAGAGCCTTCAGGGTCAGAGAAACCTGACTTTATCATCAAATGTGTCACTGGCAGGGAGACAGTGAGATGCTGGAGATTGGGGCTGATGCTCAACGTTAATACGATGCAGCTAAAATGCCTCTTTCATGCCGCAGAGCGGACGGTGGCTTTGGAGGCAGGAGACCCAAGTTTAGACCTTGACCGTGTCACTCACTATCTAAGTTACTCAGCTTCTAGAAAACCCAGCATTCTCACCAGCAAAATAAGGGTGAGCTCTAATTATATATGTAATCGTTTAATTATTTGTCTGCCTCCCACTGGACTGGAGCTCCACAAGGGCAGGGACCATGTGGGTTTAATTCATTAATGTGCAGGGTGGCTGCCAGCCCAAGCAGAGCTTTTGAGGGAATTAGAAAAAGGCATCCTTTTGGGCAGCTGCAGCTCTGCGAGTCCACAGCTTGGCGAGCAGTTCCTGGACTGGATCTTGGCCCCTGCTTGTCCTGGGCCGGGTGCCCTTGTGCCGTGAGCAAGCTGCCCTGGCGTGTCTATCCAGCGCCTAGCACACACTGGACACCTGAGAGGTGCTAAAGAAATGTATTGAGAAAACAGATGATTAGGTGTGGGGGTTTAGAGAGACAGAGAGGTGAGCAAGGTATTTCTGGAAGCCCCTGAGGCTCAAAAAGAAATCCAGGTGCAGAATAACATGGAATTTTCCAAGTGCTTCATTTCATGTATTTCTGCAAAGGCCAGAGGTGGTGTCCACTAGTGCCCAGGCTGGGACCCCTACAGGAATGAGACAATCTGATGACCTGGACCCCCCATTTGCATAGGCCTGGGGAGCCTCTCTGAAGCATTCTGCCTAGGGGTGGCGGGAGCCTGACTTGGTAACAAAGCCTTGGGCAACCCAGGGAAGGCCACCTGGGGAGGCTGCCTGAGGAGGGGAAAGATGGTGGAGACCTGAGGATCAGGAGGAGCCAGCCACTTGAAGAGCAGAGAAGAGCAGTCTAGACAAGGGGACAAAGGTGCAGAAGTCCTGAGGCTGGACAGAGGTTGCTTGGCCCCTTTGAAGAGCTGGGCATTGGCCAGAGTGGCTGGCTCTCCATGCATCACTTCACAGAACCTGCACCAGTTAGGGGTCCTTTGGGATTTCCTGCAACTGTCCCCCTCTTTGTGAACTTCGCAAAGTTCAAATAACTGAGACATACCCCCTGCATCTCTGTGCCTGCCAACTCGTACTTCATCTCTTCGCAGGGGGCCAGCCTAGGGGTTGATAGAATCATCCTATGGTATAAATAAGAATCCCAGCTCCACTGGGGCTTGCCCGTGGACTTTGTCAATTCCTTCCTGCTTCCTCCGCCATCCGTGAAATGGGAATAAGAATACCAACCTTGCCGAGTTGTTGGGAAGATTCTTCCCTCAATAATAAAGGCAAATAGTGTAAGAACAAAGGAAAGACAACGAAGAACTCGGGGGAAAACTCAAAGATGCAGAAGGAAGGAAATACACAAGCATACCCCTTGACTCAGCAATACGAAATATTTAGATGGTCGCAGGAATCCTTAAGCTTTTAACTTCTTTTTCTTGTCTTTCCGGGCTGGCAGGAATTTCCAATACAACGTTGAACAAAAGCAGTAACAGTGGGCAAACTTGCCTTTTTCCTGTCTTTACAGGGAATGATTCCAGTGTGCACCGTTAGGCACGACTGCTATCGCTAAAGCAGCTGTGGGGATGGTGAGACCTGAATCCTTACAAAACTTCTGAACCTTTTCTCCCTGCAAAGGTTTCAAGGTTTTTCCTCGAATCTGCATCAAAGATTCCATGACTCCACATTGCCTACTGGATACAGTTGGGGCCTTCTGAAAGCCCAGTGTCCGGTATCTCCCAACTTGTCGCAACCTGGAGTCTTCACGGCTCACCCACTTGTCCTGTTCGAAACATCTGGACGTTCCAGATCACACCTTTGGCGACGTCTTGACTTCTGCCTTGGAATATCTGTTCGATGCCTTCCTGCCTGCCCACCTGCCTTTGCACATGCGCTTTTCTTTGCCTGGGATTCCCTTCCTCTCCGTTCCTCCGAGGCCAACTCACCTCTTCAAGGAAGCTGTCCTCTCTCTCTTTGGCATTTGGTACAAGACTCATTTATAGTCCCAGACACAGGGCCCAAACCTGCTCGGATCTTTAAGTATCTGTTGAATAAATATCTAAACGAACCTCTAACTAAAACTCTGGGTCAGGAAAAAAGTCCTGTTCTCCCACCAAATCCAGACTGTGCGCTGCTTCAGCCTCCGAACTTCCCACACATGTTCAAAAATTTTGTCTTTTGCCTTTGTACTTGAACAACAGTTTGGCTGAAAATAAAATTCTTGAGTCACACTTTCTTTGCTTGATGACTTTGTAGGTGTTGCTCTATTGTATTCTAATGCCGGGTGCTGCCGTGAAGTCAGGGGCCAGCCTGGCATTTTCCCTTACAAGTGACTTGCCCCTCTTCTCTAGATGCTCAAAGGATTCTTTCTTAACTTTAAGATCTAACAGTGTTGTATTAGAATATATTTTGATATTGATGATTCTGGGGTTTTTTTTGGTGTAGAATTACAATTTTTTTATTTTTTATTTTATTTTTTAATTTCAGAATATTACAGGGGTACAAATGCTTTGGTCACATGAATTGCTTTTGCACCACCCGCGATGTTGATAATTCTGAATCAGTTTTTTGGGTCTCGTTAACTTTTCAATCAGTCTCCTTTTTTCTAAAACATCTTTTGGAATTATATCTGAGAATGTTTGATGCCATTTTTTTAGTTTACTTCTTCAGGGACTCTTGATACGTGTATGTGGTCTCTCTCTTTGTCATTTTCTCTCTTATCATTTAAACTTTACAAAAATTTTTTCATTAAATTTTTCTTCCTTTCCCTTGTGTTTCAGCAGTTTGTTCTCTTTTGTGCTCCTTTCACTTTGACTTTCATTTCTATGATTTTGTCTCTTCCTTCCACTTTTTCCTGAACCCCGACACCTTGTGTTTCATTCCCTTTGGTTGTCTTGCTTTTATTTCTCTTCTCTGTACTCTTGGTTTGTAAAAATAAATGCTTCATCGAGGTGTTTTGTTTTTCTTTGCTTTTATTCTCGTAAATGTTCTTTGGAGGTTTTTTGTTGTTATTGGTTTGGTTTCTTTTCATTTCTTTTCTTGTTCTTGCTCGCTTTTTATTTCTTGTATCTGTGTACAGAGCTCAAGAGGGCTTATTGTTGGTTACTCATATTTGAATGATTTCCCCTGGACCAGCTATTTGCAAGAGGTTCCTGTTGGAGAGGGGCCAGAATCGTTTCGAGAATTTTCCTTATGGCTCAGGGTTGTGTAAGAGTTCTCGGAGCCTTTACTTCTCCACAGCTAGTGAAGATAGGGCTTTTCACTGTTGCCCAGGCTGGATGCAGTGAGGCACACTATGATCTCAAACTCCCGGGCTCAAGTGAATCTCCTTGCTCAGCCTCCTAAGTAACTAGCACATGCCACAATGCCTGGCTAATTTTTAATTTTTTTGTGGAGATGGGGTCTTGCTATGTTGCCCAGGCTGGTCTCAAACCCCTGTTGTCAAGCAATCCTCCCACCTTGGCCTCCCAAAGTGTTGGGATTACAGGCATGAGCCACCATGCCTGGCCCTGTGTGTGAGTCTTAAGTCAGCCTCAACTCCTCTGTCTTATGAAACCAAACAGGAGCAAGGAAGTGGCTGACGCCAGCCTCTGCCCTACGTGTTCCATTTCCCCTATGAGGTCTCCTCCCATTCCTCTGAGATGTGCATTCTCTGCTTCTTCTGGAACTCCTTTCTGAGCTTCCCTGCTTTTATCTGCCCTTTGTCCTAATTGTGATTTCATTTCAGACGTCTCTGGGTTTCCTCAAAGATGGAGTTTGTATCTTTTTTTTTTTTTTTTTTTGAGACAGAGTCTCAAAAAGAGTCTCTGTTGCCTGGGCTAGAATGCCGTGGCATTATCACAGCTCACTGTAACCTCAAACTCCTGGGCTGAAGCAATCCTCCTGCCTCAGCCTCCCCAGGAGCTGGGACTACAGGCATGTGCCACCATGCCTGGCTAATTTTTTTTTTTCGGCTAATTTTTTTTTTCTATTTTAGTTGCCCAACCAATTTCTTTCTATTTTTAGTAGAGACGGGGTCTCACTCTTGCTCAGTCTAGTCCTGAAAAGTTTGTATCTTTTTTCCCTTCTTGTTGCTTCCGAGGAGACAAGTGGAAAAGTATCAACTTTACCGTTTTCAAACAAGAAATTCCAGCTGTATCAGGAATCCCTCCATGACTCTTCTCTTCAGCAGCTTCACGTTGTCACCATTGCGGCTTGCCACCTCTGTGTGACCAGCCTCTGTTGACCTCATGGCCTTGCTTTCAGTGCACCCCACTGTGGCCACAGTGCCTCTTCATGTCATCTCCTTGGAAGCTCCTGATGGGTCCTGAATTGGGGTTTCCACCTGTGCGGTTCCCTCTTCCTTCTGCTCTCTGCCTGGCTGACTCCTATCCACCTTCCAGATCTCAGCTGGAACAGCCACCTCCCCAGGAGACCTCCCTGACTGCGCAGACAGGCTCAGTGACCCTGCGGAATGCTCCCAGGACTCTGTACCTTTCCTGGTGCACAAAGGCAGGGCACATTTCCACCCACGGAAGGACGCGGGGCACTCCATCAGCCGGCAAGCCCTTGCTCAAGGTGCAAGCAGTTTCCATCTGGCTTTAAAAATACTGGCAGTGGTGCTGGCATCCCTGTGGCAGAGGTAACTCGAGTTCCCAGGATACCCTGGGATGAAAGGAGAGTCTTGGTGAGGACAGCAGAGGAAATGCCAGGTGCCTCCCTGCAGACTTGAAATCCAATGAAGAGGGACAGAGGACACAGCAGGGCTATGTCCTGATACTGTTTGGGCAAAACCATGGGCATTGGCCAATGGCAGGGTGGAGCTACATTGCCTTCCGGAGACAGCTTTGGTTTTTCTTTTAATTGTGTTTCAATTGCGCAATTGACATTTAAACAGCTCTAAAGACAATGTTTAAAAAGAAAGAAAAGTCACTGGACCCCATCCATCTTACACATCTGAGTTGGAAAGAGCACCGGACGTGGAGTCCAACACACCAGGTTGGCAGCCCTCTCTGCCAGTGACCGCCTGTGTCGCCTCGGGCAGGTTCTCGCACCCCTCTCTATGCCTTAGTCGCCTCACCTGTAAAGGGGAACCACTCCTACCTCCTAGGAATTTGGGGGAATTGGGGAATTAAGTGAGATAATGCGCACGTATGCCCTTGGCATGGTGTCTGGCATATGGTGGGTACTCGGTAAAGTTTCTCTTTTTCATCAAGGCAACTGTTTTCATTTTCTGGTATTTTCTGCCAAGCTTTCATCAAGTCCAGATGAGCATTTTGCACACTGTAATCATGCTTTAAGTTTAATTTTGCAGTCGGCTTGTAAACACACTATATCATAAGCACTTATTTCAACATTTTCATAATTATTTAATGGTGGAACATCATGCCATCGAACCAACGTATCATTATTTATGTAACCATTCGTCTGCTATTGGACATTTTTTAGTGTTATAAATAATTCTGTATTGAATTCTGTATTCTGTGTTATTGTCACTATCATTTGTATCAAAGGTTGTTGTTGAAGGTTGACTATTTTTCCATGGTTACTTATTACTTTTATGTCCTCCCTTGAATTGCCGGCTTACGACCTTTGTACGGATGTCTCTTAGCAACTCAGATATTTTTTATTGATGTATATGAAATATTTACATAATGTAGACATTAGCCATTAGCCATTTTCCCCACTCCCAGGTGATATTTCAATTTTAGTTATTTTTCTATTATACAAACTCTAAATGTTTTATCTTCCCATCTTTGCATTTATACAACAAACATTATGTGAATATCTGATCTGGATGGTGGGTGTGTGAAGAGGTACTAGGGATAAAGGACACCCCGGTTCCTGACTCCAGAAGGCCTCAGCTAAGCTATGGACACAAACATGAAAACAATGACAGTGTTGCTCTGGTAAGTGCTAGAACAATAAGAGCTGTAACAGCAGCATCAGTTGGTTGAGCCCCCTCTCTGCTCCAGGTCCTGTTCTAAGAACTTGCATATATTATCTCATCTAAACCTCACAATGATCCTTTGACTAAGCTACTATTTTTATCCCCATTTTGTAGATGAGGAGATTGAGCCTCAGAATGGTTGGTTACATGACTTACCCAAGCTCCAAGAGTGAGTAAGAGCTGAGGCCAGTATTTGAAATCAGGCAGTTGTATTTAGTGCTTGCCTTTACTTTTTTGTTTTTGTTTTTGTTTTTTTTTTTAGAGATGTGGTCTCAGTTCATCACCCAGGCTGGAATGCAGTGGTGCGATCATAGCTTACTGAAACCTCAAATTCCTGGGCTCAAGTGATCTTCCCGCCTCAGCCTCCCAAGTAGTTAGGACTATAGGCGTGCACCACCATGCCTGGCTAATTTTTTTTTTTCTGTAGACACAGGGTTTTGCCATGTTGCCCAAGCTGGTCTTAAACTCCTGGCCTCAAGGGGTGAATCCTCCTGCCTCAGCTTCCCAAAGTGCTAGGATTATAGGCATGAGACACCACATATGGCCAGAACTTGCCTTCTTAACTACTATACGAAATCAAGCTCCCCAGGGCAAGGATGTAGAGGTGGTGACGATGGTGGTGTGTAGGGATGGAGTTGTACATCAAGGAAGGCCTCCAGGAGGAGGTGAGTCAAAGCTGAGCACTGACAGATGAAGACAGCTTCACCATCAGGCAAGGGCTTGTGGAGGAATGGACGTTCCATAAAGGAGGAACAGCTTTCTCAAAGGCCTGGGGAGAGAGCCCTTTGGGAGGCTGTAAGTTGGCCAGCAGCCAGCCTCAAAGGCCAGGCGCTGCTGTTGTTACATACATTTTCTTTTTCTGTCTACTCATCACAGGCTCCATGTCAGGTGCTGGAGATACAGTGATGAACAAGACATTCAAGGTACCTGCCTACATGGAGTTCCCAGTCTAGCTAGGGGAAACAGACGGGAAGGAAGAAGTACCGAACGTTCGTCATTCATCGCTGCTCAACAATTTTTAAAATTCCTGTCTACATTTTGGACTACTCCTGATGTCTTGGCCAAACCAGCCTCCCTTGCAGCTAGAATGCAGCTGTGTGACCTTGGTTCCTCCAATCACACTTACCCACCAGAGACACCGATTGGGAGATGAGTTACGTGTGGGAACATCTGCATCCTTTTTTGCTGGCCTGGTGGCAGCCAAGGAAATATGGTTCTGGAGTCAGTGACAGCAGTGACAGCTTCCCCCTGAGTCCGATTGGCAGCGTGCTTCTTCGAGAGGCTCCTGAAAGCTGCATCTAGAGCCCGTTTCTCTAACATCCCTAAATAAATTCCCTTCCTACTTAAACTAGCCAGAGTGGACTCTATTGTCTACACACAAGAATACTAATAAATATGCAAATAAACAAATAAATATAGAGTTGATCCTTGAACAACACAGGTTTGAGCTGCGAGAGTCTACTTATACTCGAATTTTCTTCCTCCTCTGCCGCCCCTGAAACAGCAAGACCAGCCCCTCCTCTTCCTCCTCCTCCTCAGCCTACTCAGTGTGAAGATGACGAGGATGAAGACCTTTATGATGATCCTCTTCCACTTAATGAATAGTAAATGTGTTTTCTCTTCCTGTGAATTTCTTAAGAACATTTTCTTTTTCTAGCTTACCTTATTGTAAGAATACAGTGTATAATACATATTGCACATAGAATATTAATATGTGTTAATTGACTGTTTATGTTATCAGTAAAGCTTCCAGTCAAGAGTCAGCTATTACCAGTTAAGTTTTTGGTGAGTCAAAAATTATGTGTGGATTTTCAATTGTGCATGGGAGGTGTCAGCACCCCAACCCCCAAGTTGTTCAAAGGTCAGCTGTGCACACTGAGGAAACTAAGGGGTTGACAGGTTAAGAGTGTGGCCCACGGTCACCCAGTAGTACAGCTGGATCCAAACCCAGGAGAATGAGAACCCAGAGCCCAAACTCTCATCCTGGATGCCGCCAGCTCGACACCCCCACCTGGTGGGCTCGGTCCTACAGGGGCTGCTCCCACTCTCAGGTGACCACTGAGTCTTCCTCCTTTCATGCTCAGCAGGGGGCAGAACAAGGATTTCCTCTCTGCTTGTCAGGTGCCTGGCCTGCAGGTGGCTGGGAAGAGAGGCTTTGCACATGGTGCCCTGGCCCAAGGCTCTTGAGCTCTTGCAGAAACCTACTCTCATCCTTCCTTGAGAACTGCAATGTGATGGGATTATGTATTTTTATTAATGCTATTGTCATGCAATTCTGCTCCCATCTTGGGGTCAGAAATGAGGGAGGGCCTGGGGGCTGGAGCCTGAGGGATCTGTCCCAGGAAGGGGAGGAGAGACACAATGCAGGGGTGAGGCCCTGAGGTTGTGGGCCATCCAGCAGGCAGGCGTGGCGGCCCTGGAAACCAGATTTATGCCCTTTGACATCGCCACTAAGACTAGCTGCAAGAGGGAAAACAGCGGCTCCTGCCCACAACTCAGGATTTGCTTTAATTAAATGTGTCTTGTCCTGGGAGACAAAACAAGTTGCCAAGACCGCTGAGCCGATGGCAAGGGAAGTCGATTGCACAGAGGTGGTTTATCCACCGGCAGGACCAGCCTGTTAGCTGCTCAAGACGAGAAGCGTTTTTCTGTTGATGTACTTCTTTGCATTTTCCAAGGCTGGTGGATCAATAGCCACAAACAGCTAAAATGGATTTCTGTCTCGGCTTCCCACACCCTCAGACCGGGGGATGGACTATCAGACGACTAGGGGTCCCATCAGGTGTTGCTGCTGTCAGCAGCTGCGATCTGTGACCTCATTCCAACCTCACCCTCAGCCTGTTGCTGTGCCTGTTTCAGAGAGTTGGAAACTGAGGCTCAGAGAAGCCTCCGGCCATTACCCAGAGTCCCAGAGCTGGTCATTGGCCTTAAGGCCTTTGCCAGTGTCTGCTGTTTGTGGTTACCAACAATGTTATTGACATTGTCAGTTTCCCGGGCGATGTTTGCCCAAGGTCCCACGGCCAGTGATTGGCTGGAGTGAGAAGCCGTTGTGTTGGATGGCAGAGCCCTCTGCTCTGAGAGCTCAGCAGTGGGTCCATCTGGCCTCTGCTCGCCTGCCCTGGGGACCCATGGGAGAAAGGCCAGAGGCACCAAGATTTGTGTTTCTCCGAAAGGCCCCTGAAGGGAGAGGCCAGCTCCTTCCCTCCCCACAGCGCCAAGGGCTGCAGTTCCCGGCCCTGGAAGGACCTGCTCCCCACCGCTGCAGCTCTATTTTTAGCCTTGAATCCATCAATAAAAGGAGCCTGGCAGAGCAGCCGGCCTGATATTAAGAAGAGAGGGAAGGGGCCATTTATTAAGCACTTTCTGTGTGCCGGGCGTTACGTGAAGTGCTTCATATGGATTATCTACTTAAATCTCTACAACATTCCTATAAAATAATGACTATTATCATCATTTTATAAATGAGGAAAATGAATCTCAAAGAGGCGAGGGAACTTGCTGAGGTTGTTGATAAGCCCCAGAGCCACCATCCAAATGCAGATCATGCCGGGGTCTGTGGGGCTCTAAGTCCCTGCCCTTCCTTCCTTACCTCCCACCCTAATGAACCATGGCCCTGACCACTGGGCTCCAGGCCCCAGGTGGTGTGGGGGCGGGGCAGAGAGTCAGCACATAATCACAGTACTAGGGAGGTGCTGTCTGGCGGGAAGGAAGCACTGGCTCCAGCTGGTTGGAAGGGAAAGGTTGCCCCGAGACAGAAACCTGGACAGGACTGTGGGGCCCCCCAGGTAAGAAAGGAGGGGCGCCGCAGGCACAGGGAGCAGCTCGGCAAAGGCAAGGGGGTGCGGTGTGCAAGGCCTGCGCGGGGGACAGTGAACAGTCTGGTGGGATTTGGGAGAGAGGGAGGGTGAGGCCAGGGGCATAGACCAGGGCACGATTCCCAAAAGATCTTGAATCCAAGGGGTTTCTGAAGCCTGGATTCTGGAAGGATTGCGAGTAGAAGAATGACATGGTCATGTCTGAGCTTAGAAGGCGTGTAGAGGATGGATTTGAGGGAGAGACTGGGGAGGGGGGACAAACAACTCTACCTACTTCTAGTGACAACAGTTTCCACTTACTGAGCACCTACTAAGTGCGCGCGGCATCACATCAGGTGCTTTCATAAGTTATCACCTGAGACGCATAGCAGGTGCTCAACCAGTGGTAGCTATTTGGAGGCTGTTGTCATCCGTCTTTTACAAATGAAGAAAACTGAGGTTTTGAGAGTCAAGTGACTGCCTAGGGTCAGTAGGATTGGAATCAGAGATGGGTGGATTCCAGAGACCATGATGCTACCATGTCACAGCCAGATGGGAGGCTGTGTAATAAAAACAGTCTCGGGCAAAAGGATGTTTATCTGAAGTCCAGGAATGGAGAAGATAAGGTAGGTTTCAAAGGTGATAAGAGAGGCAGATTTTTTGTTTTGTTTTGTCCTTTAAATACATTTGTTTGCACACACTGAGGATGGTGGTTTTGTCACTAAGGTTACAAAGCTTTTCTGGGGCAGGAACTGGTGGACAGACTCAACCAGGGAAAGGGTGTTGTCTCTGTGGGCAGTGGCTTGGGGAGGGGGGCCAGGGCAGGGTCCAAAGTCCAGTGTGTCCTGCAGCTCTGAGGTCCCCACGATCAGAGGTACAGCCAGGGATTAGGGTTTGGAGCGGTAAGTGGCAGGGGTGAGTGAAGGAGGGGGTGACTCTGGGTCTCAAATGCATCTGACATCAGTGGCTCAAAAGTGTCCAAGGACGTAGGATGTATACCACCCCCCCACAATAACGGAGATGTGTCAAAATGTCAGAGACCCTGCAGCCAACTAAAAGAGCTCCCAATGGCCGAAACTGGAAAAGTTTGAGCAACAAATTAAAGTAGCATCGGATTACAACCCAGAGCATAAAATAAAAACCCATCGGTCCATACTGATATAAATAAATGACGTAAATAAATGAACGAGAAGGGAAAAATTCCCAATAATTGACATAGATGGTCCACCCCAAGGAGGTGGCAAGTAAACCCCCACTGCTTAAGTGTGGGCTGTGCATAATGACTTCCTTCCTAAGAAGGAAAGGAAAGGGGGTGGGTGGGAGAAGAGTCACCTTTTCAGTGGAGAAATTTGACCAACACTACCTGGGCCAGGTGATCAGGTCATGCAGGTAGACTTCAGTAGTAACAAGTCACGTTGAGATGATGTGTCCATCAGTGGCCCTGTAGGGTGCCAGCAGCACCTGGCAGCCTTGGAAAAGTTCCACCTTTCACAAGCACAAGCGCACCCACCTGCCACTGGCAGCAGGTATGACCTCGAGTGCAGAGGAGCAATAGCATTGAGAGGAGACCCCACGGGGTCAGAGGGACAGTGGCACCTGGCAGCCTCAGAGGGTCCTGAGGTGCAGCAGTGTCCATCTTCAGGCAGGGACCGAGCCTTGGGACACGGAGCTGCATGCCCTGTGTTCTGGAGCCTCTAGCCTGGGACCCCGTGGGGGAAACCTGGAAATAATCCGGATAACCACTGAGAGGACAGACGCATAAATTCTGGAGTAACATACACGGCAGTCAGAATGGATGCCACATGAATAAATGCAGCAACGCAGGTGGAACACGGCAATACAATTTTGAGTGGTAGAAGTATATCCCCACATACCACATTCAACATGGTTTCCTTTCAATAAAAGTAGAACACTAGAAAAAATAAATGCTTTTGGGAAAAGGATATGGATGTGATGAAACGACATAAAAAGGAAAGCAAAGGAGCACTGAAAACAGGATCCAAGTTAGGGGTCACGTTAGCATGAAAGTGGGGCGATCGTATCAGTAGATGTCAGTTCTTATCAGTATTTTATTTTTCATGTGGGGCAGTGGCTCCATGAATATTTTTTATATTACTAAAGTAGGCACACAGTTACACAAATTCATAAACAATTTAGGGAAGGCCTTGTGTGGACCAATGATGAGAATTTGAATTACATAATCAATTATTAGGATAAACCTCATTCTATGCAATTGAGGTCCAATAAAACATAAAACAGAAGTATTGATTAAAAAATGGAAAAGTATATAAAATCACAATAAAGAAACAGAAATTACCACCCAGCAATAACCCCTATTGACATTTAATGAATGATTATAAATTTTTCCATGAATAAATATGTATATATTATTTATAAAATGGAGGTGATATTATATACAGTTATTAAAAACTTATAAGAAATTTCAAGTTATATATATTCATTGTAGAATAATGAAAAAATACAGAAAAGCAAGAGAGGAAAATGAGCAACTTAGAATCACTGTTAACATTTTGGTGCACTTCCTTCCATTCTTTTTTTTTCTTTTGCTTAACATCATATTATGATGCTTTCGGCATGTCATTAAATATTCTTTGAAAACGTTACCTCTCTCTGTCTTAAAATAGTAATTTTGCAGTGGAGAAGTCTGGAAAACAGCATCTCCCAAGTGATGAAGGTTAATATCACCCATGGCTATCACGTGCCCCCAGTAGGGTGTGAGGAGAAGCCACCTCCCCTCTGGGGCATTCTTTCTAGAAACGCTTAGACCAGTTTAATCAGGAGAAAAAGATCAGAGAAACACAAACTGAGAAATGCTCTACAAAATACCTGACTAGTACTCTTCAAAACTGTCCAAGTCACGAAAAACAAGGAATAACTGAGAAACTGTCACAGACCAGACAAGTCTAAGGACACGTGATAGCCAAAGCAATGTGGTCCCTGCACTGGAGCCTGGAACAGGCAGAGGACATGAAGGGGAACACTGATGAAATCCAAATAAAGTTTGGAATGTAGTTAATAGTAATGTGCCCATGTTGGTTTCTCAGTTGTGACAAACAGACCGTGGTAACGTAAGATGTTAACGATGGGAGAAAACAGGTGAAGGGGGTAGGTATATGGAACTTCTCATAATACATTTGCAACTTTCTATAAGTCTAAAACTATCCCAAAATAAACAATTTAGCAGGGAAAAAAATCCACAAAAACCAAAACACTCTTTCCTTGGCTTCCACAATGTTGTGCCATGGTTCTCTTCCTACCTCTCTGACTGCCTCTGCGTGTGTGCGTTTTCTTACTTACCAAGTGACAGTCACCACCAACTGGCCAACAAGGCAGTTCTTGCCCTGGTGGGAACACAGTCTGGAGCAGGGACTTTGGATGGAGCTGGACTGAGGCTGGACACCGGCTTTGCTTCCCCGCAGCGGTGTGATCCCAGGCAACTCACCTACTTGAAGGTCAGCTTTCCTCCTACGTAGAACATGAATAACGATGCCCACCTCAGAGCGCTGATGCGAAGATTAAATGATAATTTACCAAAAAGTCCCAACCCATAATAAATGCTTACTGAATACTTACTAAAGAAACTACCTGATACCTGGATCACATCCACAACCTCCCGTATAGTCACTCTATCTCTAGTCTCGCCTCCTCCATGGAAGAAGGAGTTTAATGCAAAAAGCAACTGAGATGATAATAATTAAAAACAGCTAAATCCTGGTCATAAACTGAAATAGGCATGAACTATAAAAACATTAAAGAATAATTTTTATGTCCGTTAAAAGAAAAAAAAAGACTGACTA